>NW_027187258.1:1424165-1444411 GCF_028583685.1 Petaurus breviceps papuanus | reverse complement strand
ATCGGTAGGCCAGCAGCTCTGAATTTCCTGCCCAGCTCTCAGTGGTCTGGCCCATCTGAGCCACCATGGGCCGTACCAGCCTTGGGTCGGACCCAAGGGCCGCTGGGTGGGCCTCGGTCTCCCTGACTGAACTCTACTGGACTACCTTTTTCTTGCTTCCAGCGCCATATATGAAGCCTCCTTTGTCTTCGTTTTGGGAGCGAGAACTCTTAGGTGTGCGCGCTTCTACAAGGAGGTGTGAAAATGCCGCATGGCAGCTCGAGGCCCAAGAGAAACCTACCTCCTCCAGAGCGCACTAGCAGAGCGTCCACCAGTAAACCGCCAACCGTCAGTGGACCCTGGGCGCAGGCGCAGTGCGCCAGTGGCGGGAAGGTCTAAGCTCTCACGCGCCTGAGTCAGCGCAGGCGCAATGAGCCCCGCAGGCCTGCTCTTTGTCCCCCGTGTGCTGCTCAAGCGAACTTGCTGAACAGTAAGGTCTGTGGGCGGTGCCCACACTCCGAAGAACCAATTGCTGGGAGGCCCTGGGAGCAGGGTGGCTCCTCCCCTAGCACGATGCCCGATTGGCACAGAGGCGAGCCACTAAGGGTCTCAGCTCTGAGAGCCCAGGGTGGTGCCGCAGTAGGTTGAGTGGTTTCCGGCGGCCGCGCGCTCTTTTCTTGAGGCGCTAGAGGCGGCGGAACGCGGCCGCTACTCCGGGGAGAGACGGCTTTGCATCAGGTGAGTCGTGCTCGGAGCGGGCCCTGGTGAGGCGGAACGTGGAGCTTATGGCGGGGCAGAGCGGGGCGGGGCGGACTTGCTTAGGTGGCCGCGGTAGCGGCGCGGCGCGGCGCGGCACGAGACGGTGAGGAGGCTGAGGCGGACGGGCGGGTGGGCGCGGGCGGGGAGCAGCGCGTGGAGGGGGGAGGCGGGCGCGGTGGCCGCTGCCGCCCGCGCTCAGGCCGCAGCCTCGGTCTGGCCTCGGCGCGCTCTCCCCCCCTCGCGGCCGCCCGCGTTCCGAGTGTGCGGCGCGCGCGCGCGCTCGTGGGCGGTCGGGGCCCGCGCGGATGGATAGTTCCCTTAGCTAGGCCGGGACTGCTCGGGGCGTCGCCTCCTGCTCCTCCCGGCTTTTCTTTGTGCTGCGGGGGTGAGAGCAGGCCGACGCCCGGGCCGGAACCCTCCCGGCTGCTCCGGGGGCCCCCTGCCACGTTTTGGCCTTCGGATCCCGCGCTCCTACTGGCGCGTCAGGACGGGGCCCAGGCCCTTCCGGGAATGTTGACATCTAGCCTTTGGGCCCCTTTTCCGCCCCGAGTGACTCCATGGCCTCCCGGGTTTACGGAAGGCATTCCTCCGGCGGATCTTGACAGTCTAAATCACCGCCAGCTGCTCCTTCACCGTTAACATTTGGAACAGTTTTCTCTTCAGAAAAGTCCTGCCTCAGGGTTGGAGAAGCTCTCTCTCCCATGTGACACTGTTCTTTGGGACCGACCGCTAGGTGAGACTTTGGTCACCTCCCCCTCCCCCTGTCTGGAAAGTGAGGACCATACCTCCGATATCTTCCAAGCCCTTGAGAATGTTGTAGAGTCCAGAACTTCCATAGCGCCTCTTATTACTGGCCCCCAGAAAAACTGGTTTCTTTTAAAGGCTTTAAGGGATGCGGTTCAGGACATGGGAAAAGGGGAAGCGATGGTTATTCAATTTGTATAAAAATACAGACTTTAGGAAGGACGAATGGAGACCTTGGTTTGAAGTTTCCCCGGGAGAAATTGATGTCCATAGTGAACAGAATTTGGTATGCAGTGGCCGAGATCCTAGATGGGGAGCTGGCCGCGGCAGGTCCATGTCACCGTCTAGTCTAGAAAGCAAAGGATGTGCCCGGGGTTACATTGTCTGAGGCATGGCTATACTCTGGGGGTTTTGGCGTTGTTGATTGTCTAAAATCCCTGCTGGTTCCAGTGCCGATTGTTCTACCACTAGAAGGTGGGAGTGGGCGGGATGCAAGGTTTTTTCTGCTTCCTCCTGGTTCCCTTCCTTAAGCCCACAGGCCCCTTTAGCCTATCTTTCTCCACCCACCCCTCCCCCCACTGAAGAGAGATTCTAGATGTATTCATTCTGCCCCCAATCTTCTAAGGGTTGGGTGAAATGAAGGGAAATGGGTCAAAACAACAAAAAAAAAAAACACAATACGGCAGGTTGAGTTTGGTCAGGCTACGTCTATCTAACAATACCTACATTCTACCCTTGGAGAGAACCTTAGAAATGAAGTTCTGGATCTTTCTTAGTGCATCTCAGAATTCCTTATTGGTATAAGAAACACTCTAAGGCATTTGCTTGTGGCGCATATCTTGAAATGGCTTCCTTTAAATTGAGTGTAATTTCTGTGGGAAGGTTTGGAGTGGTAAATACTGAATGGAAGTCTTTGGGGTTGCCTTTAACATGCAAATGTATATTGTGAATTTCCGAATGGGGATGTTCCACACACTACAGACACTGACCTCTACAAGGGTCTGTGTTCTAGACCAGAGAGGTAAGGAAGAAACCAGGGTCCTGACGGATGGTGCCAGGGGGAAGCTTACCTGAGTGGTTAACAAAACAAGCGATTTAAATTAGGAGCCAATATCAGCTTGGGGTCTAAATAGGAAGGATGTGATCCTTTGAGTAAAAATTAAGTAGGCTAGTCCAAAAGTCCAGTCCGAAGGGTCAGGGCTCAAAAGAGGGGACTGTGGCTTTAAACAAGGAATAGTGACAGACCACCCGGACCTAATTGGTGTTTAAACCTGTCTGTGCCTAGGGCCCTGAGTTCCATACAAGTTTGCTATTGCTGTATCTCCTGTATTATGGTTCTTTGCCCTTGAGCTATGTGTGGGAGGGAGGGGAGAGTGGTATCACAAAAGAGCACTATGGGAAAAACTTGGGGCCTTGAAATGAGACCTTTGGAAAAATTGCTCTAAGTGGTGGCATTAGTTAACTCCAAATACCAATACCGCCACCCACTGGTAAAGATTACCCTGCCTTTTAAGTTATTAGAAAAGAGTTATGTAACAAGGTGTAAACTTGACTATTCTGTGGAATTTTGTATGATTTCTTAATTTGAGGGATTGTCCTGTAAAACTGGAACTGAGCTAGTACTGGAGTTGACACCATAGGAAGCCAGTGAGCCAGCCCTTCTGCAATGAGAGCTTCCAGTTTGGCTTTTAAAGATTTCCAGTCCAGTCTTTGTAATGCCTTAGGACAGGTGCTTCAACTAAAAATGGGAATTAGACCCTGTCCTTTGGAGGTGTGTGTGCCCAGAGGCATTTCAGCTGGGATCTTAGGTGAGCATCTATGGCCAGTTGACACTGGTCTCCTTGAGGTTCCTCCCATTGGAAACCCCCATCTTCTAACTCTAGGTGTCTTAACTGCTTGTCCCACATGCCTGGAGTTCTTTCCTTCTTCATTCACTCCTTGATTCTCTGGCTTCTTTCAAAGTCCCACCTTTGGCAAGAAGCTTTTCCCAGGCCTCCTTAATCTTAGTGCCTTCCCTCTGAGACTGCCCTCAACTTAACTTCTCTTGTCTGTAGCTTGTTTGTACAGTTATTGGCTCCCCATTTAACTGGGAGCTCCTGGATAGCAGGACCTGTGGGTTTGTTGTCTTTCTTTGTGTCCCCAGCACATGACTGTTAACTAAATGTGGACTGACTGGCATCTCATGGGCAGTCAGCCCAATTAACTACTCTTGATTGACGAGATGGTCATTTTGTGTTTTTGACTTCTACATCAGGTAGGAGGACAGTACAGAATGCTTTGCAAACCTCAAAGCCCTATATGACTCCACTAGTATTCCTTATGTCAAAAGTGGGTGGGTTTTTTTTTTAATGGCACCTCATCACTCCTAAAATAACTTTTTAGCAGAGTTGTCTTAGACTCTTCCAGTACTGTTAAAGCTAAGGTTTGATTAGGAATGCCAGTGGTCTCTGAAGTTCCAAAGACAAACTATCAGTGTGATAGAAGTCATGGCTTTGTGAGATCCTCATCCCCTTCAGCTGAATCAGGACTTGGGGGGTTTGCCTGTGTCTTATTTCGTACAGAACTAGTGCTGAAAGAAAGGTTCTCCACTGGCTATTTGCTGATTAGAAATGGGCGTTTGACTTGAAAGCGCTGATGGTCTCATTCCTGGACACTGAAAACTGCACATCAAGACCAGTGGATGAGCCAGCTTATGCCCATGATAGAGGCAAGCAAAATGACTGTTTTGAACCCCCCCCCATTGGAGTTGATTTCAACTTGAAAAGTAGCTGGACTGACTCAAAAGTAGAGTCCCTGCTTTCACTTTCTTCTGTTGCATGTTCTGCTCATCTAATGCTATGTTTTGTATGTAGTTTAATTCTTTGTGTCATGTAGAAGTTTTGGGTCTTGGGTCATACTTAGAAACGGCTAGATGGTGCCTTGACCTGAGTTCAAATCCAGCCTCACATACTAGATGTGTGATCCTGTTTGCTCGACTGTAAAATAATAATGGCATCGTTTCCTAAAGTGGTTGTGAGGATCAAATGAGATCTTACTTAACAGCAGAGCCCTGCACATAGAAGGGGCTCATGAAATGCTTGTTTCTTCTTGCCTTCCATCCAATGTCTACAAGGAGGAACCTGTTAACCGGATTTTGCCAGAGGCTTCCATTTTCCAAAGGTGATAAGGATATCCAGGTTGTGATGGACTGCCTTAATGAATGTGTTTAAGGATGCACTCTTCTGTTCTGTTTTATTTGGTAGCGTGCAAAAATGCAGAGCAACAAAGGCTTTAACCTAGATAAACAGAACCATACTCCAAGGAAACAGCATCAGCACCAGCACCAGCACCAGCACCAGCAGCAGCAGCCACCGCAGCAACAGCCACAGCAGCAGCAGCCACCACCACCAATACCTGCAAATGGGCAGCAGGCCAACAGCCAGAGTGAGTGTTCTAGCACTTGGGTGGAGAATAAATCCCTCTTCTTGGCAGTAATGCCTTGATTTAGTTGGGTGCCTGGAGAACAGGCCTTTCTTCCTCCTGGCAGGTGTTTTCCCTTTGTTTTTCTTCATCTCTTTCCAACCAGCTTCTTCTTAGGATGGCAGGCTGCCTCCTTAGCTACAGATATCAACATATTTTAGGGCAACTCTAGGTGCTCGTATTGCTCTAAATGCATACTGTGACTGAGTATCTGACCTGCAGCACATACTTCTTAGAGGTGCCTTCTAAGGCCCCCCAATCCTTCAGGGCTGAGTAGCAGGCAGGAGTAGTGCTGCATCCTTCAAAGCCCTACACCCCACTTCCCTTGTCCAGTGCAGGGTGAGCATAGTTCTTGCTGTGTGCTATGTTTTCCTTCTTGGATTTTATAGCTAGAGAAGAGGTTCTTAGCCTTCAAAAATATTTTTGAAATATTTGGACAACAATATTTCACTATCACTGGTTTCCTTTGTAGTCTGAGGTATTTTCTGCATTGAGAAATATTATTTGGAGAAGTTTCATGGACTTCACGAGTCTACCAAAAGGGGGAGTCCTTGACCTAGAAAAGGTGGAAAAGTTCCACCTTAAAAGTTGTCATCTACATGCCAGGCTCCCATCAGTGCCACCTCTCTGTCAACCCTGGAGAAGCATGACTCTCCACGTGGAGCTATAGCTCCAGAGAATTTGAGCAAATTCAGAGTTTCCAAGCGGAAGATCACTGAGTTAAAGCCATGTTTAGATGAGAAGCCTCCATTAGGTCCCTGACAAATGGTCATTTGGCCTCCACTTGAAGCCCCTTGGGGAGAAGGAAAGTCCATCTCACTTGACACCCTGGCCAGTTGTCAGGAAGAGATGTAGAGTGGACATTTCTTCCTTTTGCCTTCCATTATGCTCAGACTTCTTAGTTGAGGGGCACGTATTTTTGTGGTATGGCATAATTAGTCTCTGTTTATAAAAACACCAGTTTGGTACAGAAATAAAAGCTTTTCCTAACCTGTAAGCTTAAGCCTGGGCTACTGAGCAAGATATGCCTTGATTTTGGCCGTTTGAAGTTAACCACAACATGATAGGAGACCTTATTCCTCTCTGATTCCAAGATACTGTCTGCTGCTCAAGGGAGGGGGTAACTCCTGAGGACTTGTTACTGAGAAATGGGATTTGCCTTCAATATAACAAATGAGAAACTCCTATTTTCTATAGTCTTGTATTATTGGAAATTTGGCTCATGTTTTCTTCTTAACTCTTTGTCAGCAGGGAAAGTGATGAAAAGTGACCTGGTCTCCCAGTGTTTTCTGTATGTACAGAGTACGTGAGGCAGTTGGGAGTTTGCTTAGGAAAGAAAACAGTGATCTTTGGGACTTGCTTGTTCCTGTTCTCTTGATGTTCTTTTGTTAGAACTCAGTGGGTTTTGTTCTCCAGTCTAGAGAGGGTCTCGTATACCTTGTTTCTCCTCAGATGAAGGCCTGACTATTGATCTGAAGAATTTTCGGAAGCCAGGGGAGAAGACTTTCACCCAGCGCAGCCGCCTCTTTGTGGGCAATCTCCCTCCTGACATCACTGAAGAAGAAATGAGGAAATTGTTTGAGAAATATGGAAAGGCAGGCGAGGTGTTCATTCACAAGGACAAAGGCTTTGGTTTCATCCGCCTGGTGAGCGGCTCTCGGGGAACTGGAGGGGGAGGGGACACGACAGGCAAAAGAAAGGCCTACTAAAGCCCTGATCTCAAAGCCCTGTGCACCAGACCTTTCCTTGCCTCTGGTTGCCAGTTTCTGGGTTATGAGGATTTTGTGTTCTCAGGCTGTTCAATTCTGTGTGGTCTGTGTGTCAGGCTGTGATGTCTTCTCCTCTGCCTTCTAGGAAACCCGAACCCTAGCTGAGATTGCTAAAGTGGAGCTGGACAACATGCCTTTACGTGGAAAGCAGTTACGAGTGCGCTTTGCCTGCCATAGTGCATCCCTGACAGTTAGGAACCTGCCTCAGTTCGTGTCCAATGAACTGTTGGAGGAGGCTTTCTCTGTCTTTGGCCAGGTGGAGAGGGCTGTAGTGATTGTGGATGATCGAGGGAGGCCTTCAGGGAAAGGCATTGTGGAATTCTCAGGGAAGCCAGCTGCCCGGAAAGCTCTGGACAGATGCAGTGAAGGGTCCTTTCTTCTGACCACGTAAGTGGAGGGAAGAGGGCAGGTGGCCTTTAGGAGAGCAACCCCTTTGCTTTCATTTCATGGAGCTTCCTGTGTTCTTGTTATGTCTCTTAAAAGTCGATTTTCCTTCCTTGGCATGGGTCTGCAAGATGAGCCTGTAAGAGCCAGGTTATTTATTTTATAAGACTTCTTCCCCTAGGCCTGCAGAGATTAAGCTGATGAGGCTTATTCTTGCCTGGAGCAGCTAGGGTGAGCTGCCCAAGAATCTCTGCTGGTATTCTCATTGGAGCACTCATAGTCTTTTTTAGGACTGTGGGACAGAGGGCTTGGGAAAAGCAGGAGGTATTGAATGTTAAGCACCCCAGCCAATGATGCTGCCACAATGATGGTGCCACAGTGCCAGCTTAACATTGGTGAAGGTGGTGTGGTGCTGGCCCCTTGGTTTATAGAAAGATAGCCCATGTTCACAGAGTGCCAGTCAATTGTTGGGCTATCTGAACCTCTACCTCCTTTGAAGTATGGGCTTAAGTATGCCATCACTTCTCTTTTGGGTCAGTTATGGGAATACTTCCTTTACCTGTGGGAGTTGTCCCAAGGTGCTCTGTAGAGTTCTTGGAATACTTCTGGACTCTAGGTAGTATATCTCTCTCCTTGTGAATGGGTCTTTTGTAGCAGCACTCAGGTGACTGTAGGCTGAATATTTTGTGGATGTCAGCCCCTTATCCCTCTGGGGCACTCTCACAAGGGGCATGGCTCCCTGAGACTAGGTGGGAAAGTCTCTCATGACCTCTCTTTGGTTGCTTTCCTCTAGGTAATCCAGTCCTGGGTCCCAGCTCTACCTGACTTTGTTAATGCTAAGTGCTTCTTTCTTGACTTAACTCTAAAGAAATTTTCCTGTCTCCCAGATTTCCTAGGCCAGTGACCGTGGAGCCAATGGACCAACTAGATGATGAAGAAGGGCTCCCAGAGAAGCTGGTCATCAAGAACCAACAGTTTCACAAGTATGTGACTGTGGGAAGCTAGTCTATTCTGTGGCTGCATGTTTATTTCTAAGAGAGAAGGGGGGGAATGCCTTAGGTCTGTGTGTACAATTTTGTGTAATTTGAGCTAGAAAAAATGAATGGATCAGGGGTTTTCTACCTCCTGTGACCAGTATCCAACATTACCTTTTCCCCCTGAGAGCTTGTCATCGTTGTCAGGTGTGAATCCTAGGGTAGAAACTGACCCCAGGCCTTTGTGTTACCAGGGAACGAGAGCAGCCCCCGCGATTTGCCCAGCCTGGCTCCTTTGAGTATGAGTACGCCATGCGCTGGAAGGCACTGATTGAGATGGAGAAGCAGCAGCAGGACCAAGTAGATCGAAACATCAAGGAAGCCAGAGAGAAGCTGGAGATGGAAATGGAGGCTGCTCGCCATGAGCACCAGGTCATGTTGATGAGGCAGGGTGAGTGAGGCCTGTATGTGGAGGGCCCAGAGAGCACAGCATGGGCTTCTGGGAGGGTCATGGGCCCAGAACATCATCTGGAGAATGGGAGCTTGGGAGAGAGAGGGCAGTACTTAGTACCATGTTGATTCCCCCTTGTTTGGGGTGTGAGTAGCCTCTGCAGCGGGAATTCTTCTTATTGGAGGATGTACTCAGCCATGGGAAACAGCATAGTATAATGACTAGGCCCCTTGACTTGGAGTCAGGAAGGCTTGGGTTCCAGTTCTGCCTTTGATGTGGCCTTCTACACAATCACCTCTCCTCACTTTCAAATGAGAGGATTAAACTTAGTTGGTCTCTGAAGTGGTATCTTCCAGGCCCTAATCTTTGAGCCTCTGACATGGAAATGGATGTGGCTGGGTGAACGGGAATATTGGTCGTGAAAAATTCTCTGGGTGTCATTTGCCTAATGTCTCCTAGACTTGATGAGACGCCAGGAAGAGCTTCGAAGGATGGAGGAGCTGCATAATCAGGAGGTGCAGAAACGCAAGCAAATGGAGCTCAGGTACTTCCTTCGGCACTGCTCCCTTCTTCCTGAACCCTTTTAGGTAACCCTCATTGACTCTCGACCAGGTAGATTGATACTGTGCTGCGCCTAGGGCCTTTCTCTGGCCATGGTTTGGGGCAGGTTGGTGGGATCCCATGTGGGATAGTCCACCTTGTTCTGGTGCATCTTAGTGACTGCCTTCTTATACTCCCTGTAGGCAGGAAGAGGAACGCAGGCGGCGTGAGGAGGAGATGAGAAGGCAGCAGGAAGAAATGATGCGACGGCAGCAGGAGGGCTTCAAAGGAAACTTCCCTGATGCGGTACGGAGTGCCTTAGGCCCGGGCACCCCTGACGGGCTGCTCATTCATGGCATAACACAGCAACTAGCAACTGGGGCCTGGGACACCGCAGAGCACTAGGGCCAGCCCCTGCTCACTGAAAGAGCCATTTGGAAGAGAAATAGCAGTAGGAGGCGAGCTTGGGTTTAGCAGACAGAGCGGGATATGGCCTGCTGCAGTCATGTTAGTGTCACACCTGGGGCATTTAGATGAGGCCTAGTCTTGGAACTCAGTGTGAAAATTGGGGCCACTGTCCTCCCCTGTGCTTCTGGGTTAGCATCTAAGTTCTGTGATGACACTGCTGCCCTTTGTGCATGCCCTCGAAGTATTTCTGCCAGATTGTTGGTCTGGGATCCTGGGTGATAGTGATCCATACCCTGTAGCTCATGTCTCAGCAGCTCTGGGGTGATCTTGAGTCTCCTCCCTCTGCTTGGTCTCAGCACAATGTGCTTGAGGCCTTTTTCTGGCAGGCCTCTTTATTTTGGTTTCCCTTCGAACCGTTTCCCAGGGATGGGGGGTGAGGACAGCTCTGAGTAGATGGGCCTTAGAACAAAACCAGAGGTGGGTCTGATGAGGTTTTGGTGAACAGGCTGTGGTGAACTTTTGTGCCATTTTGTTTATTTTAGAGAGAGCAGGAGATGCGGATGGGCCAAATGGGTATAGGAGGTAAGGACTTAAGGCTGCAGCCCCTGCACTTGTTCCCCCTCCCGCTCACCTCTCCCAGATTCCAGTGGCTGCTTTGTTCAGGTAGCGTTATTGCTGGGGTTTAGTGTTGGGCTCAAGACTCCCTTGGGCCTAGGACTACAAAAAGAAAATCCAATTGGTGGCTATGGTTCGATGGGCCAGGGCGATCACTCCTGGTTTGGCATCCTGTGGTGCCAGTCACCTGACTTGAGAGTTGACCGGGGCGAAGGTAGCTTCTGCTATCCTTCCTATCCCATGTCCTCCCCATGCTTGCCTTGGCTCTGGTAATTAGAGGAGGGTGTGAGAAGCCACAACGTTGAGCCTTTGTCGAACCTTTGAGGCTTCTATGAGCTTCCTTTTGGTTCACATCGAGCTTGGGGAGTGCGTGGAATATGAATGTTTACATAATTATGGTGATGTCCTTGTTCCCAGCTCCCCCCAGCTCCTTACATTGCTGTTTTTAGGTGCTATGGGCATAAACAACAGAGGATCCCTGGGAGGTGCTAATGTGCCAGCTGGTGCCCCAAGTGCTCCAGGGCCTGGTCCAATGATGCCAGATGGAACCATGGGAATGGTAATATATTTGCAGGGCTGGCCTTAGGGGTACCTTGGCCCAGTGGGGGAGGCATCGCTTATCTCCTGTGGGGTGTTCTTTCCAAAGCCCCCTGCTCCTGCATTCATAGGGTCATAGAACTGGAGGGGGCCTCCCAGGCCAGCTAGTCCAACTTCTCATTTTTAAAATGAGGAAATGAGCCCAGGAGGTTAAATGACTAGGCCCAGAATTCATAGGGTGGTAATTGCCAAGAGTCAGCACTTGTGGACTCTGCTTTGGCTTCATTCCCTATGAGACAAGGTTTCCAGCTGTGCAGATAGACTAAGTTGGTGCTCAAGGAGATAGTTTGGCTTAGTGGATACACTACCTTAGGAGCTGATTGTAACAATGTTTCCTGTTAGAGCTGACAAGGAAAAGGGTTGATGTAATTAACCCAAAGACTTTTGCTTTGTATGATCTAAAAACAGCTTCATTTGGGGTCCCCCAGGCCAGTCCCTAATGGCTGTGGCCTGGGCTGGTCCAGTCAGCAGAATGCTGAGGTAGTCTAGTATGCAGAAGTGGAGAGGCTTGGTCAAAACAAGACCAAGTTAGGGAGTTTAGTAAATGGAACGATGGCTGGATTCTTGTCAGCACTGAGAAATTGGGGTGAGCTATCAGAGAGGTAATTATGACAGCTTTTCTTGCTGGTATTGTCAGCCTTGGTCGCCCTAAAACTTAACAGGCCCTGATGGCTTCGGCTCTGGTTTTGGTAGACACGAGACCCATTGTGCGGCCTTTTAAGGGAGAGGGACTTTGGGTAGTGGGGAGCTTGGGGTTAGGGGATGTGCTTTAACACCTCTCTCCCTTTCTCCTTTGGCACTGAAGACCCCACCACCCAGTGACCGCTTTGGCCAGGGTGGTACAATGGAAGGACTTGGGGCAATGGGTGGAAACCCTCCCGCATTCAACCGAGGAACTCCTGGAGGGGACTTTGGCCCAAACAAACGTCGCAGATACTAATAGAGTTACAGTGTCGAGTTTCCCTGACCCTGCAGACAAGGACCCTTTTTGTACTAGCCAGGATTCTACCTTAGAGGGCTGTTGGGGCTCCGCTCCTCCTGCTAGTTAGGCCTCCCCACTTGAACTACTCTAGGTAGGCAATTTGCTGAGGGCAGAGAGGGGTTAGGGAGGGGCATTTAGTGAAGCAGTTCTGTGTGGTGCATTCCTCAAAGTTCAATGTGATAATGGCTACAGAGGGGGTGGGGAGGCCATGGCACAAGCAGACCCTGCTCTGTCCCTGTTTCCCTTGACCATTCCACCTTTGTCCCCTCACTGCTCCCTCATTGACTTAGACACAATCCTTACCCCCATTTCCTCTCTGGTTAGGACCTCAGGTGTGTCCAGGAAATTCAGGCAACAATACCAGTAGAAGACCTCTTATCTCTTCCCAACCCAGTGTTCCTTTTATATCCTGAGAAGAAGGTTTTGTTATCTGCTTTTAGGTTTCCATTATCAGTTTTGTTTTTGTTTTATCTTCTGTTTCTTGGATGGGGAGGGGGCAGCCCAGAATGGAGGGGCTTTGCCTCCCTCTGGGAGGTGCTGCTGTGTCACTGTTAACACCAAGTTCGAGCTTAGGGGCAGGGGCTGTTGGGTGCTGGTGCTCTCTTGGCCATGCCCGGAGCTCTCACGGCTTGCCTGTCTTCTGGAGCTGTGCTGTGCAGCTTTCACTGCTGTTGGTGATATCAGGCCCTCTCACACACAGTCTGGAGTTTGAGAAATGAGACAGGAATGCAGCAGCAACATTATTATTAAAAACAAATTTTAAGCCTTTTTCCACCTCCTGTGTTGTGTCTTTTGTTGGGGGTAGGGGAGTAAGAAGAGGTATTTTCAGGGGTTGGGGGTGGAACGCAGCCAAAAATGTGCGGCCAGTGCATTTGGGAAGATTTGGGGAGGGAGTGCACTTCACCATTACTTACCTTGGACAGGAAAGGAACATTGGAGCCTGACTTGCCGCTGAAAACAAATTCCCCCCTGTAGTGAGAGGTGGGCCTTTGCCACTCAAACCCAAGACAACTTGTTTCTTGTGATCAGATAGAAAATACCTCAATCAAAGGTACTTCAAAGGACTAGAACTGGCCCAGCTGTTGCCAAGTGCCTTCCCCTTAAGGTTCTGAGGTCTTAGGGGTGGAGTCAAACTGACCTACACCCAGTTCTCCCAGGAGCCTCTTTTACTGAGCTTGAGTTCTCCCCCATGACTAGTCAGTCCCACTGCTACCCCTATTGAGTGACAAAGCCACCTGCAGATCTTTGCCCAAGTTAGGTGGTGCCTCCTTCCAAGCTAAAGATAGACATTGGGCCTTCCAGATGGCCATAACTGGCAGTTTAATAAGAGGTACTTGCATGTAAGCTGCCTCTCCCCCTCCCCTGCCATGTCCGTGCTGTGCTTTAATAAAGGCTGTGGGCAGCGCTTCAACCCAGATGCAAACCTTCCAGGTGAGTAGTGGCTTTGATGTTCCACAAGCTGCCTTTTGGGGAGGAAGGTGGTGAATGTGGTGCCCTAAAGAGTAGTATAGGAGAGTGGAACTGTAGGTCTGAAAAATCAAGCTTGAGCAGTTGTTTCCATTGGAGGGTGGTGGCTGGGTGGCACCTTTTTTTTGTTCTCATACTCGTTCTTATCTGCTCCACAGATGGCTGTCGCCATCACCCTGGGGTGCCCATCTTCCATGATGCCCTTAAGGTCAGCCAGTGTGCTGGGAATGGCTTCTTTTAGGACTGAGGAGGGTGGGCCAAGCAGTCCAGGTTAAACTGATCGTTTCTTCTCAGGGGTGGTCCTGTTGCCATAAGCGAACAACAGATTTCTTAGAATTCTTAAACATCCAGGTAATGCCAGTACTCTGCCCTGATTGTCCCCCCACTCTGATCCCTAGAGCCCAATCTGTCCTTGATGCTTATTACTCCACTGCTTCTAGGGCTGTACCCTGGGACCACACTGTGCTCAGAAGCCTCTGGAGAGCCCCAGTACTCAAAGTGCCCTCCAGGAGCCCAAATCAACAGAGACACTTCGCCGGGAAAGGCCCAAGTGAGGGCAGGGGTAGGGAAGGCTTGGGGGTGGAAGGTGGAGAGGTTTTTCTGGTTTTTGTACTCTGCCCTAAGTTCTAGAGGCTAGGCCAGTGGATGGTGGGCACTGGAGTCAGCCATGGGGGCTTTATCCCAAACATCTATCACAGGAGGCATCCGAGCTACATCTAGAATTGGGATAATAATGGGGTCTCGTTTAGTGGATCCCACTAAGGGGGATGAGACAGATAAGGCTGGGATTTGGGAAAGGAAACAGAGAAGACGTCAGTACCACGTAGCAGGAGGGTGGGGCCTGGGGATGGGAGATGAGGAACACACATCTGGGTGCTAGCTTTTGGAAAGCCAGCCTGAAGCTGAGCAGCTGAGATGGCAGGCTCCCCGAGGCCTTCCAGCTGGTGCCCACTGAAGGCTTCTCTCGGCATTTATATATCACTTGGAAGTTTGCAGAGCACTTTACACATGTTCATTCATTTGATCCTTACAGCAACCTAAGAAAGTAGGTGCTATTCTTGTCCCCATTTTCCAGCTAAGGAAACTGAGCCACATAGAAATTAAATGATTTACATGGTCTAGTGGAATTGGAAAAGGAAGACCCAGCTTCAAGTAGCAGTTCTGCCCCTTCCTCTCACTGTGGATAAGCCCTTTAACTTCTGGGAGCCTCCGTTTCCTCTATTTTAAAATGCTTGCGTTACCTAACTTGGCCTGTGCTTTGTTAGATGCTGTGTAAGGATGAGCTTGATGGGCACAGAATCATTACTTGTAGAGCCTGGGATCCTGCATTGGGCATCAGGACTTGAACTTCCTATGCTCCACAGGGAAGAGTTGAACATGCGCCTCCTGCCACTCAGTGCATCTCATGCCCTGGAGACTGCCTTGGAACAGAAAGAACTTGCCCCAGAAGCCCCTGAACCTGGAGCAGGTCAACAAGGCATCTGCCATTTGTTAAATGCTTCCTTTGGACCAGGCCGTGTGCTAAGTGCTGGTGTCACAGAAAAAGGCCAGGCTGAGCCTGTGCCCAGGTCACTTGCAGGCTCAGGGGAGAACATACAAGAGAGAAATAGGCTGAGCATGTTGGGGAAGGGCTGCTGGTAGAAGGCAGGACTTCAGCCAAGACCTGAGGGAAACCAGAAGGTGACGCAGAGGCTGAGGGGTCCACAGGGATGGGAACTATGGACAGATGGGTGGGTGGTAGAAGGTTGGGGACATCCATGATATCCAGTTGATTGGATATGGGGGCTAAGTGAGGATGACCCCTAGGCCTAGGTGACTGGGAGGTTGGTGCCTCAACAGTCAGAGCAAAGTTGGGGACAAGGGGTTTTGAGGAAAACTAAGGCCTTTTATTTTGCACATGTTGAGTTTAAGCTGTCTAGGGGACATCCAGCCTGAGAAGCAGGGGGAATTTCAAGGTGGGGAGAAGTGTCCTTGTTGACCTCCTCGTCTCCTCTGTTTAGGACTCCCCAACACTGTGGTCCATCCTGGCTCCATCTGCCAGAACCCAGGGTGTGGTGCTGTAAGTGAAACCTGGGGAGATTGGAGGAGAGGGTGGGGATCATTGAGAAACTGGAGGTGGGATACCCTCATGTCCCCTTATTCCCTTCCTGCCTTCCCACCTACTTCCCACTCCCTTCAAGGTTTTCCAAGGCTCCGAGAGTGATGCCAGTCCCTGCAGCTTCCATCCCGGAGGGCCTCGATTCCATGAGGGGTAAGGGAAGGAGTAGGGTGGAGCCCTATTTGTTTACAGGGAAAGAAGAGGGCAAGTTGAGGTATAAGGGGCAAATTCCCCTTGATGGCCTTTTCACCACAGGATGAAATCTTGGAGCTGCTGTGGCATAACAACCGGGGATTTCAGTATGTTCCTGGCACAGCCAGGATGTAGTATTGGTAAACATGTCTGGCAGAAGCAGGTGAGCTCCCAACTTGCTGGAAGCCTAGTAAGGTCTTGCTAGTAAGGTCTTGCTCACCCCTTCCTTGCTCTGTCACAGTGCTCCAGGTGCTTTGGGATAGGAGGCGGGCACATATCCTCGGGATTCCACTGGGTACCCTGCACATCATAACCTACTAGATAATCCTTCTGCTATGTTGCCCTCAGCAATGGGTCTCCTGCCGCCGGGACTGGCACCAGACGGCCTCTGTAGTAGTGGTGACTGTGTATGGCCAAAGACCACTGCCTGCACTCAGCTCGGTGAAGGCTAGTTCAACCAAGGTGAGCAAGTTGCTAATTCTGGGGAGAGGCCCAGACAGGCTGCTGGACAGAGCCTTTGTGTCTCAGCCTGTTTTTGTTCCATTTCAGCTTCACATCCACATAGCTTTTGATGGTAACCGGGTTTTCCAGGAACAGATGGAGCTGTGGGGGGTGAGTGCAGTTGGGGGAGTGGGATGGAAAGGTCGGATTGGAAGCTTTCAGAGGTTCGGGGCAGGCATTGAGGCTTTCTCTCCACCTGCTTTGATTTCTTTTCATCTCTCTTTTCCTTTCTCCCTGTTCATCCCTTCATATGGACTTCTGTATAACTTCTTATCCTTTGTGCCCCTCTTTTTTTGTCTCCACCTGTTATCATCTCCCCAGTTTTTCTGTCTTACTTCTCCAGGTCATAACTGTGGAGCAGAGCTCTGTCTCCCTCATGCCATCCCGGGCCGAGATCTCCCTGACCAAGGCTGAGCCAGGGCTTTGGGCCCAGTTGGAGCAGCCAGGAACAGGGATGCCAGCTGAGAAGGTTGGGGAGGATGTTGGGCCTGGGACAATCGGACAGGACCCTGAGGATTCAGATGATGATTTGAGCTGGACAGAAGAAGAGGAGGAAGAGGTTGAGGGAGAGTGACCACTAGCTAGGTATTTTCATAAGCTCATGGTGGTTCCTCTAGGACCCTAGAGTCAGGGGCGTGGTCAGGTGCATGTTATTGCAACAGGGAGGAAAGCCTAAGGAGATCCTTCCTGCGCTGTTACTCCGCTCAGACAGATCACACCGTGGCATTCTCTTGCTCTTTCCTCAGCCCAAGAACAACATATGGAGACTTGATTCACTCTCATGGCCTTCCCAACCTCCCAACGACAAATAACAACGCAAAAAAACAAACCCACACAACTATCTGTCAATCTTTGACATAAATCTTTAATCTGTTTCATGTAAGTCATGTGCCCAGCTCTCTGCTAGCCTGAGTGGGGGTGGGGGAATCAACATTATAAGCCATGTGCCCTGGTTGTGGAGACAAAAGGCAAAACCATAGTCTGTGCTCCCCAGAGAGGCTACAGTGGCTGCTGCTGCTTGTAAGTAACAGGGTTGAGAGGAGAGAGAGCTTAATGTGGACTTGAATAGTCAAGGATCTGGCCAGGGCCCATAGCCAGGGCCTTCCTGCTTCTGTATCCCTGGAAGGGTTGAATGAACATTAGGGGAGAAATGGCAGAGCAGCCTTTATCTGGCTCTTGGACACTTGGAACCAAGTATTTGGGACAAGACTCCATCTCCAACAAGTGATGTTTATGGCCCAACAGAAGCGAGACTCCTTGAGGAGCTCAGGGACATAGCCGAGCAGGTCCTTGGCTCTAGCTGGGTGCTTGGTGGGTTGCAGGAAATCCAACTGTCAGGTAGTTCCTGCAGTCTTGATCCCTAGTTCTGTTTCTGGAGCCTTCCTATGGTCATATTTTCTCCTCGAATTGGGAGAATTCAGAGAAACCATGCTGGAGAGATGCCCCAATGTCCCCATGGTACAAGTGCAGGGGTGCAGGGCTTGTGCTGGCAGCTAGGCCAGGACTTTGGACCCAGCGCCATGCTAAGCTCCCTCCATGTTCTTCTTCCATGTCTGCTTTTTCTCTCAGGCTGCAAGGGAATGCCCTGTAGGCTGGGAAGGGGGAATGGTGGTGACAGATGTTTAAGGGTTACAGAGTAATCCCTACAACCGCCTTGAAGATCAATACTAAAAGTATTCTCCTAGTTTTATCGATGATGCTGAAATAGGTGAGGTGACTTACCTATGGCCACAGGGCTAACGTTGGAGACAGGGTACAAAGCTGGGTCTCTCCGGACTCCATGTGCATTCAGCACTCAATGACACCATTGTGGGGAAGGTGTGCTCAGGAGATGGGATGGGCAGCAAGACCAGGGGATGGAAACTTGCTGGTGACAAATCTTTTAAGGGGCTTTGGATTCAGTCATAGGGCTGCACTTGAGGACCTAGAGGGCCGCATGTGGCCTCGAGGCTGCAGATGGCCCATCCCTGACTGCTGGGATCTGGCATAATGTTTGGGTGAAGGCCATCATCCGTATCATCTGTGCTTATTGCCCTGACAAGACCCTTCCAAACTTCTCCAGCTGCTTCTCCATAGTAATGAAAAATAGCAGGAAAGGGCAGTGCCTCAAATACCGTCATAAGTATGGTATAGAGGTGAGTGTGATGGGTCCAAAGAGAGATCCTGGAGCCATCTGCCCCTTCTCTCCCTACCTGAGTCCCTGCTTTTTCCAAAGGAAGTGGCCAGACAGAGATAGGCCCTTAGCTCAGCAGCTTTACAGTATGAGATGGGGAAGGCCTGATCAGCCGAAGGCCAATCTGACTGGGGCTGTCCAGCAATGGTGTGCTATGGCTGCTAAATGAAGCTGTGCTCCATTGTGTTTCGTTTGGCTTGTTTTTAGTAAAAGCCTTCAGAAGGAGGATTTCTTTGCTTAATTTGCTTGCTCGGGCCCCCTTCTTGGCCCTGCAAACTATTGCCTTAAAATTCTCTACTACGTGGAGTGATTCCTGGGACCTTAAACCATGGGCCTCTCCTCCTCTCCCTGCTCCCAAACTGCAATCCCTGCCATCAACCTGGGAGTTTCCTCAGTTCCCCGGGTGGGGGTGTGTGGGGGTGGGGTGGCTCATCTGAGGGATTCAGATCCGGACTAGGAGCAGGAATCTCTCCGTGTAGGCCGAGGCTGGCTAGCGTCTTTAGGCACAGACTTCCTGTTTTCATTTCTATGGGGGAGGGGGGAGCTCCTGGGAGCAGGCTGGGATTGGACGAGTGTGCAGGATATGGTCGGTCCGATTCTTTTCAGAAAAGTCTGGCTTTAGCTAGCCGGGCATTTGACCTTAGAGAAAAACAATCTCCACTTTGAGAAACTCTTAAGATACTCTGCAGGCATCTGAAACAGAATTGCTGAGAAGGCTGGGTTCACAAAATGTTTTCAAACTGCCGGCAGTGAGCAGCCATGCAGATTAGGAGATAGCTTCCCTGCCAGCCGGGAAGACGGGCTGGGTGGGGAAGAAGGGGATTGGTCTTGGGTTTGAGTTACAGTAGCCCTCAAACAAGTGATCGGGCAGCCCCTCCTCCTTCAATCTCCCCAAGTGCTAGCTAGCCAAACCGCAGAAGGCTGAGTTTCTGGGCTTCTGAATACTAGGTAGGTAGGCTGCGAGTGCGAGAAGCCTGTGGAGCTGCTTGAGAGCAGGCTGGCTAGAATGGAGACCGGTGCTCAGTTTGGCCCGGAGCTCCCTGGCCAGAGGCGGACCGGGAAGGAAGCAGGCCTTTTAAAGATTGCAGCTTCCAAGATTACGGGGAGTGCCCTAGTTGGCGGAGTTGGGGGCCTCGGGCAGAAATCATTGAAGAAGGATTTTGTTGTAATTGTTTGCAGGCTGGGCCTGACTTCGGAGGGCCGCGTATCTTGGCTTGGGCAGCCAGTTCGGGCCGGCGGAAGACCTCCCTCTGGGACTGAGGGCCAGAGTTGGCCCGTTGAATAGCACGAAATGGAAAGCTGTCTCAATAGATAGCTATGGTCCAAGATGGCCAGGGAGGCCTGGCTAGGCAGCTCTCGTTGGAAAAGGGCAGCCCCCAAGCTCACGAGCTGTTTGCTCCCGCTTTGTATGCAGTGAAAGATTCAGCCTGGGATAGCTTGGGGGGGGGGGGACGCCGATATGCCAAATGGAAGCCCCTCTCCAAACCCCGACCGCCCCTGAATGGAATCTTCCAACACGTCCGCAAACTGCCGGCGCCCCGGGGCCTCCGGACCAGCCGAAGGCCCCCCAGAGAGCCCCGTGCTCAGGTGGCCGCCCACCCTGGGGCCGTGATCAGGCAGTCCGAGGTCATTCGGAGGGGACAGTCTTACATGGGTGCCGAGAAGGAGCAAGCACCCCAGACAGGCCTACACAGTTAAGTGCTCAAGATGCCGGCTTCCCGGGAAGGGGCCAGGCCCCCACTGGTCAGAGGGCACCCGCGGGGCCCCCCCCTTCCCCGCCCATAAGGGCGGGGCGCGGCCCCCCCCCCCATCCCCGAGAGCTTTCCCAGGAGGTCACGCGGCCGCGGCTACGGGGAGGAGCCTCTGGGAGTTCCCGGATGTGCAGCTGGGCGGCGGGCCGGCGGAGCCTGGGAAGTGGCCGCGAGGAGTCGGGCGGCGGCGGCGGCCGACGGGCCTCGGGCCACGGTGAGAGGCGCGGGGAGGCCGCCCGGAGAGCGGGGGTAGGGAGGACGCGCAGCCCCGCCCGTGGGGCTCCGGGCCGGCCGGCGCCGGAGGGTGGGACGCGAAGGGCCGCGCTGTGCCGGGGCGGCCTTCGCCTCCCGGCCGGCGCCCCCTCCCCCTCCGCGCTCCTCCCCCCCCCCCCCCCCCCCGGGG
>NW_027187258.1:1329093-1423765 GCF_028583685.1 Petaurus breviceps papuanus | reverse complement strand
GGGGGGGGGGGGGGGGGGGGGGGGGGGGGGGGGGGGGGGGGGTGGTGGGGGGGGGGGGGGGGGGGGGGGGGTGGGGGGGGGGGGCTGGCAAAAATGGGGCCGGCCGATCTCCCTCTGGGAAAGGATGCGGGTTGCCAGGACCGCTTGTTAAGGGCTTGACTCCGGGAATCCCAAAGTGAAAGTGCCCTCCCTCCCCCCAAGGAGCCTACCTTCTTCTGCTTCGGAGATGGGGTGAGGAGAGGTCTGGAAAGCCTCACCAAGTCTCGGCTGCTTCCTTTAATCCTGGGTTGGATCTAAAACAAGAGCCGGCAGACGGAGTAGACCAGAGAAGTTAGACAAATGGACCGGGCGAAGGCTAGGCTTTTCCATTGGGCACAGCTTTGCGAAGTTTATGGTAGTGTTGGGCCCATCACCCATCAGCTGCCAGATCCTGCTGTTTCTAAGTCCACAATATCTCTCATCCCCTTTGCTACACTCAGAGTTACCTTGCCCGTGAACTATGCTAGATTCCCTGCTCCCAGTCCCTCTTCACCTTAATCCAGTTTTCACTTAGCTGCCAGATGATCTTTTTGAGTGAAGGTTTGAGCACATCACTCCCGTGCTCAAGAACTTTCAGGGGCTCCCTCCTGCCTTTACCGCTTGGTTTAAGTTGACGTTGCCTAACTTGTTCCAGGGCCCTCTATCCTGACAGTACATTCCAACCACATGGGCCTACTCAATGTTCAGGTATCTGTTTGTACAGCTTCCTCTAGGAAGCATCTCTCCCCATTGCTGTGCTCTGCCTCAAGTGATTGCCTCGTCTTACCAACATGCTGTTTTACTTCGGTATGGAAATTCTCCCAAGATGCTGAGCTCCTTACAGAGGTGGCAATTTCTTAAGGTCATCAGGGTCTGGTTTTCTTTTCTTGTCTTTTAAACCCAAGTCTCTAGAACATGACCTTCCACACAGTAGGTACTGAATAAACATTTGCTGACCTGCAGGGACTTGGTTAAGAGACTCCAGGTCACTTGAGATCATCACTTGAGAAGCTCATCCCACAAATTAGATCAGGTCAATTGATTAAGCTCCAGCCCTTCCTTAAGCTTTGAAAAAGAAAGACTGTCCTCAGAGTGCTCTAAGTCTTGGGGGAGGAGGGGAGAAACAGCACAGACAGTTCTGTGCAGACAGGCTGTAGGCAGGATAAATGGGCCAACTGTCTCAGAGGGCAGGCTCCAGCATGAAGCAGGATCAGGAAAGGCTTTTTCCAGAAGGCACAATTTGAACTGAGGCTTGAGGATGGCCAGGGAAGCCAGGAGACTTCCTGGAAGTAAGGAGGGAGAACTTGCCCAGCATGGGGGACAGCCAGAGAAAATGCACTGCCAGGAAGCTCGAGTCACTAGATTCAAGGGTCTGGGTCAGGGAGTGAGGCAGAGGGAGACTGGATGGCTTGGAGGGAAGGGAGGTTGTGAAGGACATTGAATATCAAGCAGAGGATTTTGTATTTGAGCCAGGAGAGAGCAGCATCCATCATCCAGAGCTCTGAAGAAGAGGCCATGTCAAGGGCTGAAGTTGGGTCAAGAAGGATGAAGACTGAGAAAAGGCTTGGCAGTTTAGCAATTGAGAGAGAGCTGATTGATGATTTTGGAGAGAGCAGTTGGAGTTGAATGATTGAGGCCAGAGGCCTGGTGAAGGTTCAGAAAAGATTGAGAGAAAAGGACTGTAGACTGTCTTCTCAGGAATACTGCTTCACCTCCTTCCTCCCCTGGCCAGGCTCGCCCTTTCAGAATCATCTGATTGGGCTTAGAGTGAGAGGCTCCAACAAATGCCTTCTAACAACTTGCTTTTCCTCTTGATACGTTTCTGGGCAGGATGGCATGAGAAGCTGGGGCCTGAATTTTCCCTTTGAAGTTGCAAAGTTGTACTGGGGGACATGGTGGGAAGCTAACACTGCTTTGAGACAAAGGTTGCCTTGTGTTCAGATTGCACTTTGGCCACATGTGGGTCATGGGATGTAGCTTCTCTGGGCTGCCTCGGTTTCCTCTTCTGTGAAATGGGGGGGGAGGGGTAGATTAGATGACCTCTGAGGTCCCTTTCAGTTTTAAATCAATGACTCTGTGGTCCTAGGAGTCTCATGTGAAGTAAGGAATTGTTAGTGTGACCCTGGTGGCTGTAGGGTGTCCCCTTTTCTCCCTATCCCCTTTTGCTTCTGGAGCCACACTTCGTGACCAGTTAGCTCCTTTTTTGACCTTGGGGTAATATGATGGCCCCTCCAGTCGGTTTGGTTCCCTCTCCTGATGCTTTATGGACTTTATAGTCAATGAAAATTCCTCAGAGTCTCCAGTTAGGAAAATTCCTAACATTTAGGCAGAGATTGAGCCCCCTCTGCCTTAATTTAGGCAAAAATTCAAATGACTGAAAACTTTTTGGACAAAGAAGGAAGCATTATACATTGCAGGGTCTGTTAACAGCTAGGCACTGGGAGAGGAGTGTGGGGAAGGAGCTGACCTTTCATCAGGCTTCACCCAGTTCTTGAAGAGGTAGGTACAACCCTTCTGTTTTGAGATGCCTTTGGTTCCTCCCTTCTCCGCCACGGTGGTGCCACTTAACTGCCCTAAGCACTGTTCCTGTCAGGGTTATCTTGCCTGTAAACCCCTGAAGTGTTGCACTTCAGTGATTGTGAGCCAAGGCAGCAGTCATAGGGAAAGCATTTGGGGATGGGGCCTAAGTTCTCCCGTTTAGAGGTCTTGGGAAACGTAGCTGCTAGACTCTGAATATTCTCTTGGACAAAGGGGTCTCCATGTGCTGGGAAGGAGCAGAGTGCTGAGCTCAGAATACAGTGGCATTGTTGACACGATCACCACAGGCAGGCCAGGACCCTCAACACCTTCTCCACCTGGCTATATCACCCTGTCCTTAGCCTTGGCACAGTCATTGCCCTTTTTTCTCCAGGAATTCATTGTCTGGTTCACAGGCTTCCCCACTCCAGCCCCTCCCTGCCCTCACACTTGGAGGCACATTGAAAAAGTCAGTCCAGAAAAAGGTAGGTAGGCTGAGGCACCCAGTGATTATGGTGAGTCTTCAGAAACAAGATTCTTTCTACATTCTAGAAATTAATGCACTGGAAGCACAGCTCTTGTTTTCAGTGCATTCGTCTGTTTAAAAGACCCCAGTGGAGCAGGGAGCCAGGGTCTCTCCTTTCTTCTGGAATAGAGTCTGTTAGATGAAGCCCTGCTCCCCAAGGTGACTAAGTCTCAGCTGAACCTGTTTCCCTTTTTCCTTGTGCACAGGACTGTGGAGGAAGGATGCAGACAATCAAGTGTGTGGTGGTTGGGGACGGGGCTGTGGGCAAGACTTGCCTTCTCATCAGCTACACAACCAATGCCTTTCCCGAGGAGTACATCCCCACAGTCTTCGACAACTACAGTGCCCAGATGACTGTGGATGGCCGGACAGTCAGCCTGAATCTGTGGGACACAGCTGGCCAGGAAGAATATGACCGACTGCGGACCCTGTCCTACCCGCAGACCAATGTCTTTGTCATCTGTTTCTCCATTGGCAGCCCCTCGTCCTATGCCAATGTGCGGCACAAGTGGCATCCAGAGGTCTCTCATCACTGCCCCAATGTGCCTATCCTACTGGTGGGCACCAAAAAGGACCTGAGAAATGACCTTGCCACATTGAAGAGGCTGAAGGAGCAGAGCCTGACACCTACCACCCCTCAGCAAGGGACCTCCCTGGCCAAGCAGGTGGGCGCCGTTAAGTATCTGGAGTGCTCTGCCCTGATGCAAGATGGAGTTGGGGAGGTATTTGCGGAGGCAGTGAGAGCTGTGCTATGTCCAGTCACCAAGAAGAACACAAAGAAATGCACCCTCTTGTAGCTCCAGGGACAATGCGTAGGCACCATCATCCAGGAAGCCTTCTGTCATCCCCAGTCCTGGCCTGATTGGGAAGTGAGGAAGGAGGCAGGGAGGACCTGGCCACAGTGTGGTGCTGAGCGTTGGTCTTTGTGGACAAAATAGAAAGAAGGCAGGAGTGGTTGCATGCAGGTGTTGCCTTAAGGTTTTTCTTTTCTTTCTTTTTTTGATGTACTCATTTCTGAGAATGTTCTCATTTCTGTTTCCCAGGTGTTCCTTTTGTAGCCCTGCTTCTCCCCTTCTGCTTCTGCTCGCCTTCCCCCCTCCCCCCTTTTCATGGGAAAGGTTCATGAGAAAGAGGGGCCTCCAGATGACGCTAGCAGGGCAGAAGGAGCTGACGGCCTCTTGCATCTCCTTTGGTTTCCTCCCAAACCCTGCTTGGTTTGGCGCCTCAGGTGACATTCCTGCTTAGACTCTGCATCCCCAGAATTTAGCACAGAGCAAATGCTTCACAAATGCTCACTTGGTGATGCAGAGATTAATGGGAGGCCCAGTGCTTTGGGGCTACACTGTGGCAGCACTGCGGGCCCAGTGATGGCCTAGCATTTCATTGCCCTTTTCTACCCAGAAGAGGGAGATGGAAGAAAGGGAAAACAGCCATACACAGGCCATGCTTCGCTTACTTCTTAACCACTTACATTAAGGGGATTCTGCGTCTCTATTCTTCTGGCTGAACTATGAGACTACTTGATAAGGGACAGTTTTCCTATCTCCATCCCTGCCCTTTGAGGCTTCGCAACTGCTCTCCCTCCTTAGGACTACCCTGTTTGGCCAAAGCAACTCAGCTGTTCTGTTCCCCCCATTCTTCCTCCAGCCAAGTTTACAGGATTTTGTGATTCCCTAGAAGGAAAAAAGAAAATCCTTTTACTGTTGATTCTGGCATCTGCTTTGGGAGGGACAGCCAGATGTAGTGCTGACCTCCCCACACACCCCACTTTGAAAACCTACACTGAGGCTGTTGGGAATTGGGGGAAATGGAATGAAAAGGATCCCTTGTGCCTTCAGTGAATACTATGTGCCTTTTGTGACCCCAGCATCGCTCTTGGGTGCTGGGTTTTCGCCTGGGGGTGCTTAGGGTGATCCTTCTGGAGGACCAGAAACCCAGGTTAGAAGCAATATCAGGGCTTGGTGGAGGGAATTTGCACCATCCTTTCTTTCCTCTTCACCCTACACTAATGTCTCTCTTCTTTACTATGTGCCATGAGATCATGAGATGAAACTTAACCAGGCTTCCCAGTCACTTTATCCCCAGATTGGAACAGTGCTTACTGGTGCTGCTGTCACCATAACCTGGTACCAGTAGACTGAACCTGTGAAAGAAAGGCCCAGAAAATATACTGCTGTCCCTGTTGGCTTCTGACCCCCTATTTTCACATGTATGAATCAATGTGGTGGTATCCCAAGTGGATGGGGGAAAGGCTGTCTCTTGTGGGAGAGGCAGGATCTTCTTGGCTAAGGTCCATTAGCACTTTGGGGAAAAAAAGGCCCTGCTATGATGAGGGAAGTGTGCTGTCCTCAAGAGCCGGCTACTTCTGGGTTGTGTGTTATTAGCTGTTCAGATGTTTGCCCACCATCAATCAAATGAGATCTCAAAAGTGAATCATGGCTATTCTAATGGATCCAGGTCAGTAGTATCCTCTGAGGGCTTTGTCAGGATCTCTGAATTCCTACTTGTCCAATCATTAGCAAATTCATCAAACTGAAAAGTTTTCAACTCCATTTTCTCTGCAGTTCCAAATTCTCTCCCTTCGCTCTCCCACTCATTGAGAAGGCAAGAAAACTAAAACCCATTACAAATATGTAGTCATACAAAACACGTTTCCGCATTGGCCCCCACCCCTGAAAAAAAAGTTAGAAAAAGAGAAATCCACCTGTCTGTACTCCTGAGACTACCAGCTCTTTATCTGCAGGTAGATTGCATGTTTCATCATGAGTGCTTAGAATTGTGGTGGGTCATTGTGTTGCTAAGAGTTCTAAGTCTTTCACAGTTGATATATATATATATTTTTTTACAATATTGTGGTTCTTTTGTAGCTTGATTTGGGTCTGCCCACTTTGCCCTGTCTTCCCAGGTTTTTCTCCAACTGATGGGCATCCCCTCAAACTGAGGAGTTTGAATATTTCTTACAGGAAAATACTTTCCCCCAGTATATGAAGATAGCTGGCAGGGGGAGGTTATTTGGTTTCTCTGCATTCGTGCAGTTTCTTTTTCTCCAGTAAGGTCAAAGGCTTAGCTCTGACTTATTTGGTAGGGCGAGTGTTTTGGGGGCATTTGACATGAACAGCCGACTGAGACTTAGAACTGCACCTCTCTTGTGGGGATTTTAATCCTGTGGTGCCTTCCCTCCCATCCTCACACTCTTCAAATCTGGGTATTGCCTAGGCAGACTGGGTTTCTGTGAAAATGGATTTGGCCATGTGGTGGAGGAGGGAATGGCCTGGGTCCTGGCTGATGGTCTGCGGTACTGTAACCTACACTGGTAACTTGATTTGTATACTCCAGTGGATTTTTGTATGAAGACTAATATGCTGGAGTAACTGGTAAATTATTCCTAATTAAATGGTGGTAAAGCTTTGCTGATGTCCCCAGGTCTCGAGTTGCTGTCTCTGAGCCCAAGGATCCCCCTTGCACATTTCTTCTTCCTACACACATTTGTGAATACCCTGCCAGGCTAATGAGCAGTTTGTGCATTCCCCATAGCCCTGATCCTGGCACTTCTTCTCCAGTGAATCTTGTCTAGCCCAGGGTGCATTTCTTTTTCCTGAAGCCCTCTTCTCTTTCATCTCAGTTAATTTCCACCCTGGCATTTTTGGGCACAGGTATGGAAATCTTCACCCTCGCCCAGGTACCTCTGCACAGAACGGGGGAAAAAAAAGTGGCAATCTGTGACCGGCTGGAGAGCCCACATTGCAGAGCGATGGCCGGAAATAATGCCTCGCCTTTCCCAGCTGGGCCGCTTATTCCTTCTGTTAGCCAAAAAAAGACGGCCTGAGTAGTGCTAACAATTGCTATTTACTTACAAAGCATAGATCCACTGCTAACCCCATTTTACAGATGGTAATCGGGGCCACTGGGGGTCTTGGGCCAAGGCTAGCATTCGGAGCCCTCGGCTTTCATTTCCCCCGGCCCGGATGCCAGCGCGGCCGAGGCCTGCCTGTCTGCTTTGGGCACGCGGCCAGGTCTAGCTGGGGACACGGGGAAGTGAGGATGGGTCCGGCCCGGCAGCTCTCCATCCCTATGGTGCCGAGGGGGGCCGGCGCCAGAGACAGCCCTGCCTCGGTTTCCCCCCTTCCCTGGACAACAACGGGCTGACTGGCGGCAGCCGAGGGGGCCACCAAGGCGCGAGGAACAGCTTATTAAAGCAGCGGAAAGCCGGGGCGCGCGGGGTGCGCGGCGGCCACGTGACCCAGTGTCGATTTTTTTGGTCTCCTCCCCCGCTTCGATTGGCTGCCCGTAGAGCGGCTGCGCCGAGGCGCGGCGAGGCCCGCCGGTGGCGCGGGGCGGGGCCAAGCTACGGGTGCGTCAAATCAGTTGGCGCCGAAAGGGCCGGTTGAGCGGAGGCTCGAATCGCGCGGCCGGCCGCCCGAAGGCTCGCCCCGCCCTCCGCGGCCTACCTGTGGCTTTTCCGGTGCAGCCTTCGGCCCTCCCGTACTTCCGGAGGGAGGGGCCGCCGGGAGGCCGGCGCGCTCCTCGTCCCTCGATCTGTGGCGCGTGTGGGAGCCGGCGACTGCCGGGGTCGGGGCGAGGCTCCATGTCGGACTCGGACACCGACGAGGACTCGGCTGGCGGCTGCGGGCCCGGGGGCGGCGGCGGGAACTGTGGCGGCGGGGCCGTTAGCAGCATTAACGGCTGCGGGAATGGCAGTGGCAACAGTGGTAGCAGCAACGGCTGCAGCGGCAGCGGGGGCGGCGGCGGCGGCGGGGGCGGCGGCGGCGGCGGCGGTCCCTTCTCCTTAGCCGGCTTCCTCTTCGGCAACATCAATGAGGCGGGGCAGCTGGAAGGGGACAGCATCCTGGACAAGGTGAGGCCTCCGGGGCGGCAGACCCTACCCCCCCTCCCCCCCACCTGCCCAGCCCAGTCCTGGCGTCAGCCACCTCTGACCTCCGGGACAGTTCGGGTTGCCTGTCCCTCCGGTCTCTGACACTTACATCTTGGTCCCCAGTAAGCTCCTCCTCCTTTCTGGGCCTCAGTTTCTCAACTGTCAGAGGCTTGGGCTAGGACTAGGTGACCAATCGAGCATCTTCTAGCCCTACATTTACTATCCTTCTGATCCGAGGAGGGTGTTTGGTTCAGCATCTTGCCTTTAGACAAAAGTGTGGCTCTCGATCGTTCAGAACGGAGCCCTGTTCATTTCCTGAAGCTCTCTATGAAGGGAGACTTAACAAACTCCTTAGTGTTCGTTTCTGTAGGATCTCACCTGCGTCTTTCTCTCTCTTAAAAAAAAAAAAAAATATATATATATATATATATATATATATATATATATATATATATATACTTTTTGGAGGGGGGAGGGCAGGGCAATAGGAGTTAAGTGACTTGGGCAAGATCACAGAGCTAGTAAGTGTTAAGTGTCTGAGGTCGGATTTGAACTCAGGCCCTCCTGACTCCAGGATGGGTGCTCTATTCACTGGGCCACCTAGCCACCCCTGCCTTCTTTCTCACACCTAGCAGAATCCACTCCCCCAATTTAAACTCTTTTCTCTTAACCTTGTATAGATGTGCAGAGACTTACTTCTTAGCATTGCTTCCTCATTTATTTATGAACTGTGAGGAGCCATCTGCTTGACTTTCTTCTGAGCAAAACCACCCCAATTTCTTGAACTTTTTCTTGGAGAATCCATTTTTCTTCCTTTTAGTTATCTTGGTCATTCGCTCCTTCTTGAATTCTCCCCAGTTGATTCACAATCCCTTTAAAGTATGGTGCCCAGAAATGGACACAGTATTTTTAAAGAGTGGAAAGATTATTTCTGAGCCTGTTCAGAATAGCATTCTTTTAGCAGGTCTGAAGTATCTTATTACTTTATGGGATATTTTTTGTACTGGAGCAGGAATGTAAACTTAAAATGTGAAAGAGTTATATCAAGTTAGGGGTCCTCAGCTTTGATGCTATCCCATTTCTCAGGAGTCTAAAAAGCACTTGGCAGGCCTTGGGGCTTTGGGTCTCGGCAATCTGATCACTGAAATCACTGCAAGTGAAGAGGAAGTACCTGGACCTGACAGTACCTTTGTGGATGAAGAAGGTGAAATTGGAATCTGGGACATTTGGGATGCTGTGGTAGGAATGACCTGGGGAATCGGGGTCGTGTTCTCTTGTAATATATCCTTCTTTTTCCTCTAGGTTGGGTTAAGAGTACTGAAGATGCCATAGACTATTCCGACATCACTGAGGTTGCAGAAGATGAAAGCCGAAGATACCATCAGGCAATGGGCAGCCTGCAGCCATCCTGCCCCTCAGGTGATTCCTGGGGAGCTGTCCACATGCTTCCATTCCAGGGCCTAAGAATATTCCTGCTGACATTGGCCCTGCTACTGTGCCTGTAACTGGTCTTCAGCCAGCCTGTCTTTTTTGAAATACTCACTGTCACTGTATTGAAAGTATTTCCTTCTTAATTCTGTTAACTGTGGATACATTGTTGCTGTTTGGCAACTGCCAAGCAATGACGGTAGTAATCTCTTCTGCCTTATCAGCTAGCTCTTGAGTACCCTTAGGGATCAAAGGAAATAATATTTTCAAAAGTGCTTGGCACATAGTAAGTGCTTAAGAAATGTTTATTGACCAACTGAGTAGGGTTGCAAGCCTGGGGGAGAACAAGAGGATGAATTTGAAAATAATGGGGAAGTTGCAAAGGGACAAAGAAGAGCTGTGTGTGTCTATGTGAGTGTCACTGTGTGAAACAGTGTGAGAGAGAAAGGGAAACAGTGACAAACACATCTTCAAGTTTAGTTATTGGGGCATTTCCGTGGAGGGGGTTGTAGATTATAGGAGGCAGAAGAGCTGTGGAAGGGAGCAGCAGGCTGGTGCAGGTGGAAGGGAGTGAGCAGGGAGAGACGACAGCAGGGGCTTCAGCATATTGCACTTTCAGGGACAGTCAGTTAAAGAGCAAGAAAAAAAAAGGCTAGGCAGCAGAAAACATAGAAAGAGCCATTGAAAAGAGGGAGATCCAGGAGAGTGATGCTCTGGAGATCCAGGCTAGAAAGAACATGAGGGTGAGTCAAATGCATATCCAAACTGGAGAAAGAGAAGGTCAGGGATGTGGGGGTGGAAAGGGAGGCTAAGACTTGATCAGGGGTGAAGGACATCCATGGTCCATGTGAGTCCCCCAATTGCCCAGTGAGGTTCCATGCATGTGTGCACATGTGCTGTTTGGCTGTGTGGATAGTCCATCTTTTAATCAAGGCAAGGGCTGTATCTCCTGTGTGTTCCGAGAATGCAGGGGACTGTGTGATGCCCTGGGGAGGGGTGCTCTGTGTTTGGGAAAGGCTCCAGGGAAGGCATCCCGACCGGGCTACCTCTTGGTTTCCTTAGATGATGATGACTATGATGCAGACTGTGAAGACATTGATTCCAAGCTGATGCCTCCCCCGCCACCCCCACCTGGGCCTATGAGGAAGGATGACGGCCAGGACCCAGCTGTGTGTGGTCAGTGTCACCTTGGAGCTAGCATTCTGTGGTGCTTCACCCCAGCATGGTCTGAAGCCTGGCCTAGAGCAGAAAGGCATGGGGCTAGTGAGCAGGACGGAACTGCTGGGAAATCATTCCCTGATGCGTCTTCGTCTGTTCCTCAGATCTCTAACTTTGGCCTTGACTCCACAAAGTGCTAGTACTTGCCCCCCTACTAGACTTGATTCACCTAATGCAGGTTCTCACATGGAATATCTAAAGCTTAACTGTCATAAGGAAGTTGGACTTTCCAGATATTTGCAATGATTTTCCAGTGTGCTCAAGTCAATATGACAGTGTAGATGGCTATCTTAAAGAAATGGCTTATTGAGCCAACAGTCCTGGAATGAGAGTAAAACAGAAATTTCTCAGGCCAGCAGCCTTCAGAGGTGATCTTGAGAGGCATCGCAGTAGACTTGTGCGAGTTCTAGACTTGGATCCTTCCTCAGATACTTCTTAACCTTGGGGCCTCAGGTCAGCTTGAACTAGGTAATAATATTATCCCCCCCCCCCATGGGGATAATAACAGTGCATACCTCTGAGTTGTTGTGAGTATCAAATTAGGGCATGTAAAGTGCCTAAGAATAGCTATTATTAATTCTAATCATTATCTGTATCTCTTTTCTAAGTGTACTGTTTCCCCTCCCACGGTTGAGTAGGCTGGGATAATCCTGGCCATACCAAATCAACATCTGGGTTTTTCAAAGCCCGGGGGCTCTGGACAATGGCTTCCCAGAGTCTCATCTGATCAAATCACAGAACACTTCTCAAAGTGAGCCCCCAAAACAAAGCTCCACATCAGGGCTTATATAGCCTTCTCCTGGCTCAGAGAATGTAACAACCTTCTGGACCCACTGGCCAATCAAAAAGTATCTACTGAAAAATAAGCCTCCCACCCCAGGCTGCAGGTGCACTTTAGCCTAGGGGCAGGGAAGATCTTCAAATTTACATTCCCATTACAGCTCCTAGCTCTGGTTTTCCAGGCATTTTCATTGTTGTACTCAACTTTCTGCAAATTCTCTAGGTAATGGTGCCCAGAACTGGATGTAATCTAGCCTGAATCCTGTAGAGTCTATTAGAACTTCCCTTTTGCTCATTATCCAGCATCTTCCTCAGCCTTCTTTGGGCCTACAGAGAGGACTGTGCTGATCTGCTTTGTGTTTTGTCCTCTTGTTCTAACCTTAGGGATACCGGGTATGAGATGCAGTGACAGAGATTCTGAGAGTGATTGGTGCCTTGACTGATGTGGGGCTCCGAGCTGGCCTTGGTTTAAATGACGAGGGGTGGCCTCGGTGTGACAAGGGTTCTTCTTTGTCTTGTTGCAGCAGTATCTGAGGATGGAGATGGCATCATCCTGCCTTCTATCATCGCCTCTTCCTCCTCGACCTCTGACAAGGTTGACTTCAGTAGTTCTTCGGACTCAGAATCTGAGCTTGGCCCACAGGAAACGAGACAGGCAGAGTCAAAGGAGGGCAAGCTGACTCTTCCCTTGGCTGGGATCATGCAACGTGACTCCACAAAAGTATTACCTAGTGTCACAGAGCTTTTCCCCGAGTTTCGGCCAGGCAAGGTATGCTGCTTTGTCATATTTTAGGAGGGTTGTGATATGAAGGTGGAAAGAGAAGGGAAAGGACAGCACATGGGCAATGGAAAAGAGGACCATGTGTTTGCTTCTGATAGCTCAGTCTCCTAAGGTATGAATGGAAACCAATGAAGAAAACCCATCAAGCATTTCTTTACTACTTTGCCTACTCTTCGTAGACCATGAAGGTTAAGTGTTGGAAATTTTGAAAATGTTATAAGACCTTATCATAACTATCATAATTTATGATGTAACCTAAATGATAACAGCTCCTGGCTGGATAGTGCTTTAAGTCTTCCTTGCTCACAAACGCCTTTCTAGAGTGGCAAGGACCATAACTATGATTAATCCTATTGAAGCATATGGAACTATTAAGTGTCAAAGCTAAAACTCATACTCGGGCCTCCTGCCTACAAGCCCAGGGCTCATCCTACTCTGCCCCACTGCTGTTCTTCTGTGGGCTCTAGAAGGGGGATGCTACAAAGAGAGATAAGTAGAATCCCCAAGATTACATGGTAAGTGCCTTAGATGAGGCTGATCGGTGCTGGGGGAAGCAGGCACAAGAGGAAAGGGGAAAAAAGGAAGGCTTCATGAAAGGACCATTTGAGTTGGATGATCAGGGCCTTTGGAATTAGGCCCTACACTGGTGGCTGACCAAATGCATGGAGAACCTTGGTTTGAAGCAGAGTTGTTCACAAGATCGAGAATGGCAGTAATTTAAACGTTTTTGTGTCCTGCGCTCCGTGTGTGCTATGCTTTATGGGAATTGAGGGATAGTGTTTTTGGAGTAGTTGAGTATTCTTCATACTCCTTCCTGGGATTTTCCAGCTGGATAGATTGATGGGAGAAGTGACTTAGGCTCTCGTAGTTGCAAAAAGGGATGATAGCAGGGGGTGGTGTGATGGTTTGCCTTCCATTTGTAGGTACACTGGACCAGCATTTAGTAACCCAGACTTGGCCCCTGCAGCTGTGTAAATATCAGTGCTAGCTCCTTCCCAACAAGCTCCTGTCTCAGTCTCAGACTCTTTCTGTTCCAGGTGTTGCGCTTCCTTCGTCTCTTTGGCCCAGGGAAGAATGTTCCCTCTGTTTGGCGGAGTGCTCGAAGAAAGAGGAAGAAAAAGCACAGAGAGCTGACGCAAGAAGAGCCCCAGGAGGGCGAGTGCCTCGGGGACTCGGAGCTGGAGAGAAAGTCACCGTGGGCCTATGAATTTGCTCCCCCACCACCACCAGAGCAGTGTCTCTCAGATGATGAGGTAGGCTCAATAGCGACTGAGTCTCTCAACAGTTGTCAGTGGCGAATCCTGGCTTAATCTGACAGATTTCCCCAACTTGGGATATGAGGAATATGAGGGGGGAGGGCAAACCTTGATTCAGGGTCTGATGAGTTGAAGGTCTTGAAGAGGAGGTGAGATCTTCTTGGTAACATCACTCCACAGCTTCTTCTAGCCTTACCTTTAGACAAGGCTATCTTTTGCTCAAACACTCCTTGAGATTGTTTAAAGTAATTTCATTATGACTGTTGCCTCTCAACAGCCACAGGAAGTCTGGGGCTCTTTTTCTTGGTCAATACAAGACATTGCCAATATAGAAATTGGTGCTTCGAGACTCAACGGCAGATGGGCCTCTCTATCTCTTTCTCTGTTCTGCTATAGATCACAATGATGGCTCCTGTGGAGTCTAAATTCTCTCAGTCAGCTGGAGACATAGACAAAGTTGCAGACACCAAGCCAAAGGTAGCTGAGTGGCGCTATGGTCCTGCCCGCTTGTGGTATGACATGTTGGGGGTCCCTGAAGATGGCAGCGGGTTTGACTATGGCTTCAAACTCAAAAGTGCAGAAGATGAGCGGCCAACGAAGCCAGGGGCAGTGGAGAAGGTGAGGGGACAAGGAACAGGCTTTATTTTTATTCAGCAGCAGGTAGTAACAGGAGTTCATCTAGCAGTGGGGTGACAGTCTCGGGGCCTTTGGCTGGGAATCTGGCAAAGGTGTATGTGAAGAGCGCTGTGCTGAGGAGAGTCATCTTGTTCCCCCTCTGCTTTTCCGCTCAGCTTTATAAATTGGGTGTCTGGTGAGCGTGCTCTCACAGCATGGATGACAAAGGCAGGGTGGTTGCTTTGTCTAAATGTTAGGCCCCAGGTTCCAGCATCCTGATGCCTTCTCTACTAATACAGGATTTGGGTGTGTTGGAGGAAGCAGGGGATCTCCTGGCCGATGAAAACTTCCTGATGGTCACCCAGCTACACTGGGAGGATGACATCATCTGGGATGGAGAAGACATCAAACACAAAGGAACGAAGCCTCAGCGGGCCAGCCTTGCTGGCTGGCTTCCATCCAGCATGACCAGGAATGCCATGGCATACAATGCCCAGCAAGGTGGGAGGGGGAGAGCTTCCATTTTGGGTGCAGCTGTGACCTTGGGGGTGGTGAAGCCAGGGGAGTGTTGGGATTGGACCCTGGGCCTAGCCCTTGATGATTTTTCTCTGCTAACCAGCTAGTGAGGACTTGACTTTCTCACTAAAAAAACAAGCTCAAAGGTTATTACCGAACTCTGGCTGAGTCTTGAGTGCTTTGTTTTTATAGTACATCTTCTTTTCTATAACACATATATATCAGCTCTGTTTTGGGAAATAAAAAGTGAAAAATGCTGCTTTCTCCAAATCCGAGATTTCTTTGGGCAGAGAGCTAGCTGACCATCCTGGTATTAGTTGCTCTTTTCATCTTCCCTTATTCACGGCTGAATGAACATTTGGCCATTCTTCACTTGGCCCCTCTTGAATAGGTTTTACTGCCACTCTGGATGATGACAAACCTTGGTACTCCATCTTCCCAATCGACAATGAGGAGCTGGTATATGGCCGCTGGGAAGACAACATCATTTGGGATGCCCTGGCCATGCCTCGTCTCTTGGAACCTCCCGTCCTGACACTTGATCCCAACGATGAGAATCTTATTCTGGGTATGGCTAAGATCGCTGCTCTGCTTCCCATCTATGCGGCTGACCTGTAGGATCCAATGGCAGGGAAAACCAGGGCATAATGGGGGAAGTGGGGGAGAGGCAGGGAGAAAGTGCTACAGGCTGGGGCTGAATGAGGCAGTTTCGGATTGGGCTTGGAGGAAAGAGGTGAGCTGGGGAACGCCTAGAATTGCTGCTGTGCCTACTGATTCCTAGTTCTTTAAAATGGTTTTGGGAGAACAAATATTTGAGTAGTGAAAAAATGGATATTCACATATAATTTTATGACATAAAATTATATGTGTATGTGTATGTATATACACACAAAATTGTATATATCTATACACACACACATACACACAGAAATCTGGTTGGTTAAGGGTAATGGAGAAGGGCTTTTTTGGAGGGGAATTGCAGATCATTTAGCCAACATTTAGTGTATACAGAAGGGTGCTCTTTGTGGTCTGGGGCAAACTCCCTCCCTGCTTGGCAGCCCAGTAGGGGAACACAGAAAAATGTTTCTGGTTTTCCTTAAACCTTAGAGATTGGGGAAGCCATCTGTCTACTGGCCAGCCATTGTTTCCTCATCTGTAAACAGAAGGACTTGGATTCAGTGTGTTCTCGGGTTTGTCCAGTGAGGGTGCTGGACCTTCCTGAAGGGTGTCCCTGAGCCATCTTTGTTTGATTGGCAGAAATACCTGATGAAAAGGAAGAGACGACATCAAACTCCCCCTCTAAGGAGAATAAGAAGGAATCTTCTCTGAAGAAGAGTCGAATCCTCTTGGGGAAAACGGGAGTGATCAAAGAGGAGCCACAGCAGGTCTGTGAGGGGATCCGGGGCTTTGGGTGTGGGGATCTTTGGGTGATCCAGGAGCTCTCTGACCGATAGCCATTTGCTGTGGGTGATCAGAATATGTCCCAGCCGGAGGTGAAGGACCCTTGGAACCTGTCCAATGATGAGTTTTACTACCCCAAGCAGCAGGGTCTTCGTGGCACCTTTGGAGGGAACATTATTCAGGTAAAAACAACTTGGTCTGAAAGGACAAATAGGTAGGTCCTTGGCACCTGTCTTTGGGGGTTGTTGCCTGGCACTGGCTCAGCTCTCCAGTCGGAGCCTACATGTTGACTCTTTCAGCATTCAATCCCTGCAGTGGAGCTCCGGCAGCCCTTCTTCCCCACCCACATGGGCCCTGTCAAACTCCGGCAGTTCCACCGCCCACCTCTGAAGAAGTACTCCTTTGGGGCCCTGTCCCAGCCAGGTCCTCACTCTGTCCAGCCCCTGCTGAAACACATCAAGAAGAAAGCGAAAGTAATGCCTTTCTGGGCAGGCGGGGATAGGAGCAGGGTTGGGGGAGCAGTGGTGGTGAGAGCAGGAGGGTGTGTCTCTATCTTTGGATGAAGGGTGTTGGGCTTAGCTCTGTGCTCTGATGTGGCCTGTGCTTTCTCTGTGCTGGGCAGATGAGAGAACAAGAACGCCAGGCTTCAGGTGGTGGGGAGATGTTTTTTATGCGCACACCCCAGGACTTGACAGGCAAAGATGGAGATCTGATTCTTGCTGAGTATAGTGAGGAAAACGGTCCCTTAATGATGCAAGTCGGCATGGCAACCAAGATAAAAAACTACTATAAACGGGTGAGTTGGTTTAGGGAATCCGCCTGGTGTTGCCGTTACATAGATAGCTCCTCTGGGGACAGAGTTGGGATTCTTATATACCCATCTTCACATCCCTGAGGGGCTCACTTACAGGGGGGCATGCTGGCTCTGTTCGCTCAGACTAACTGGGTCTGTTTTCTTCTTCCTAGAAACCTGGAAAGGACCCTGGAGCCCCTGATTGTAAGTATGGAGAAACGGTTTATTGCCACACATCTCCTTTCCTGGGCTCTCTCCACCCTGGCCAGCTTTTGCAGGTGAGGAATTCTTTCCCCTTCCCATTCTCTGCAAACCAACCTCACCCCTTCCCCCAATGATTAAGTCTAGTGTAAAGGAAAGACTAGATGGGGGCTAGTCAGTCCAGGAAGGGTAAGTCATGGGAGGATCTGAATAGTGTCATCAAGGTGTAGCGGCAAGCACCCCAGCGTCCCCAGGGTGGCTGCCCATACAGGTTCTTGGATCTGCTTTGTTAAAGGAAAGCAACTCAAAATGGGTTAACAAGCTTACTTTAATTAGTCAAACATATGTATCGTTTACCTAGTTCAGGGGAAAAAGGTCAGCACCCCGAACTTCAAAGTATACAGGCAGAATTATCAAGTCAGAGAAACAGATCAAGTAGACATATTTCCAAACTGTCCAACCATTATATCCATACCAAATCAACATCTGGGTTTTTCAAAGCCGGGGGGCCCTGCACAACGGCTTCCCAGAGTTTCATCTGATCAAATTACAGAACACTTCTCAAAGTGAGCCCCCAAAACAAAGCTACACATCAGGGCTTATATAGCCTCCTGGCTCAGAGAATGTAACAACCTTATTGACTCACTGCCCAATCAAAGAGTATCTACTGAAAAACAAGCCTCCCACCCCAGGCTCCAGGTGCACTTTAGCCTAGGGGCAGGAAAAATCTTAAAAATTTATATTCTCATTACACAAGGCAACTCTAATCAACCTCTAAGTTTCTAACCTTCATGGGAGGCTGACAGTGGAGTGGATAATAAAAACAAACTTAGATTTGTGTCTGGAATCTAGTGTATGATTTTTTTTAAAGGGGGTGTGGATTTTTCTTCCTAAATATCTTATTCTTAGGCTAAGATGAAAGTGAATTCCTTTTCCCCAAGCACAGGTGAGGAGAGGGAGCTCAAAAAACGTCCGGGTGACACAAGTCAACCTGGAGTTAAAAATTTGCCACAGCTAATCCCCAAAGTGCTTCTGCCACATGTGGAAAATTGAGACTTGGCCGTATTAGTCATGGTCACTTTGGAGTAACGAGCATGCCTGAGCTGTGCCATCTGCAGGCTTGCCTTTGGTTCTTTACAAAGACTCCGGATGCTGCCTCTAACTCAGCCCTCCTTGTGTGCAGGCTCCTGCTGTGCTCCCCAACTTGGCCTTGCCTTCTGTGCTGGATGTTCTGCCACTTCTTCAGTTTCTTGAGCCTTCTCACCACCTCAGCCTGTTTCCTAGCTTGTCTTGCCCTCCTCCATTCTGTGTATACCATGACAGCCTTTTCTGGTTTGTCTTTCTTTCCTCTTCCATGTCTTTTTCCCCACTCTATGCCAAACAGCTTTCCTCTTCAGTTGTTCTCAAAAGCTATTCCTAAAATCCTAGGCTTCTAGGGACAGCTGATCTCGCCCTCTGAGAGAAAGACACTCTCCCTAAAGGCTGGGCTTCTTCCACAGGATATAGTTGTGTTTCTTTCCTGAGATGGCTATTGAGTACGAACTGTATTGAACCCTATATTCTCTTTTGGAATTCTGGGACTTTAGTGGTGCCACAGACAACTTAGACATCTTAGAGAACAGAGAGCAAACAGGTTGGGTTAGCTTCTTCTCTGGCCAGACTCTGCATCAGGTGCTTTGTTGGGTCTCATTTCTCATTCCTGTCTTCTTTTTGATAGGCATTTGAGAACAACCTTTTCCGGGCTCCAATTTATCTTCATAAGATGCCAGAAACAGACTTCCTGATTATTCGGACACGGCAGGGTTACTATATTCGGGAGCTGGTGGACATCTTTGTTGTTGGCCAGCAGTGCCCCTTGTTTGAAGTTCCTGGTCCCAACTCCAAACGGGCCAACACTCACATTAGAGACTTTCTGCAGGTCTGATTTGGCGGGATGAGGCAGGAGGGGAGGGAAGCTTAGCTGATTAGGCCTATAGAAGGCAGGTGCTTCTCATCTTCCTCCTGGATGCTGGAGATTTGTCAAAGATCATTTGTTCATTTATTTAATTTAGGGCATTCATTTAATGCTCTGATTGGCAGGTTTTCATATACCGTTTATTCTGGAAGAGTAGAGACCGTCCAAGGAGGATCCGTATGGAGGATATCAAGAAGGCTTTCCCTTCTCACTCAGAGAGCAGCATCCGGAAGAGATTAAAGCTGTGTGCTGACTTCAAGCGCACAGGTGAGCCGTGGTGGCGGCAGCCGCACAGCAGCATGGCCTCCCTTGAAGCCCACTTCTGAGGACTGGCCTGCTGGAGGCTGGGTGTCAGGAAAGGGGGGATCTCACTTCCTTACTCTTGCCAGGGATGGACTCAAACTGGTGGGTGCTGAAAACCGATTTCCGTTTACCAACTGAAGAAGAGATCCGAGCCATGGTGTCTCCAGAGCAGTGCTGTGCTTACTATAGCATGATAGCTGCAGAACAGCGTTTGAAGGTAACTCCCCTGCCTTCTCCTAACTCGTAGCCACCACTGAGCTGTGTTGGAGGAAAACTCCAGGGCCTTAATGGGGGATGCTGCCTGGTGTTTCATCCGGAGAAGATTCTGAATGGATGAGGTGCTTCCTGTGTTCTGAGGCACTGGAAAAGTTAATTTGCTCTGGAAAAGGGGGGCTTCTCCATCTCGGTGGTGATAGGCAGCTATGTGAGCAATGAAGTCACTTGTGGACTGTATTCAAGCAGGCAAGCCCAGAAGCTGCTGGTGTAGTGTGCAGCACAAAGCCAGCATCTGTTTCCAGTTCTTTTCCTTCCAGAATGAGCAAGGACCAAGGGGCCTGAGATGGCTTCTTGAGTTATGAGGAACCTAAGTTAAGACTTGCACTTAGGAAGTGAAGACTGTCCACTGGGAACTTGGAGCTGGCCTGGACATTGTGGCTCTGTCCCCTAAGGACCTACTAGCATGTTCAGCTTAACATGCTTGCCTCTGTCTTTGCCCTGAGGACACAGAATTCTGTGGTTCTGTTTGTTGGGTTACTTGTCATCACTTGTTTCCCTCTCTAGGATGCTGGTTATGGGGAAAAGTCTTTCTTTGCTCCAGAAGAAGAGAATGAGGAAGATTTCCAGATGAAGATTGATGATGAGGTAAACCTCGTGCTGATTCCTGGGAGCTCGTCTTAGCTGCCTCTTCATTTCTGAGCTGTGTGCTGGTGTCCTGGGGATGCCATGTCCTGTGGTGGTTCAGCCTGTAATGCAGAGCAGAAGCAGGAAAGGGAAGTGAGCCATGCTGTAGAGGGAAGTGTTTGCATGCTCTTCATATACCGAGGTGTGGGGAGTGGGGAGGGAGGCAGGTGCTGACTTAGAAAAACTCTGAAACAGTCTTAGAGCTTCGAGCCAAGAATGAAGCACTGAGTACACACTGGACCTCTGACACATGCTTGCCTTGGTTTCCTAAACTATCAAGTGTGCTTAGTAATATAATTTCAACACTCAGAGAAGATTGGACTGTTTAGAAACAGGGAGAGTGGAAAGATGTTGCTGGGGCAGGGACAACTGTTCAGCTTCTATAGCCTGACTGCTGACTTTCAGGAAGCTTGGGGGAATCAAAGCAACTATGAGAAGAAAACCTACACTTCAGTGTTCTTTTCATTTGCTTATTGGTATGGATTGTAGTTCTGGGGTGGAGGGGGGGAAGCAGCAGTGAAGTTGTGAATATTAAAAAGTGTGTCTTCACCATGGTCAGCCAGCTAACTCACTTTTGAGATAGTAGGAGAAAGGAGAACAATGTTCTGTGCACCTTCAAAGGTCCACTTGTTCTTTTCAGGGGGGGGGGGGGTCAGAGGGAAGATCCTGTGGGCCATGCTACCAGCATTCCAAACTCTCCTCTCTAATCCAGGTGCGTACTGCCCCCTGGAACACTACAAGGGCCTTCATTGCAGCCATGAAGGGCAAGTGTCTCCTGGAAGTGACAGGGGTGGCAGATCCTACAGGGTGTGGGGAAGGCTTTTCCTATGTGAAGATTCCAAACAAACCAACCCAGCAGAAGGTGAGACTGGCCAGGGCTGTGAGGGCATGTGCAAGGTGACTTCACTGGGAGGGGCATTGCCTAGAGGGCAGCCTTCAGAGTGGTAGGCTAGTAGCAAGAGTGGCTATTCCAGGATCTTCCTCACTGTTTTATGTTTTGAAATAGGATGATAAGGAACCCCAGCCAGTGAAGAAGACAGTCACGGGAACCGATGCAGATCTCCGTCGCCTCTCTCTAAAAAATGCCAAGCAACTTCTCCGTAAATTTGGTGTGCCGGAGGAAGAGGTTGGTGTGGAGGAGGCTGACTGGGCTTTGTGTGGAGGGTAAAGCCAGGAGTAAGGTGTGAGGGGCAGTCTGGGGATTCCTAAGGTAGGTTGGATAATGCTAGTCCCTGTATACTCTTCTCAGGGCCTAGCCTCCCCAAAGCCTTCTGCTTCATCCACTTGCTTTTGTGCTCCCACAGTCCCTCAGCCTGTTTCCAGAAACATTTAAAGACCTGAATGTGTGTCTATGTGTGCATATTGTCACAGATCAAGAAGCTATCTCGGTGGGAAGTAATCGATGTCGTGCGTACCATGTCAACAGAACAAGCTCGCTCTGGAGAGGGCCCCATGAGTAAATTTGCCCGGGGATCAAGATTTTCAGTGGCTGAACATCAGGAACGTTACAAAGAAGAATGTCAACGGATCTTCGACTTACAGAACAAGTGTGTTGCTAAAATGCTGTTAGCAGCCAAAGTTGAAAGGGGAGAAGGGTAACAATCCTCAGGGCCTCCCAGAAATGTAACCAGAGGAAGCCATCTCAGGGCAACTTAGTGTCCATAGTGAGGCTGTCAGGGAGCTCTCTCACCATCCTGAGTGACAGGAGAAGCAATGTTAAAGGGACAATTTATGCTCGTGGCTTCTTTGGGTCTGGTTGGCTTTGGAGATGGCTTGGTGGAAGGATTGGTTTATCATTGGTCTCTGGCTTGCTTCCCCCTCTCTAGCTGGCACAGGGCTATAGCACTTCATCAGACTTGCTTTTTGGAACTAGTCCAGTCTTTCTGTTTCAGTTTCTCTGTCATCTTAGTAACCTTGAAGTGACCCTTAGTGGTATTCATTTCTTGATTTACCTGTTCAAATTCTATAGCTCTTTGGACTATGGTGGGGTTTGCTTTTGTTTCATTTCGGTTTTTTGCTGGTTTTCATGTTGGTTTTACTTCCAGAGTTTTGGCATCGACTGAGATTTTGTCAACTGACACCGACAGCAGCTCGGCTGAGGACAGCGACTTTGAAGAAATGGGAAAGAACATTGAGAATATGCTACAGAACAAGAAAACCAGTTCTCAGCTATCGAGAGAGCGGGAGGAGCAGGAGCGGAAGGAATTACAGCGAATGCTACTGGGTGAGGAAGGTGCCAATGACAAGGAAACGGGCAAGAAAGAGAAGAAGGACAAAAAGGGACTGTGTACGTAACACAACATGATATGCGGCAGAGTGTGGCGCAACAGGAAAAGTGGGGGATGAGATTAGAGAAGCCAGAAGGTTGGTAAAAAGGTGGATTGGACTCTGAAGTTCAGTGAAGGAAAAATGAGAGAGAGAGACAGAGACAGAGAGAGAGAGAGCTCCCTATTGGGAATGACGTTGGCTTGAAAGCAGCATAGGTGCGCCAGTAACATGAGGGTGGCCAGGGAACATAGCTTGGTGACGTTGCAATGAACAGATCCTCTTGTTTCCCTTGCATTCCCTTGCATACTCTCTTCCAAAGCACCGTTGTATGCTGTCACGTTACACGTCTTCACTCAGGGCAGAGAAGATGCTAGCTTCTCAGGGTTACAGGGGAAGGGTTTGAAAGGCCATTTCTCTCACCAACAGTGAGCTCTGGAGGCTCTCACAAGGACGATGACACAGCCTCTGTGACCAGTCTTAACTCCTCAGCCACGGGTCGCTGCCTCAAGATTTACCGTACCTTTCGAGATGAGGATGGGAAGGAGTACGTGCGATGTGAGACCGTGCGGAAGCCTGCAGTCATTGATGCCTATGTACGCATAAGGACAACGAAGGACGAAGAGTTCATGTGAGTGTGTGGGCCCTGGCCTTGCTATGGATCATGACTGGCCTCCTACAAGAAAGAGAAAACCTTGCAGGCCCTGGCCTTAGCTCTGACCTGCAGTCGCAGTGGCAAAGGTTAGACAGGAACCCTGCTCACGCAACTTTACTTCACAAAGTTCCTTGGGAATCTTGATTTATGTTGGGTTTTCTTGGCAAGTTTCAAAGAAGGTCAAATTTTCAATTTCTTCTGTGGGTTTTTTTTTTAAAGTGATGGTTTGGGTGGCTAGGTGGCACAATGAGTAGAGCACCAGCCCTGGAGTCAGGAGGACCTGAGTTCAAATTCAGCCTCAGACACTTAACATTTACTAGCCATGTGACCTTGAGCTAGTCACTTAACCCCAATTTGCCCTGCCCTCCCCCCTCCAAAAATACAAAACAAAAAAACCCCAAAATGATGGCTGGCTGCTTTGATGGTCCTTGGGGGATGTGTTAAGCTTCCCTAGGATAAGGAGAGAATGTTTATTTCTTATACCAGCAGCTTCTCTGTATGAGAATGGAAGAGGCTTCCTTGAAAGGGGAGGTTGATTGCCTTCTGGAGGTTTTCTGTGTCTGTTATGTTACCATCATTGCTTTCACAAGCCCCATTATACTTGGGTAGATTCTCCCATCACTGAGATGCTGATAAAACACTGTCTAAGAGAGCTTGCCAGAAATGTGTTTATTTTAGTCGGAAATTTGCCCTGTTTGATGAGCAACACCGGGAAGAGATGCGGAAGGAACGTCGAAGGATCCAGGAGCAGCTGAGGAGACTCAAACGGAACCAGGAAAAGGAGAAGCTCAAGGGTCCTCCTGAGAAGAAGCCCAAGAAAATGAAGGAACGTCCTGACTTGAAGGTAAGTCATGTGTGGCATGATGCGTTGCCAGGTGGCCTGAAGTCAGAAAGAACTGAGTTCAAATTCTGTCTCAGACCTTTGCTAGCTGTGTGTTTATGTGTATAGTGTGTGTTTGTATATGTGTATATTGTGTGTGTATATGCATACATTGTGTGTATATCTGTGTACATTGTGTGTTTATCTATGTACAATGCATGTTTATGTGTACATTGTATGTCTGTTTTACATTTGTATTGGGTGACCTCTAGGGTGGTTCAGTTTCCAGCCCCATTTTACAGGTGAAGCAGACTTAGGGCATTCAAGTTAGACTTGGTTGCTAATGTGGAGCCACTAAGTCTTTACTTCCTCCTTCCTTCTGGAGAACAGTGTTCCCCTTTTCTAGCAGCACAGTTCCATATTCCGAGAGCCTGTTTATTTCCTGCCCTCATTTAAAGTTTCTTCCCAGTTCCATATACTTCATACTTGGCATGGCCATCTTTTCTCTGGTTGTTTTTTTCGATTCATGTATAGTTTGATTTGTGTGATTTTGCACAACTGTTTTTACTCAAGGGGCCTTTGGATGATGGGATAGATAGACACAGGTCAAAGGCAGAGAATCTGAGGCTGCACCTGATTTCTTACTTGCTTTGTGTCTGTCACTTGGTATCCCTAAACATGGCAGTTGCTCACCTCTAATACAGAACTTTCCTTTGCACAGCTAAAATGTGGAGCTTGTGGTGCCATTGGGCACATGAGGACAAACAAGTTCTGCCCTCTGTATTACCAAACCAATGCTCCCCCCTCCAACCCTGTTGCCATGACAGAGGAACAGGAGGAAGAGCTGGAAAAAACTGTCATCCCTAATGATAATGAAGAGCTTATCAAGGTGGAAGGGACCAAGATTGTCTTGGGAAAGCAACTGATTGAGAGGTAAGGAGTGGCAGAGCAGGAAGTACCTGGAGTTCAGTGGTATGTTCCTATTGAGTGTTGGCACTGGGCAGGGGCTGAGAGGGCTGTGAGCAGTGGGGCTCAGCTGCCTGTCCTTTCTCTTGATCCTCTCTCATAGAAATGCCACAAGAGAGGGGCGGCTAGGTGGCACAGTGAATAGAACACCGGACCTGGGTTCAGATCCGGCCTCAGACACTTAACACAAAAACTAGCTGTGTGACCTCGGGCAAGTCACATAACCCCAATTGCCCTCTAAAAAGCAAAAAAAAAAAATGCCACAAGAGTCAGGTGCTAGAGTGGATGTGGGATCAGGAGCCCTGGGCTTGGTAATCACTTACTGCTTCCTTTGACCTTGAACTTGTCACTTCCTTTTTCTGAGCCTCAGTCTCCTCATCTGTAAAAAGAAGGGGTTGGATTCAGTGATCTCAGAAGTTCCTTCCAAGTCTAACCTTCTGTGATTCGAAACATGTCAATTACCCACAGTGCCCTTAGCCACCTACTGATAGGACAGGATAGTGCATTTCTCCACCTGGCTTCTGTCATTAGGAATTGAATAAAAAAATGTTATGGAGAAGCAGCCCTTTTTTTTAATGGACCTTTGATCTCATCAATGTAGGTACTTCCTGTAGACCACAACTCATTCATGCCTTGTCATTCTGTGGGATTCTTGTCCATGCCCTCCATAGGTGGTCCACCCAATATACAGGAGGCCTTCCTTGAGGTCTCCTTATATTCTGTGGGTACCAGTGCAGCGCTCAGGCTGTCCATCTGTTATCCCTTGCTCTCCCTGAAACAAAAACCCATCTTTTTAACACCAATATTTTTCTGGTGACACTATATGGCTGTGCATGATGGAACACTCCAATCTCTGAAGAAAGCTGCAGCATATTACTAATGATGACTGTCAAGCAAGAAGTGGCGTAAAAGATCTCATCCAGGAGATATGTGGTTGGAAAAGGAGGTAGGCCAGTCACGTAGCAAGGCGGAGGGATGACCGGAGCAGCCAAATATCCGAAACTAGTGATAGCGTGTGTCAAGCTCCCACATGAAACATAGCTGCACTCAATGAGCATGTGTCCTTAGGCTTTTTGAACTTGCTATTCTTCCTACCACGTGGTATGGCACGGTCCACCCTTGGGTGCATACACCGTAGCTTGCTTAAACCATTTCCCTTTTTGAGTGTATTGGGGCTTATTTCCATTTTTTGTTTCTTGGTTATAAATAATAGTTTGTGAAGATCCGTGTATAACATAGCCTTTTTCCCTTGGGCTGCATTCTCAAAAGTGAAATTGATGCTTAAAGTACATGAACAGTTCTGTAGCTTTTGCCAAATGTTGCCAGGTGGAGCAACCATGTGTAGAAAGGGAGATGAGAGAGCAGTCCTGAGTCAGTCGGCAGAAGTCATGTATGGGAGGGGAGCAGGGGGTGAGGCATGACTGACTGGGCTGGGGGGGGTATGGTTTGGGAACCCCCAACACCACTTTGGATTTCTTCCTTATTTCCACGTAGGTCGAGGCCTTAAGTTAGAATCACAGATTCTAGAGTTGGAAAGAACCATAGAGATCATCTGATTCAGCTCCTTTATTTTACATATGAAGAAACTGAGGCCTAGAGAGGCCTCAGTTTCTTTCATATTAAGTTACAGATTCTGTGAGGTCCTGGAAGAAGGATGCCGGCAGGGCTTTTGACTTAAGTTGTCTTCCCAACCCCGGACCCATTTTGAGGCACTTCAGAAACTTTTCTTGGGGTTGAGGGAATGGTGGTGGTCTCTGAGTGCCAGCAGTGGGCCTATGTACTACTCTTTGACATTGTTGTTTTAGCGCAGATGAGGTGAGAAGGAAATCGCTGGTTCTCAAGTTCCCTAAACAGCAACTTCCTCCGAAGAAGAAACGCCGAGTTGGGACAACTGTTCATTGTGATTATTTGAACGTGAGTCCCTGTTATCCTTCTTTTGTGCTTCTCACTGACCTCCTAGCCCTCTAACCCTTGCTTTAGTCTTGACCCCTCAGGCTTGACCTGAAAGAATACTTTACTCAGTCATATTATTGCTGGGTTTGCTTTCCCAGAGGGGCATAGCCGTATCTCTCTTTCTACCTTTTGATTTCCAGCGACCCCACAAGTCTATCCATCGACGACGGACGGATCCTATGGTGACATTGTCATCTATCCTGGAGTCCATCATCAATGACATGAGAGATCTTCCCAATGTGAGTACTTTGTATTTACTTGAGCAAAGATGGCCATTCTTCTGTGTGACCTTGTATGGAGAGTAGATGCTTTTAACTATTGGTTTCCATAAAATACCATAAATGAGCTTGGATATTCCATATTTTTGCAGGTACAGAATCATGTGGCTTTAAAAACATTAGACCTCCTGAGAAGTTGGTTAAATTGGCCAGGGGGAACATGGTGTGGGAAGATTTGATCCTCATTTTAGCTGCTTAGACTATCCAGCCTGGCTTTTAGCACTATTGGCACCTGGCTCCATGAGTAGTGTGTTCTGGGGGGGGAGGCGTTACCCTGACCTGCTCCGTCTGGAAGGCTTCCTCTGAAAACTGGTGGTGATTAGGCTTCTAGACTGTGAGAGAGACCTTAGGGCAGAGTTCAGTCCAAGACCCCCTTGCATCTCTCTCATAACCATTTGCTTCTTTCCACTGGATCACGTCAGTGTTACCTTTGGACAGGACTATTGCAATAGTCTCCTGATAGGTCTTCTTGCCTCTGGGCTTCCATTGCATTGCTAAAATCCTGTAAGATCTATTTGCCTTCATTAGCTCCCCACTATTCAATAGGCAGAGTGGAAACTCCAAAATGTGGTGTTCAAGGCCTTCTACATGTGGCTCTAACTCTCTTGCCAACCTTCTTGCTCTGGCTCCCTTGTCCCTATGCCTTTCCTCATATTGACCCTTCCCCCATTTCCCTGCCTTATTTTAAGGACCAGCTCAGATGCTCCCTTTTTCACGGACACTCCCCTCATCTTCTCCCTTCCCTGCTGTTCATACTGTTCAAGTCTCCGGCTCTCTCCGTCTCTCCCCCTCCTCAGATTTCTCCTAACATTTTCTTTACCTCTTTGTTGTCTCATCTTCTCCACTGATGCTGAAGGCAGGAGTTCTTGCTTCTTTTGTCACAGCATGATGTCTTTTGCATAGTTATTGCTAAAATGCTGCTTTTCATTTGTACAGACTTATCCTTTCCATACACCAGTGAATGCAAAAGTTGTGAAGGACTATTATAAAATTATTACCCGGCCCATGGACCTGCAAACACTACGTGAAAATGTCCGTAAGCGCCTCTACCCATCCCGGGAGGAATTCAGAGAGCACTTGGAACTGATTGTGAAAAACAGTGCGACATACAACGGTAAGGAACACCAACTCCTTGGCCGGATAGGACCTTGCAAGGTCAGCTGGTCTAATCTTGTACATGAAGAAGGTTGGTTCCAGACCCAAATCTCAGCAGATTGAAAGAGCCATGAGACTGAGACTGGTGCTTTTAGTGTGCTATGATGTGGTCAGCATTGCTTTAAGGTAGGGAGGAAGCCTGGCAGAGTGGATACAGGATGAGCCTTAGAATCAGGAAGACCTGAGTTCAAGTTCTGCCTTTTGGGATGGAGTAGCTTCTCAGGGTGCCAGCCAACTCTCAAGGTAATAAGTTATAGACAAGTTGCTGAACTGCATTGGTGGAGGGCATTTCCATACTGAGAATTTACCATATTCATGAAATTGTGGGTCTAGACCAAAAAATACCTTATCTACCCCCAAATTTTTAGGGTAGCCAAGTTAATTTGGCCTAAGGCCTTGGAAATAGGAGGCAGTCACTGTGAAGGTGACTGATACATTTTATCTCTGGCCCTGTGTGCCTTATAGAATTCACTGACCCTGTCTTCAGACAGACTTTAGGGGGGTTATTATGCATAAAAGAATAAGTTCTTTGAGACACTTCATCCAACATCTACTGGATGCCATGGACTGTTTTTGGAATACATGTACCCATTCACAAAAGCCTCAAGAATGTTAAGGACTGTTTTGCAGAGCTAGCACAGTGGACCATAGGGCCCATTGATAATCCTGTTGCCAAGTAAAGTCATGTGTGAGCTTGTAACATACAGGTAACATTGTTCAGTACAGATTTTAAAACTAGCATCAAGTGTTGCTACTAATGCAGCATGATGGAAAGGAAATGGGAGATGAAGATAAGAGCAAGGCATCAGTGCCTCACAGGACAGCTAGGGGAGGTCCGCCAGGAGCATTGTTTATCCTTAATTCTCACCTGTTACTACTATGAGAGCACAGCGCCACTACCACCCTCCCCATCTCCTTGGTTGGTTTCACACAGAACTATTGACCATGAAATGCCAAGAGAGCACGCAACAGTGGCTTGGGCTAGGTCTTGGTGAAGAATGGATCTTGAGCAAACCGAGCATCTGGGGCACCAAGATCAGAGTACAGAGTCATTCATTCAGGGCCATTCTGAAGCCCAGCTTTAAACTGATAGTCACTTTTGTGAACAGTTTGGAGCCATAGCAGCCTCTAGACCAGTGCTTCTTGAACTGTGGACTTGTGACCTCATATGGGGTCATGACCCATGGTTTTAAGAAAAGCTGAAGAGGTCGCAAGTGGAAAAAATTGAAGAAGCCCCTATCTAGACCAGGGGTTCTTCACCTTGCTTGTGTCGTGGACCCCTTGGGCAGTCTGGTGAAGAAGCTGGTGGACTTTTTAACTGCACAAAATGCATTGGATTGCAAAGGAAATAAATTCTGTTGATATCAGAATATTAAAAAAAACAGCCAAGTTTACAGACCCTGGGTTAAGATCCCCTGATCTAGACCAAGTCGGTATGTAGGAGTCATGGATGGAAAGAAGGACTTTGAATCAGTCACAAAGGCTGAGCATCACATACAGTGCCAAGCTCTGTCAGCAGGAGCTCTAGCCACAGACTGCACATCCTTTCTGTGGAAGCAATACTCGTGGTATCTTTCCAGCACTACCCATTCACACAATCATAACCACAATTAGTTGTATTGCCTTCATATCATAGAGACATTAAGGTAGAAACCAGGGCTTGTGCTAATGGGGAAACGTTTTGCATGTCTACATATTTGTAAGGGGTTTTAATTTTCTTGCCTTAATGGGTAGGGTAAGGGGGAAAGGGAAGCGAGAGAATTTGGAACTGAGAAAAAAACCATTGAATTAAAAAAAGAAAGAACTCAGGCCAAGTGGTATAGCTCATTAGGGTGGTAGCACTTTCTGGCCCCTGTTTGGTAATGGTCTAGCCTCTTATAAATTCCCCGGTGTGATTGTAGGGCCAAAGCACTCATTGACTCAGATCTCTCAGTCGATGCTGGATCTCTGTGATGAAAAACTGAAAGAGGTAAGCCATTGTTGTCGCATGTCTTTCAGAACAGGGATGGGGCAATGGGGCGGGAGAGGAGGGAAGGCATTAAGAGTGGAGGGGGGAACCAATGGGAAGAGGGAGGGACAGGGATAATGAGTGTCAGAAGTCAGCAGGTGCTGTGGTAACTGAATGAGGAGAGATTTCAGAAGGATGAGAGCAAGCAGGCTGTACGCCCAGACATCCCGCTAACTTTCATTTCAGAAAGAAGATAAACTGGCCCGTTTAGAGAAGGCCATTAACCCCTTGTTGGATGATGATGACCAGGTGGCATTCTCTTTCATTCTGGACAACATCGTCACCCAGAAGATGATGGTGGTTCCAGACGTAGGTGGCCTCTGTTCTGGGCAGTGTGAGGATGGTGCAGGGGTCAGGGGCTACAATTGTTGTTGTGCGCGGGTGTGTTTGCAGTGCATTCAGTCAGAAAGATGATTAGAACATTGGCCCAGCAACCTCGTCCAAACCAGAAGAGGCAGAGTACAGTTAGATGAATTCAGGAGCCATTTGAGTAACTGGACCAAAGAATATCGATTAATGGATTGAGTTCAACCTGAAAGGAAGTTTCTAGTGGTATGCCACATACATGGATGCATCTTCAGCCCCATTCAGAAGCTCTATTGTGTGCTAGGAAAACAAAGAAAAACTGCCCTCAAGAAGCTTATATTCTACTGGGGGGAAGCAACATGTATGCAGATAAGTAAATACAAGATATATACAAAATAAATACCAAGAAACCAAAGGTAATTTCTGAGAGTAGGAAGGACTAAAGAAAGGCCTCTGGTAGGAAGTGGTACTTCAGTAGAACCCTCAAGGGAGTTCATGTTTCTGAAGGGCAGAGGTAAGGATGGAGAGTGTTCTAGCCTTGGCACACAGGAGGCAGACGGAGAGTTGAGGATGGAATGTAAAGGCTATGAGGGGAAGCATTGTGTCATCAGGCTGGAGAGAGATGCGCGTGTGTATGAAGTGTTCCTTCCATGCCAAGCCCTGTTGTGCTAAGCGCTGGGGATGCAAAGAAAAAGTCAGGTAATCCCTGCTCTCAAGGAGCTCCCATTCTAACAGGGAGACAACACAGAGGGAAGGTTTCAGTTGCAAGTCAGATGGAAATAAAGGCCCCATGGTCCTTAGGCAGGTGCTCAGGCCTCTTCTCTGATGTCACTTGCACTGATAAAATCATCTTGGTTTTTGCCGTTGAGCCATTGCACAGGGCCAAGGACTTTCCTTTTTGGGTCTTCAGTAGCTGTGTGCATAGCTCCTGTAGGCCTTGCTTCCTAAGAGGATGGCTGAGAGCAGAAGGCTCTTGAGTTCGGGGTCCTTGGCTGTCTCCATCAGGGTGCTTTGATTTGCTTGGCACATGTTGTCTACTGTCCCTCTTTCAAGGTTCCTGTCTGCTTCAGCTAGGCTGGCTAACTCGCTTTGTATGTGGCAGCTGGCAGAGGTGGCTGTGAGGGCTGGGCTGGGGGGGGTGCCTTAGGAGGCATCAGGTCTAGTTTTTTCATTTTACAGATGATGAAATCGAGGCCCCAAGGGGTAACATGACTTGCCCAGAGTCACACAGCTAGTAAGTGTCCGAAGCAGGATTCAAACCTAGATCTTCCTGATTGCTACATCACTCTGCTTCACATAGTATTGGCATAGATAGACTGCTCATGCATTTGTTTGTGACATGACGCTGGGAGAAGTAGCTATCTGAGACTAGAATTATGAGCTGAATCGGACAGGATGCATGCAATTGGATAGCCCATTAACATCGTCCGGCACTTCAATTTTTAAAAAGCCAACTCTACAGGTATAGGATGAGAGAAAAGAACTAAAATGTTCTAAGGAAAAAGATGCGCAGGCTTTCAATTGACTACAGGATTCATAAAATGCAAAAATTCCAAAATGGCAGGACCACTCAAGGAGCTTCCACTCTACTGAGATAAGTATGATGGGTGTAAAGGCAAGTTGTGGACACAATTGTCTAGTAAAGTTTGATGAGGAAGAACATTTTCAGATGGGGGAATCGAGGAAGACTGCTGGAGGAGATGGCATCCAAGCTGAGCGCGTTCCAGGCTGGTGTGACCTCAGGGAGTGTGGGAGATGCCATGCCAAGTTTGGGGGAATAACTGGAACACAGTGTGTCCAAACGGTGTAATGGAGACAAGACTAGAAAGGCTGCTTGGAGCCAGTTGGTGGTGGGCCTCAAGTGCCAGTTTTAGAGGCAAGAGGGACCCACTGTTTTTTTTTGTTTGTTTTATCTGAGCGAGCCAGAACTAGGCCTTTAGATTATTTTCGCAGATATGTCTACAGAGGAGAAAATGAGAAGGGAGGGAAACTATTTTAGGAGGCTACTAGAATTGTCTAAACAAGCGATGCCAAGGACCCGATGTGGCTGTTAGATGCCCTATGACATGCCCTTAGGCTGAACTAGAACTAGAGATATCATAGTTCTGTTGCCCTTTGCCCTAGTCAGCCCACATCTGGGGCACAAAGTTCAGTTATGAGGGGCATGGATAAGCTGGTACATGCCCAGAAGAGGGGGCATGGAACCATATTCCATGAGGATGAGGTTAAGAAAGTGAGAATCCTTATTTTGAAGAAGAGAAGACTTAGGTAAAATACTACCTGTCTTCAAATATATAAAGGGTTGTGATTTGGAAGAAGCAGCAGAATTATTCTTTGGCCCTCAAGAACTAGTACCAATGAGGGATTTTTCCATGGAGGGAAAATTTTGTCTTAGTATATGAAGCCAAATAGTTACAGCTGTTCAAAAAAAATAGAGCTGGCTGCTTTGTGTTGTACTAAGATCCCTGTCATTGCAAGCGTCCAAGAAGCTGGATGACCACCTAGCAGGGATGTTGTTCTAAAAGAGACTCTAACATCAGGTAGGGCTTGAGCAAGAGGGACTCTAAGATGCTACAATTCTTCCTGATCTCTTAGAATGTAGGTGGTATGTGAGTGGAGGACAAAGGCTCCTGCCATATGTTGGCCCTCCCTGAGAGGCGTAGCCCTTATGTGGTAGTCCTGTGCTTGCAGTTTTTATGGCTATTAACAGGTAAATACCCCTGGTAAGATGGAGAGCAGCTAGCATTCCAATGAAGAGAGCTCCTTTGTCGAACACCGCTCCGGTACTGATGAACCTAGGTTTGGGCTTGTTTTCCCTTGTGCCTCTTAGCTTGTAGTGCTGTTAATTCTAAGCATCTGCTCTTCAAAAATCCTGAGCTAAGCTGGAGGATTGTTTTCTAGTATGAACTTGAGGGGTGGCCCAGATTAGGGCAGAAGAGCAGTAGAAGGTCAAGCTAATGCTGTTAAGTGGAAGGTCACTTTGACTTATTCATGTTTCTTTTTCCTCTAGTCTTGGCCATTTCATCACCCAGTGAATAAGAAGTTTGTTCCAGATTATTATAAAGTGATTGTCAGTCCGATGGATTTGGAAACCATACGAAAGGTGAGGGCTTGGAGTTAGCAAGATCCCTTTAGAGCTTGCTACTTGTAAGTTTGGATCTAATTGCTTGGTTCTTGTAATTCTAGAACATTTCTAAGCACAAGTATCAGAATCGGGATGCCTTCCTGGATGATGTAAACCTTATCCTAACCAACAGCATCAAGTACAACGGTGAGTATTTCTAGGGGCTTTCCCATGAGATGGGAAGACCCAATTGCTCTCTGATCTCTTGTTCGGCCCAGAGTTCTGTAGCTAGAGATAAGCAGAGCCCCAGGCCCCTCTGAGTGGGATGGTCTGCTCAGCAGAACAGCATCATCTTCCTGACTAGGCTTCTCATGGAGGAATCTGTTTATCAATGAAAGATCAAAAGTCATTGCATGGTTTACCAACTAAGCACAATTAAAGAGGCATTTATGAAGTGCCTACTATGTGCTAGGCTCTGTGCTATGCACTGGGGATACAAAGACCAAGAGGAAACAGTCCTTGCCCTCAGGGACCTTCCATTCCACTGAGTGCATGGATGCAGACAACCAGTATAGAGTGAAGGCTTCAGTGGCCTGGGTGTGTGAGCCATTCTTGGGAAGAACTTGGCTTCTGAAGGTGCCACAGCTATCTGTTCACAGGGCTTATGGAAACCAATCACGATTCTCTCTTGAACTTTTACCCAGGGAGTCTCAAAAAGTGGGGGTGCTTCCCCAAACTGTGGGATGACTAGCTGTACCTTCATCAGTGAGCTCTCTCTCCTGTTGCTGCTCCCCAGCCCAGTTCAGTAGTGCTGTACATTTGACACTGGTGTTGTTATCCAGATTTTACTGATAAGGAAGCTGAGGCACAGAGGCTGAGTGACTTGGTAGGAAGAGTCTGAGGCGGGATTCAAACTCGGTTTTCTTACCTTCAAGTCCCGCATTCTCTCCACTATGGCCCTTAGCTGCCTGCTAGTGTAGACTGTAACTTTTCCTTATTATTATCTTAGCAGATGATTTATTAGTTGTTTGGAAAAAAAAAATCCATTCCTCCATATGGCCAAGCTTCTGGTGCCGAGCCTCTCTGCCCTTCACTAGGCATACTAGGCCTCTGTCTTCAGGCCCTTCGAGAGCCCACGGTCCCCTCCATGCCACCAAGAGGCTCAGGAGTACAACTTTCATGAAGAAATAAGACATGACCCAGCTCACTTTCCTGTGCCAGAGAATACTTCAGCAGGCCCATCACCAAGTTCTTTCCCTTGAAGGGGAAGGGACAGGGGATATTCTGCTGTCCTGTCTGCTTCTCTGACATCCACAGTTCTAAGAATTAATTATGAAGCCTGTTAAAGGATGGACATCAGATATGTTACCCAGGAGTCTAAAGCAATAGAGCAGTACTGCAAATTGCCCCAAATGAACACGTTATCTGGGAAAAACAGAAGGGCCCTTAACAGCACAGAAATTGGTCCAAACTCAGCCAGGGAGCAAATGGCTCAGCTGGGATTTAAACTGAGGTCCCCAGACTTCAGATCTGGCACTTAAAGCCCTAGGACCACGCTGCCTTCCTCTCCATTCATGCAGCAGACACAAGTAAGCTACATTTGCCTCGGAAAAATTGAAAATAGCAACTTGATCTTAAAACCTAAGATGGATAAAGTTTTCAACAATGTAATATCCTTTTTGATAGCTCATAGTATGTGAAACATTGTAAACAAACTGATTTTTAACCCCACTCAGACTTGAAGCAAGGTCACTTTAAGCAAAGGAAATAAAATGTTACAGTAAAAAGGCTGATCTTGCCAAAGAAGCTACTCTGTCATTTTGTACCAAGAGAAGTTTAAAAACTGCTAATCATAAGAAGTTTACATCTAGTAACTTTCAAAAACAATGGTTCTGACTTGTTTTCATTGATAGAGGAAACTCTCAGGGAATACCTTCTACCATCCTAAATGGGTACTTATTGAGGCAGCTAGGTGGTTCCGTGAATAGAGCACCGGCCCTGGAGTCAGGAGGACCTGAATTCAAATGCGGCCTCAGACACTTAACACTTACTAGCCATGTGACCTTGGGCAAGCCACTTAACCCCAATTGCCCTGCCTTCCCCCTCTAAAAAAAAAAAAGCAAAACAAAAATGGGCACCTGTTTTGTACAATTTTGTTTTAGGAAGTTAAGTGACTTGCTTATGGAGACAAAGCTAGTATGTCAGAGACAGAACCTGAATCCAGGCCTTCCTGACTCTTTGGAGCCAATACTTTTCAAATTATCATGCTGTAGTTCCCCCTCCCCCACCCTTTCTTTTTTTTTTTTGAGGGGGAGGGCAGGGCAATTGGGGTTAAGTGACTTGCCCAAGGTCACACGTTTAGTTTTTGTGTTAAGTTTCTGAGGCCGGATTTGAACTCAGGTCCTCCTGACTCCAGGGCCAGTGCTCTATTCACTGTCCCACTTAGCTGCCCCTCCTCTCCCCTTTTTTAAGGGTCAAAATAGAGGGGTAACCTAAGTGACCCATAGTTCAGCTTTCCTCCTATGTTCTGCCCAGTGAATTAGTAAAAAACTGTATTGAATTAAACTAATCCCCAGATTTTGAGTCCAAATGATTTCCTTCAAATAATTAGTTGTGAAGGAAAGATGGTTAGGTGATGTAACTTAGTTTGCTGGTTCATGTGGTATTTAAAGCACACTGGAGCATTGTGATTATACTGGCTTTGGTCGGAGGTGGGGAGGGGAGGGGAAGAGTCCCTTGCTATGAATCTGCTTTTTTAAGTGAGACCATGTTACATGGTCTCAAACAAAAGAACCTTTTGTTCTTTGAACAACTGAACTTAGGTTGGGTCTGAAACAAATCAGCTTTATACACATGTTTTCTTTTTAGTTGGTATTGGCAAGTCTAAGTTATTTTTGTCATCTTCTTAAGTTATTCTCATCATCATGTGATTTCCATGTAGTAGGACTCTTAGTTTGAACCAAGTTAAAAATGTTCGAAATGAGTTTCTCACCAAATGTATATTTACAATGTCCTTTTCAGAAGCCTGTCGGCTACGCCCCAAGTGTAGACTCCGCTCTCTCATCCCAGACCCACGTTCTATGTAATAACAAAAGAACTTCAATGCAACATGGTGTCTCTTCCTTTTCCCCAGTCTCTCCAATCACTTGATACCTTTTCTGAGACTAATTGCTGTAAGGACAAAGAATCATGAGACCTCATTTCTTAGGACATGTACAAATGGATTTATTGGCTTTAATTTCTGCCAGAATTTGCTGGGTAGATTTCTTACCAAGCCCTGAAAAAGTCCATATGGTTGCTTTTTTAAAAAATGTACATGATGAATGTCAGCAAATATACATCTTGCCCACAACTTTACCTGTCAAGGTGTTAATCCGTTTTTGTCTTGGCATAGTAGGAGAAAGAGGAAAAGAATTTTTATATTGTGCTTTAAGGTTTACAAAGTGTTTTATATATGTTATCTCGTTGCATCCTCACAACCCTGTGAAGCACGTTAATATCCTTATTTTACAGGGGAGGAAACTGAGACTGAGTTTCTGAGGCAAGATTTGTAGTCAGGTCTTCCTGACCCCCAGTCCAGTGCTCTATTCATTATATCACTTAATTGAGGTTAATTGACTTAGGAGGAAGGATGTTAGGTAATACTGTTTGAGGGATGGTTCTCATAATTGGATTAATGGGAGAATATATATCTAAGACTGATTATTTAGATATGGGATTTGACAAAATTCCCAAATTCTATTGAGGAAATATCAGCATTGAATTCCTAAAGTTTCCTGGGAAGTTTGTCCCAGTAGGTCATTAGAGCAGGCTTTGTGGGTTCCTCTATGAGGAGCAGGAAGGCTCTGTCCTTGCCTCCTATACATGAAAGTGGCTGGTCCATCTGTGGCCCTGACTTGGTGTTGTAGGCCCATGATGGTGTTTCTCAGTACAGCACTGAAATTCACTTGTCCCTCCAACTGGAAACACTGAGCACATCTGTAATGGTCTTTTTCTCTTGTGCCTTTACTATAGAGAGAAACTTAGAGGTGATAACAGAAATGCTTTTTAGTTCTGCTAGGGACCAGCTTCCTCAAGCTGTTGTCAGAAATACCATTTGAGCTGAGTGAGGCTGCCTTTTAATTTTTTTTTTTTTTAAAGCAATCAGGGTTAAGTAACTTGCTCAAGGTTACACGGCCAGTTATTTCTGGGTATGGTGCTAAGTATCTGAGCCCGGATTTGAACCCCAGGTCATCCTGACACTGGAGCCAGTGGTCTTACTCGCTGTGCTACCTGGCCGCCCCTTGCCTTTTAATTTCTTCAGCAATCTGTTTGGAGTTGCTTTGGGCTTGGCTTAACAAGAAAAAGAGGGAGAGAGAGAGATCATGTACATTCACCTGTATCTCCTTCAACCACAAAGCATTGCATCCTCGTTGCCACACTTTCGAAGGTACAGGGGTTCCATCCTGGGGGTGAAGGCACCAAATAATTACTGTGTTTATAGATTGGTGTTTGGCCTCATAGAGAATGTCTCTTATTATTCTCACAGTTGTCCATTCCCAGATGAGTAGTGGCCAAACGCTGCCTACTGGTAACGATAAACTCCATCACTTGATAAAGCAGGACTGGAAGACTCTCTTGGCTACCTAGTGATAACTTTTTCCTTCTTTGTTATAGGCTCTGATAGTCAGTACACTAAAACTGCTCAGGAGATTGTGAACATCTGTCACCAGACTTTGGCTGAGGTAGGTGACAAAATTCGCTTTCCTGGGACCCAGCTTGGAAAAATGGCCTCCGTTCTTGGGGTACTTAACTCCATTTGGGTTGTTTTTCTAGTATGATGAGCATCTGACTCAGCTTGAGAAAGACATATGCACAGCTAAGGAAGCAGCTTTGGAAGAGGCCGACCTGGAGAGTTTGGATCCAATGACCCCAGGGCCTTATACTCCTCAGGTGAGTGAGGCCCATGGATCTCCTGGGGGGGTTTTCTGGTGCAGAAAATTGGGAGTGCTGGATTCTGAACTGGTCTTGGACTCAATCCCTTCCCACATGCTCCCAGGTTTTCTTGTCTTCAAGGCCAAGCTAAGTGAGTCTTTGGTTGATGGTGATCTTAATGAATTCTGAAGAGGGCAGTCAAGGGGCTAGTGGGCAGAGAGGGGTCTGCCAGCTTCTTAACTGCTGGGGCCGGAGCCTCTTCCTCTGGTCTACTTACTCCCTCAAGATTCTCTCGTACTTCCCTTTTCCTGGATTGGGTTATTTCCTGCTCTTTCCTCTGGTGGCTGTAGGGCTGGGCCATCCCCATTCTCAGAGTGAGACCTGAGTAGCTCAAGCATTACCTCCATCACATGGAGATGAAGGCGATCTCACACAGAGCTGTCTTCCCCCCTACTTTGACTCATCCTTGGCTATACTTAGCTAAGCTATAATGCCAGGAGGCTGGCATACTTGGAGGGTAGCAATTAGCAGAGTGATGTTAGCTCTCTTTCTGGAGGCTTTTAAAGAGTTATTTTAAGTTTCTGATGTAGTTTCTAGAGGCTTGGTTATACCTTAAAAGAAATTGGTGGGGCAGCTAGGTGACACAATGTGTAGAGCACTGGCCCTGAAGTCAGGAGGACCTGAATTAGAATGTGGCCTCAGACAACTAGCTGTGTGACCCTGGGCAAGTCACTTAACTCTGCCTCCAAAAAAAGAAAGAAAGAAAAATTAGTTATACTGCTTTACTTGCTTATACTGATTATTGGTTATATTTTAAACGAAACTCTTCTGAATTTTTTTTAACTCTTTCCAAACCCCATCAGGAATTCTTTTTTTCCTCATCCTGTCCAAGTTTCCTTCTCTTCCTTTATTTTTTGATACTATAGAAAACAGTCCATAAAAACTCTTCCATATTCTTCCTTGTGTTAAAATACCATATCAAAATTTTCTTTATTTCTAAAGTAGCCACATAAGGTACCACTGACCTTACAGGTCTCTAAGAAATAGACAAAGCTTAGAAGAAAGTGAAGCATTACAAACTAGGCCCTAGCACTGACATTGCCTGTCTTTTTTATGTTCTTTTTGGCATGCGTCAGATAGCGCCCCACTGTGCCAATGGGCTCAGAGACTGGGCTGCTTTACAAATCCCTCCAAACCCAGCTTTTCCTTTTAGTGCCAGGCTGCTATTCCCTTTTCTTGTCTTGTACCACAGCCTCCTGACCTTTATGATACGAACACATCCCTAAGTATGTCTAGAGATGCCTCAGTATACCAAGATGAAAGCAATATGTCTGCTATGGACACACCAACTACCACCCCAGAGAAGCGGGGGGTACAGGTGAGAATTGTTCCCCCCTAAAAATGGGTGATTAGTTATGATAAGCCACTAGCCCTTTGATTCTCTGCAAAGAAGGCCTGAAATGTGGACAGAAAAGTGACTGGTCACATGACTGACTTCTACATTGACAGAGTCAGGTAATGGCCTCTGGATCCTAGGTCCCATATGGATACCACAACAGAAGTGCAAGCAATGTTTATGAAACATTTGTTTGTGAAAAGTGATATGTCAGGGTAACCTGATGGGCAGCTCAAAGGAAACACTATAGTTTTGTTTCTTTCTTGGGTCTTTCCTGAGTCTGTTTTTCCCTAACTAATTTCAGGGGCTGACTCAAAAATGTTCTCTATAGGTGGTAGGAGGCCAGGAATTCTTCTAGCTTCCTTTAGGGATCCACAGTGAAAGGGCTGAGAAGCCCAAGAGCTGTTGTCGGTCGTCTAGCTCGAGAGTTTATGATTAAAAAAGAAGTTCCCCCTAACATTCCATAGGAATGGGCTGGATAAATACCCTCTTGTGTTCAGGGGCTCACTCTATCCCAGAGAAGGAATCCAGGGAAAAGTGCACGAAGAGCCTTCACCAGTACCAGAGTTGGCTGGCCGTCCCATGCTGCGCACCTTCCCTGGGTGACACCCCATTCAGTGCTGTGCTTTTGTGCTCCTCATGCAGACATACCAGGGCCAAAGTAGACTGAGTGAACAAGACTCTGATGGAGATATTGGAAGGTTTGAGGAGGGGGAGGATGGGAAACTTAAGATTCCAGCCCCAGTGAATATGCTTAGAGAAAGCCTCTGACCACTCGTATCCTTATGAGAGGAGTCCCATGAGTGCAGGGCAGGCCGACCTCCACAGTGACAACAGTGAATCAAACCCAGGCTCTTTCTGAGATGGTGGGTAGAGTTGCTGGCAGCTTCTGCTGTGTCACCTGTGTCCCTTAGTGGGCATTATTTTGTCCATCTTTGTGATACAGGAAGAGGATGGTGACCTTGCAGATGAAGAGGAAGGGGCTGCGCAGCAGCCTCAGTCTAGCGTCTTGTATGAAGATTTGCTTATGTCTGATGTAGAGGATGAGGAGGAAGATGCCGGGAGTGATGATGAAGGAGATAATCCTTTTTCCTGTAAGTCTTGGTTTGTTCCTGTCTGGCTCACACTGAAAGCTGTTGGCCATATGTCCTCTCTTCCTTGTGGTCTTGGTGCTCAACCAAGTCGTGCATGATAAGATAATTTACAGCAGGCTAGGAGAAGATGCTGCAGAAGAGGTGCTAAGAATGGCAGAGAAAAACTGGCCAGGACTGAGAGGCATGTGGTATGTCCAGTATAGCAAAGGGATTCAGAGAAGCTATGTTGACAATGGTAAAAGAGATGGAAACTGGATTTGGGGGGAAAGGGAAGAAATTCAACTCGTATTTTCAAACTTCAGATCATGTAGTTGTCTCCCAGGATCCTAGCGCTGGAAAGCCCCAAAGGAAGAAATGCGTAATTGTTTTGGAGAGGCCCCTAGGCCAGGCTAGCTAAGAAGTGGTGCTTCTGTCAAGCTTATCCTGCCAGGACACGGGAAAGAGGGTAGGGTAGGTATGGGCCAGTGAACCAATACCTTTCTATTTGTTCAGCTATCCAGCTGAGTGAGAGCGGCAGTGATTCTGACATGGAATCTGGTGGAATGAGGCCCAAACAGCCCCACGTGCTGCAAGAGAACACAAGAATGGGCATGGATAATGATGAGAGCATGATGTCCTATGAAGGAGACGCTGGTGAGGCCTCTCATGGGATGGAGGACAGCAACATCAGGTAATAGGCATCAGAAACAAGAAGGGAGGGCAAGGTGGGGCTCCTTTGTACCACAGCGCCGTGCCATGGGGAGGCTCCGAGGGCATGGCAGTACACAAAGGGGGAGCTCCTTGTCCATGAAGTCTCCCAATTGTTAGGAACGGGTTCGGCCATGCAGGGCAGCGTTTGTGGTCAGCTCTCAGGTCTCTGGGGCAGGTCACTTTGCTTATCTGAAGGTGGCAAGTGGGAGGGTGAGGACATCCTCTGAGTTCAAGAACTTCTGAGCCCCTGACTTCATCTCCTCAGTTATGGGAGCTATGAGGAGCCTGACCCCAAGTCAAATACTCGAGACACAAGTTTTAGCAGCATAGGCGGATATGATGTATCAGAGGAGGAAGAGGAAGAGGAAGATGAGCAGCGTGGCAGGCCCAGTGTCCTCAGCCAGGTCCGGCTGTCTGAGGACGAGGACGACAGTGAGGACTGCCCCTCGATTCCTGCGGAGAGCGATCTGGACTCTGACGAATGACTTTCCCCTAATGTGTGTATATTGTGTACAGTGTCTGAGCCACCAGATGAACATGTTAGACTTTTTTCTTTTCAAATTATTCATAAATAATAATAAAGCTTCCCTCCTGACCTTACTGGGCTGGATGTCATAGTTTTATTTTCCAAAAATCCCTCTCCATCTTGTCTCAAACTTCTTCTGGCTTCATTTCTCAGCTTGAAGCTGGGAGTGGAGGGGACATTTGTTAAAAGACTAGCTTGATCTAGGTGCTTTTGTCCCTTACCACAACCATGACAAAATGAAGTATCTAAGCCCTTTGATGCTTCAGACTATAGAGACCCACTCCCATGAGGCTGGCCTTTTCTCTGCTTTTTTACACCTCCTGAACGCATCCCAAATGGCTGTTCCCGACTCTTCTCCAGCTCACCCCATTCTAACCCCTGATTCTCAGCGGAATGATCTTCACTTTTTGTACTCTGTCTTCCTTGTTTTATCATGTGTGCCCTCAATCTAGTTCCCCCCTGCCTTCTGGACCTCATTCTACCCATCAACCAACATCTTCTCTCACATCTTCCTGCTAACTCCTTTACTGTGGTCCACAAGGGTGCTCAAGTTTCCCATATCCTAAAAAAGTCAAACCCAGCCAAACACCAGACCTTTCCCTTGACCCTGCTACTGCCAGACTTTTAGTAAGAAGAATCTACAGTACACTCATCACCTCCATTTCTTCCCCACCCACTCATTTGTCAGTTGGCTTCTAGCCATTTGCTTGGTGGTTGACAATGTGTCTTTTAGCCAATTCATGGGCTTTTTCTCAGTTCTTTCTCCTTTATCTGTCTCCTGTTGTGTCCTTGATGTGTCCCTGTTGGCCACTTATGCCCCCCTTGACTTCAGCGACGCTATATTCTATCTCTCCCTCTATCTCCTTTCATCACTCTCTAAACGTTGGATGCTCTTCAAGGCTTCATCTTCAGGCTCCTCCTGTTCACTCTCTTCATTCTTCCTCAGCAATCTCAGATGCTCCCACAGCTTCGGCCCCTGTTTTTAGGCTTCTGACTTCCAATACTCTGTGCTTCAAACCTCTGCTGAGATCCAGGCCAGAAATGGACACTTGAAACTCAGAAATGTTGCCCTGAGTGGGAAGGAGATGGCACTTCCAACTGAATTGCAGACCAATATCTATGAGGTTTTCTTTGCTCCTTAAGAGATCCTGACCTTAGATCTGCTGGAGTGACAGACCACATGTCAAGAAACAATGTCAGGTGTGTCTAGGTCCTGGCCAAGGCTATGAGAGCAAGTCCTTTATGCCTAGAATAACTTCTTTGATACATGTCCAAAACAGAAGTCATCTTTTGTCAAACCCATCTCATTTCCTATGTCTATTACTTATCGCTAAAGATCCAAACTTCTTATCTTTAACTTCTCCACCGTCAACATCTAAACAAGCTGCGAAATTTTCTGTCTCTGTTCTGTCAGGAAAATCTGAGCCCTCCTTTTCATCGCCAATACCACTACCCAAGTCTTGTTTACCTGAGGTACTATGATAGCTTCCTAACTTTGTCTCCAGTCTCCCTTTTCCAGTCCATCCCACCCACGACTGCCGTCTCCAGGTCTGACTATGTCACTCTTCATTAACTACCAAACATATTTTATACTTAATTTGGAAGGTCTCTTACAACTTAGTTCCAATCTGCCTTCTCTCATATGTACCTCATATGTTCCTGGAATGCATCCAGTTTAAAAACGCATATTTAACAGTCAAAGTTATACTGAAGTTATGAGGATACCGACTCTTTTATAGAATTCCTGCACAAAAATGATCTCTAGCCAAGTCAGATTATTAGAAGTAGATAGTTGCTGTGGGCAGGCTGCTGTGAGGCTAGCAAGCTTGGGGGGGATGTTGGAGGGGTGGAGATTGGGGCTTAAGAAGACTAACTCAAGTCTACACAAGTGTCTTTTGGAATGTGCTAAGGAGTCAGGTAAGTCAAAAAGGCCGGCCATGTGAGAGTTTGGGGCAGGGAGAAAGTCAGAAAATCTGAGGTCACAGTATGCACTGAGACCAAGCTAGTCCTGCCCCAGGTTCTGCCTATTGCAACCCTACTCCTTGGCGAAAAGGATGGAAGGAGCATGAATTCAGAGCTGAGAATAGAACAGCTTTGAAAAAGAAGCCCTACCTCTAGGCCAAGGTATTTTAATTTAAATCAAATAAGGTCATATTTGTAACAAGCACTTAACAGTACCTGGCACACAGTAGGCACCATAGAAATGCCCCCCCCCCATTCTGCCTGAAGTAATCCCCCTTCCACTTGGGTGCATGCTGATGCATTTAGCATATTTGATTTTGTACTGTGACCATGTGACTATTTGCATACTTGGCTCATGAATTGTAATTTCTATGAGGGCAGGGACCTGTATCTTTTATAGCCCCAAGCATTAAACCCAGTGCCTTGTAATAATAGGTGCCTAATAAATGCTTGTTCAATTGAATTGGAAACTGACTTTCAGCCCCTTTTACATTTTGCATGCCAATAAGTCCACAAAGCATTTCCCCAAGTGGTGCTAGTTAGGGCCCTCTGTGGACAATCAATCTCTCCCATTCTGCTGCCTTGTTAGTGTTTATTCATTTATTGTGACTGTTCTCTCCCTAACTAGGAGCTTTTCAAAGGTAAGGACAACCTTTGCCATTCCATCTTGTGACCCACACATGGCTGGGCACAGTGACAGTGGATACTGAATAAATATTCCTGATGGCCTGACTGCTGGCAGATTGCTAAAAGCAGCCAGGAGAGAGACTTGCTGTCCTGTTCTCCTCAGGGTCCCCAGGCACCATGACTAGCAGGAGCAGAAGGAAAGGACATGAGACACAGCCAATTTCCCCCTTTTACCCCCTTTTACTATCCTTGTGTTTCCTTCTGCCTCCTGCTCTCAGACTGAGTCATGATCACTGAGTAGTAATGGAATGGCACTCTCAAGTTGGCTGTGTACTTGACCTTACAACATAGTTTCACAACAGCTGGGTGGGGGGCGGCATGGTGTGCAAGTCCTTTCCAATTCACTGTGACACTTTCAGAGCTGTGTGCACTCAGTGAATCACTTGGCAAGCCCTTACAATCTGGTTCTGCATGCATCCTAGCATTATGGCTAAAGCCACTTACCTGGGTCCAGTCCTCGATCTCTCCACAGCATTGGACACTATTGATCATCTTTTCCACCCAGACACTCTTTCCTCCCCAGGTTTTGAAGACACTGCTTCCTCCTGCTTCTCCTCTGATCTGTTTGACCACACCTTTTATGGTCTTCATTGCTGGACCATCAGCCATTTCCTGCTTCCTAGATGGGGGTATATGCCAGAGCTCTGACGTGAGTCAAGTCAAGTGGATCCAAGTCAACAGACTTGCATGCATGGGCCAGGCATTGTACAAAGCCTTGGAAATACAAAGAAAGGTACAAACAACCCCTGGATTCAAGGAGCTCACACACTAATGTGAACAATTTCGTACAAACAAGATATATACAAGATTAATTGGAGATAATCTTAGAGGTTAGGCACTAGCCTTAAGGGCAACTGGAACAGGCTTCTTAAGGAAGGTCAAAGGAAGCCAGGAGATGGAAATGGAGAAGGAGGGAATTCCAGCCACAGGGGATAGCTAAGGAAAAAGGATGGCGAGGAGGCCAGTGTCACTGGATTGTAGAGGATGGAAGATGACTGGAAGGGGAGGAAGGGGTCAACATAGGAAGGGCATTAAGAGTCAAAGAAAAGAAGATCACTTTGACAGCTGAGTGGAAGATGGACTGGAGTAGGGAAAGACTTGAGACAGGCAGAGTTAACCCCACTGCTGCCCCCCAATCAGCTACTGCATAGTCCAGGGTGACAGACAGTATCAGAGGAGAAACAGGGGCATATACAAGAGATATTAGAATGGATAGGACTTGTCAACAGACTGGACATGGGGGAGGTGTGTTTGTGTGTGTGTGTGAGAGAGAGAGAGAGAGGGAGAAAGGAGGGGGAGAGAGGGAGGGAGGGAAGGAGAGAGGGAGGGCGAGAGAGAGTCAGAGCAAGGCATCGAGGATGACACCTAGGCACCTGGACACACACTTGAGTAACTGGGAGGATGGTGGTGCCCTGGACAATAATAGGGGAGTCAGGAAGAAGGAGGGTTTGGGGGGAAAGATCACGAGTTCATTTGTGGACTTGAAGATGTCGACAGGATATCCAGTTTGAGATGTAAGTCTGGAGGTTAGGAGATAGGTGGGGTCTAGATAAATAGATAGGAGAATCATTTGCACAGACATTGAAAACATAGGCTCTGATGGGATACAGAGATGTCCTTTCCTTGACTTTGCCATCGCCCACAAATGTCCCACCTCCACATTCAAGAACTCTGAAATCCCCTTCTTTGATCACAATCTCTTGGCTTTCCGCCTCTCTTTCTCCCTTCCATTAGCAAGCCCTGCTCTTCTTTCACACCATAACCCCTCAGTCTTTTCCCAGGCCTCACACTCTCCTCCCTCATCTTCATTTACCCCTCTACAGTTAGCCCTTCCACATGCCAGCTTTGACATATCTCAGGTTGGCATAAGAAATTCAATGGGAATTTGGGGGGAGTTTTGTGGAAATCACAGATGAAACAGAGCCTATGACCAAATACTGAACCCAAATTTTACAATAAAGTACTATAAACATCCTATGAAAGAAGAAGAAAAAGGAAAAACATTTGGACTTCTTCCCTGGTATGAAGGGAGGGACAAAACATTTTACTTGGATTTTCCAGATGGAAGGAGGGAGTGCCACAGCCCTAAGCCCTGTAATGTGGAAGAGGTAACTATACCATCCTATTCTTTAGAGGCCCTACTATTCTTCACCCCTGGAAAGCTTCTTCAGCCTTCAATACCCTGCCATCAGTCACCTTTTCCCCTTGCCCCAACTCCCCAACATGCTGCTCAATGAAGGTGAAGAAAATCATGCAATCATTCTGATTGGGTCCACTACAAATTTCTGTTATGCAACAGCAACAGGGCCCTCACTGCTGCTAGGCAATTCTCCCTTATACCTGCCTTATGGCACCAAAGTACTAGAGCTGAGTCAGGAAGGCCTGAGTTCCAAGACACTTATCAGCTATGTGACCCTGGGCAAGTAACTTAAGCTCTGTTTGCCTCAGTTTCTTCATTTGTAAAATGAGGGTGATAATAGTACCTACCTCCCAGGGTTGTTGTGAGGATCCAATGAGATAAATGTAAAGTATTGGGGCAGCTAGGTGAGGCAGTGCATAGAGCACTGGCTCCGGAGTCAGGAGGACCTGAGTTCAAATCTAGCCTCAGACACTTGACACACTTACTAGCTGTCTGACCTTGGGCAAGTCACTTAACCCCAATTGCCTTGCCTTCCTCCCTCATAAACAAACAAACAAATAAATAAATAAATGTAAACAAACAGGTTTTCAGGCCACCACCAGGCTTTCCTGGTTCTCCTACCTCTCTGACCCATCCTTCTCTGTCTCCTCTTATGTCACAGCCTCTCACTTTACATTTTCCCCAGGCTCTAGCCTGGGGCTCTCTTCTCTTCTCCCTCTTTACTATTTCACTTGGGGACTCTCTTCAGTTCCCATGGATTTAATGACCATTTCTCTGCGGATGAATCTCAGATCTTCCTCTCCTGCCCCAATCTCTCTGCTGACCTCCAATCTCTCATCAGTGTTTCAGAATCTTTAACTAGATGTCCAGTAGACATCTTAAACTCTACATGTCCCAAATGAAACCCGTTATCTTCCACCCCAAACCATCCTCCCTTCCAAAGTCCCTTAGTACTGTTGAGGGCACCTTAATTCCGTCTTCTCCAGGAAGCCTTTCTCAATCTCTTTTACCTTTAACGCCTCCCCTCTGTTGATTTCACATCTTGTTTGGACATAGTTGTTTTCATGTTGTCTCCCCTTGAGGGCAGGACCATCTTTTTGCCTATCTCTGTATCCTTAGTACTTAGCAAACTGTCTGGCACATAGTAGCTTAATAAACGTCTGTTGACTGAGTGGCCAAAATTTTTTCATCGAAACATATGCCAAGGTTCTCAGATGGGGGGGGGGGACGCGGAAAGGGGAGCCATGGAAAGTTTGAGGAAGGATGAAAAGGTCTGGAAAGTTACTTAAGATGAGTGAAATAGTAAACAAAATAAGGGGGATGTCATGCTGCAGGAAGGGCCCATTTGAGATTATGTAACAAATTTGAAGATGACCCAGGCAGCATGGTTTTATGATTTTCTCCAGCTATGTTAACTCCTAGTCCCTCTCTCCATTCTCTCAGTGATCTTATCAATTTCAGTGGGTTCAATCATGCAGTTGACTCCCAAATCTTTATAGTTAGCCAGCCCCACATCAACAACTGCTTGCTGGGGGGCGGCCAGGTAGCACAGCAAGTAAGAGCACCAGCTCCAGTGTCAGGATGACCTGGAGATCGAATCCCGGGCTCAGACACTCAGCACCCACCCAGAAACACCTGGCCGTGTAACCTTGAGCAAGTTACTTAACCCCAATTGCTTAAAAAAAAAAAACAACAACTGCTTGCTGGACATCTTCATGTGGCTGTCCCATGGTCATCTCGAAGTCAACACGTCCAAAACAGAATTCAGTATCTTTTCCCTCAAACCCACCCTGCTCTGTAATTTCCCTGTTTATGTCGAGGATAGGAGCATCTTTGTTGCCTGGGTGCCCAACCTTGGACTCATCCTTGACAGTGTTCTCCTGACCCATCTCATATCCAATCAGTTACCAAGTCTTACCTTCATACTTCTCCGACCTCCACATTTTTTATCTCTTTGTTTCTTTGTTTCTTTCTTTGCAGGGGGGAAGGCTGGGCAATTGGGGTTAAGTGACTTGCCCAAGGTCACATGGCTAGTAAGTGTCAAGTGTCTGAGGCTGGATTTGAACTCAGGTCCTCCTGACTCCAGGGCCAGTGCTCTATTCACTGCACCACCCAGCCGCCCCCTCCTCCTTTCTTTCCACTCAAATGAGTAGTACCTTTGTTCTCTTGCTCAGTTTCCTAATGATTTCCCCATCTTCGGCCTCTTTTCTCACAAAGCTGTCAAACAGACAGCCTCAAGTCACAGGCCTGGTTGAAGAAACTTTGGTGGCTTCCTAAATATAACTCCTGTCATTTAAAGTCCTTCACAGTCTGCCTTTCCAGACTTATTTCACATTGCTCCCTCTCATGGCAGTCAATTGACAAGCATTTAGTAAGTGCTTACTATGTCTCAAGCACTCTGCTAAGTGTTGAGAAGACAGAGAAAGTTAAAAAAAAACCCTCAAAAACCCAACCAAAAAAGCAGTCTTTGGCCTTACGTTCAAATGGGGGAAACATGTAAAGAACTAGGTTAAGGGTTCTTAAGGTCTGGCAACATTTATGGACCCCTTCTCAGAATCACGTTTAAATAAATTTCAGTTAGAGGTTGGTAAAACTAAAGATCTAGCTTTTTATTTCCAAGTTCACAGGCCCCTGAAATCTCTCCATGGACCCTAGGTCAGGGGTGGGGAACCTCAGCCTTTCGGCCAAAGGATTTGTTCTGTGAAGTTTGGATGCAGTCAAAGGGCTGCACTTGAGGGACTAGAGGGCCACAGGTGGTCTTGAGGCTGCAAGCTCCCCACCCCTGGGTTAGGTTAAGAACCCTTGAACTCCACGCAAAGGGACTGAGATATGAAATGGTGCATGATGTTCACGGAGAGGCTCAGTGTAGCTGCACCATAAATTTCATGGAAGGGAGAAAAGCGTAAGAAGACTGGAAAGGTGAGAAGGGGCCAGGTTATGAAGAGTTGTAAATGCCAAAAAGAGAACTTGATGTTTGATCCTGGAGATAACACGGAATCATTGTAGCTCGTGAAGAATTGGGGTGTGTGTGTGTGTGTGACATGGTCTTTAGAAAAATCACGTTGGCAGCTGAATGGAGGATGGATTTGGCTGGGGAACAGACTTAAGGCCTTGGTCCAAAGGCCAGCCAAGCAGACTGGCTACACTACTGTCCCCTGTGCTGACATTCCATCTCCTCTGTTTCATGCCTGGAATGCCCTTAGGCTTCATCTCTGCTTTTTGGAATTCTTACCTTCCTTCAAAGCTCGTTTCTAACACTGGTCCCCTTCATTTCCCCCACCAAGATCACTTCATGTTTACTTCATGTAGACTAAAGTTTTATCTTCATACACGTACCCAGATTCACAATCAAATGAATGTACTCTTTGAGGGTAGGGACAGTTTTACCTAGCCCAGGGCCCAGCACTTAGGAAGCACCAAATTAATACCTGCTGAATTGAATCAATCCTGAGGGGCAGGGGCAGGCTTTGAACACAGGTTTTTCTGACTCCAAATCCAGCACTCTAAAGGCATCCATTCACTGTACAAATGTGCCAAATGGTGAAGAGATGACACCAGAGGGAAATCAAGGCAGGCTCAGGAACAGTTTCCTTTTGTGCATTCACAATTCTTTCCTCAAGATGAGGCAGACAAAAGGTAGGAAAAGAGGTGGGTTTTGGAGACCATTTGTTTCTTCAACAAATGCTCAGTGAACTGGAGGAAACACAAAGCTTAGCCACCTCCTGGATATTACACACACACATCCTAGCAGGAAAGAGCAGCTGAACAATGGGAGCCCAGTGACCAACAGAAGCAGAGGAGGAAACAAGCATCCCTGACTACAGAGATCAGGAACAATGGTTTTGAGTTAGGATTGGAGGAGAGCTATAAATCCAAAGGCTGAGTGTGGTGGGCTGGAGGGAGGGGAGGGGTGGGGATTTGGGCCATGAGGAGCATGAGTCAAATTAAGGCAAGAAAGGGCCAGGAATGGGTGAGAGCTGAGAAACTTCAACATGGTTGGAGCATGAAGTGGGTGAGATGGGAGAGAAGGCCAGGCAAAGGATTTTCAACTTTCTTCGGGAGACAAAAGACAAGAAATTGAATCCTGGCTAAGTTTACGCACTTGCCTATATAGTTCAGAGCAGAGCTGGGCCTGCTCATTTCCGGATCCTCAGTGAATTGCTTATGCCAGCCTACCTTCCTTGGAAGACTTGAGGTTTCCAACACAGGTGGTGCCACTGGCAAAATGAAGTCGAGAGGAAGAGTCTGTTTTCCGGGGAAAATAAAATCAATTCTGTTCAGGACACAGAGGTGGGGGGTGTCTTTTAAGCTGTTGGAGAAGAGTGGTCAGGCCTGGAAATACACACTGAGGAGTGATGTGTATGGAAGTGATGGTTTAGAGAGTGAGGCCTTCAGGGCAATATCAGGGCTGAAAGAGACCTTTTAAGTGAAAGAGATTTCAGAAATAAGGGGTAATTGATGAGATGGTGATGTAGGAGCAGGGGGTAGTGAGAGCTGATGTGAGGAAAGCAAAAGGGAGGGATGGAGAGAAGCCTTAGAAGGCTTTCACTTGGGGTTTACCACTTTCCTCACCTTTCCCTGTGGGGGAGTTGCTAGAAAGCACAAGTAGCAGGTAGCTGAGAAGAACCAAGCTCCCAATTACCCAAAAGGTGGTTCCAGGGCTGCATGTAGGAGGCTGCCCTGATAGCATATGTTTCCCTCCCTTCCCTTTCTCTTCAGCACACAGTGCCAGGCCCAGAAGGGCTTTTTTGGGTGGTGTTCATGCTATTTGGGGCTAAGCTGGTCTAGCCAAGGAGGTGTAGGGCCTGTGAGAATGCATATCTTCAACTCAACATTTTTTCAAAGCAGCTCTGTCTAGAACTCAAGGTAAATCGTTCCTAAAGGGCCTTAGTTGTTTTGGGTAACTCTATCTGGTCTCACTTTTATTTCCTTGCACATTGAGTCTGTAAGTATGGAGGCTACAAGCTTACCTCTGATCAGATGACACTGTTTTGTTTTCTTCAGTACTTTTTGCTCTTAGTCCCTGGCCAAAGGGAAGGGATTCATGGGAAAGCTTCTCACAAAGAGAAACTGTCTGAAGAACACTACCCTCTGATTTCCTGCACGTTTCCACAGAGAGGAACCTTTGGGTCTGAGAGTCTGGGGTCAAGTCTCAGCTCTGGCACTTACCACCTGGGTGACCAGAACCAAGTCACTTTCCCTGTCTGGGCCCCAGCTTCCTTATCTGTAAACTGAAGAGATCAGATGAGATGAATTCCTTCCTTCTAGCTTTACAGCCTACAAACCTCTTAGTCTGACAGGGGCTACAGCCTGAAGTCTGAACTCTCCCCTCATTTAGGCCTCCTCTATGACATCAGTAATATTAAGGGGATGAAGTTAAGATGCTTATTTATTTATAGACTTGTCTTTAAATTTGTTGCCAGGATAAAGACTTAAAAAAAAATCAGTAATCACAGTGAGACAGAAAACCAAAAGCAGCCATTTCAAAAGTGGTCTCATCCAGTTGGAAGGGATGGAAGGTGACCTAAAATGTTATGACCAACAGTTTCTACCTGGAAATATTGATAATCTATGAGGTGTGATGTGACCTCTAGCTAAGGAGGTAGTGTAGGTTAGACCCCAAGTTTCTTGAGGCCAGGATTCCTTATATATGACATTTAGCCCAACTTTGGATGGGATACTGATGTTTGAGCTGTCCAGTGTTTGGTTTGTCATTTCTACATGGAGGTGATTGGTCCTAGATTCTTTTCCAAAACATTCTAGAATTTTGTCCTTGGAAGGGAAGGCCCAACCTGTCACCAAACCAGGAGTGCTCTGTCCCACACTCCTCTTCAACAGTAGAGTTCCTTTAGCAAACTTTCTGAAAAAGTGGACACATAGGGGGCGGGCAGGTAGCACAGTGAGTAAGAGCACTGGCTCCCGTGTCGGGATGACCTGGAGATCGAATCCCGGGCTCAGACACTTAGCACCCACCCAGAAACACCTGGCCGTGTAACCTTGAGCAAGTTACTTAACCCCAATTGCTTAGGGGTGGCCAGGTGGCTCAGCGACTAAGAGCACCAGGCTCCAGTGTCGGGATGACCTGGATCAAATCCGGCTCAGATACTCAGCACCACACTAAGAAATAACTGGCCTTGTAACCTTGAGTAAGTTACTTAACCCTGATTGCTTAAAAAAAAAAAGTGGACGCATATATGGGCTAATATGCAGTTGCGACAGCATGCAATCCAGCCAAGAAGAGGAGGGTTAGTCTATAGAAAATGCCAATTGTCAGGGAAAGGTCCCTCGAATTGGGGGTGGAGGAAGGAGTGGAGCTTTTGCTTGAGTCTGGTGCTCTGGCTGAAGGCAGCTGGTCTCGACTCGCATCCATCCTGGTGGAATTCTCTGAGGTCCTTAATAAGCACAGTTGGTGGGCTTTAACTCCATGTTATCTCCTTTTCCTTGAAAGTTGCTCCCTCCCGCCTCAGTTTCAGCGATGCTGCACTCTCCTGCCTCCATTCTTCTGGAATCTTCCTAGGAAACATCTTTTGCATTTGGGTTTTTTCCCTCCATCTCCTGTCGCTACAGAACTCCGGACTTGGCTCATTTCGTTCCTGGATGAGGGGCCGCACGCCTTCTGGCCGCTCTCCCCAGCTCCACTTCAAGTGTCTTTCAAGGTCACCGTCTCCCTTTGCCTTATCGACTGTTCACCTGCCCCGACATTGTTTGCGCTTCTCCGGGGAATCCAACTCACTGTCCCCATCGAGTCTCACTTTCTTACAATAACCCTCTCTCCCTTCCTCCCCTCCTCCCTCCCTCCCTTCCTTCCTTCCTTCCTTTTTTCCATCTCTCCCTCCCTCCCTCCTTCCTTCCTTCCCACAATGCACTGCAGCTCGGCACTCATATTCTCCTCAGTTTGGGTGCTGTGTGTGTCTCCCTTTCCACATGTACCCCTTGCCTCAACTTCCCTCTGTGGCCATTGAGTGACTGGGCCACCGCCCCAGAACTGGCGGGAGAGGGGAGGGGAGGGAGTGCAGCAGGGGAGGGGGCCCGGTCGCAGCCCAAACAGCGGTGGGGTCCACGTCGGCCAGCCCCGCTGGGCTGGGGAGGGGCGAGGTTGGGGCTCCCAGGCGTCTCTCACGCAGCGCCTCGGAGTTCAGGCCCTGGCATCGGGCAGATGGAAGATGACTAAGCCCTGTGCAGCAGGGCAGAGGGAAAGGGGGGACCGAGGGGGAGCCCGTCCCTTCTCGGGCCGAGGCTTGCCTTTAGCGGCCGCCTTGGCTCACCGCCCATCACCGATCACCCGCCTCCTTCTCCCTCCTCCCCAGCGAGTCCGGCCCAGCTTCGGGAGCCGGCGAAGGCAAGGGCGCGGGCTCCGGATGGGGGGGGGGGGGTGGGGCCCCCGAGGCGCGCCCCCCCCCCCCCCCCCCCCCCCCGTTTCCGCGCCGCGCCCCCCCCCCCCCCCCCCCGCCCCTAGCGCGGAAGACTACGACGCGTGCTTCGGTTTTCATTGCCTTCATTGCCTTCATTGCCATCGTCCGGTGGTTTCGGAGAGCCTGCTTCGAGTCACCTCCTCCGCCTAGGGACTCGATTGCAGCAGGAAATAGTTCCGGCCGGTGTTGTCTAGGGCTGGGAACCGCCACCGCCGCCGCCATTTCAAGAGCCCGACAGCTGAGGAGAGAAGCGGAGCCTGTCCGGCGCTGCGGAGCCTCGTCAGCACCGCGGAGCCTCGTCAGCACCGCGGCTGCCGTCGGAGCCCTCCCGGCCACCCGCCCGGCCGGCCGGCCCTGCTGCTCGCCTCCCGTCCGTCTCTGTCGCCGGCCTCGGAGGCGGCCCCGGCGGCGGCGGGACGCGGCGGCGCGGGGCTCCCCCTGGCCCGCCCTCCCTCAGGAGGCTCCCCATGGCGTCTTCGGTGGGCAACGTGGCCGACAGCACAGGTACCTAGGCGGCCGCTCGTCCGCTGCTTCGCGCTCTCCGGGGCGCCGGGGCGGCCGGCTGCCCCCTCTGCCCCCGAAACCCCTCCATGTTAGCCCCTGCCACACGTATGCCCGCGGGGTGACCCGAGCGGGCGGGGGAGGGCCTACGGGGCATGTGTCCCCCCCCCCCTTGGCGGCTCCCCCTCCGCTCCGGGGGGCTGCCATCCTGTCCCCGGAGGATGGCGAGTCGCGGATCGGCGGAGCTTTGAGGCCACACCCTCGTGGGGGAAACTGAGGCATGCCCCGGGGAAGCGCCTCGCGCAGGGCAGCCGCAGCTAACTAGTGCGCGAATTCGGATTCGAACTTGGTGCCAGCGGCTCGGCGCTGTGCCCCCTGACCCGCCTGGCTTCCGGTGGCGGACCTGCGGGGCTGGGGAGCGCGCTGGAAATTTCCAGGGGTGGCGGGCCTCGGGGGAGCGCCTGCTTTCCCGCCCCCCCCCCTTTCTTCTCCACGCCCTTGCCTCCGGGCCGCCTCCGACCCCGTCTTCACCTGCCCCCCTGGCGGGCTCCGCTCCCCTCCTGGCGTGGCCGCAGCCCTTGGGCTGCACTCACTGGGTGTGTGCTGACTGACATTTGCCGCGTGCCGATGTGAGGTGTGCACGATCGGGACCCCCAGAAGCCCTTGGCCGCGGCTTGGCCCGGGCTGAGCCGAGCACCCTCCTGGGTTCCAAGTTGCTGGGGCTGGGGCCGGGGCCGCTCCTGAGCAGCTTAGCCCGAGGAGGAGCTGCCTCCTCCCGCATGCGGGCTGCCTTTCCCTGGCTGCTCTGAAGCATTCGGGATTTCCTTTAGTTCTCCCTTCTCCATCGCATCTGGATAATCAAGCTACATAAATACTAGGTCAGGATATTAATTGAGAAAGCTGCAATTTCCAGCTTTCAAATGGTATTTAAATGCTGTTTGAAATGTGCTTTATTAATTGAGGAAAGAAAGACTGGCCCTCCAGATTGCTGACATGGACTTCCCCCCATTTTCAGAAGTATGGCGCAGATTGGGCAGTTGAGTCTCTTATCCTCTCACTTTGGGTTGAACTCCATGGTCATTGTATCCAAAACCTAGGTCTGCTCCTCCCCCCCCCTCCCCAGCTAAATTCTGATTCCATGTATGGGAAGATCATCCCAAAGTGCTGAATATACGGGGCCCCTTCAGTTGGACATCGCCTAGTTCCTTTAGTTAATGTTTGTATCTTTAGTATGTTAATTTGCTTCTGGTTGGTCTGGACACCTTTCTTTTTCTTCAGATGATTTGAGGAAACTGTTATTCGCAGTGTTAAAATAGCACTTGGTAAATTTTGAAATTGACGTGGTAATTAACAGAGGGGGAGAGCACATTTCTTAGCTACATTTTTTCCTTTAGGTTTCATTACTGACATTTGCCTCCCCCAGATTTGCCGAGATAAAGTTTCTCCTCTTGATGATGATAATGCAGCAGTACAAGCTGTCATTTCTCTCATGTAGGTTGAGTTCCATGTAGAATGAAAGCCAGCTACTTTAATGAGCAGAGTCCTGAGGAAGATCACCACCTGAAACCCCAGTTTCTTTCTCTGTAAATGGAGATGATGATACTGGGACCATTGACCTCACAGAATTGTTGTAAGGAAAGGTCCTCGAAAAGGGTTATTATTTAGACAGACCTACTATTTCATTTGTTTTAAATGAGTGGGCCATCAGTTCAGGCTTGCAAAGCTTATGTAGATAGTTTTGTGGTAGTAGTATTGGGATTTGATCTGGATAAAGCCAGGTTAATTTTTAACACCAAAATTATTTGTTGAAACTTAACATCTGGCAAAACTGACTCATTGTGCCCTCTACCTTTGCCTGGGTGAAATCTGTTGCATACAGCAATTTTTTCATATATCAGTTGAATAGTTTACCAAACGTTTTGTACTTGATTTCTTAGTGTCTCTTAGCATTGCAATCACAGGTGACTACTTGCATGATTTTTAGTATCTTAATCCTCTTAGAACCATTGGAGAGCTGTTGGGCAGAGTGCTCCTTGTACATTCAGCAAGGATGAGAAATGTACTTTGGGTGATGGGCATGAGAGAAAATGTGATGCCGTCCTTAATTTAAAACATTTGATGACCTGGTTAGAGACTTAAGAATCTTGTCAGCTAAATTTACCTTTCTTACTTATCAACTGCCTTAAAAAGAGCAGCTTTGTTTGGAAGTTATTTCGACCCTTTTCTCCACAACCCTGTCTGATCTAGTCTCACTCATTATTTTCCCTATTTCCCTAGGAATTCTACATTTTCACACAGTGGCTTAGAAAACCCCAGAAACCTTACTTGGAAAACCATATTATAAAATTATTTAACAAGCAGATTTACCCCCAAAGATTATTCCAAGCCAGATCATTAAACGTTTCAGAACTACATGGTTTTATCTTGTTTCATCATAGAACCCAATGTTGAAGATGGTGAGGTTGGGAGGCCTGTCATTCTAGACCAAGCTCCAGAAATAGCCCATAGGATTTAATGGCACCTCGTGTCTGTTCTGGAAGATAATCTCAAAATAACCTTACTGCTAATTTAGTGCACATGATATTTACCTAATAGCTTCTCCTTAAGTTGGAGAAGAACATAGCTCTGAACGCACTCCTGAAATGCTGACTCTGCGTGATAGAAGGATGAGGTATATTGGTGTAGTCAGAATACTCCAATGTGCTTCACTTAACTTCAAGCATTTTGATCTTTTCACTTCATTTGCCCTCTTTTCTTTTGCTTTTTAAAAAAACAGTTTATATCTTGTATTTTCTAATGTTTTGTGTGTGATTTGGGTGATTCTCCAGAACCAACAAAATGTGTGCTTTCCTTCCAAGGGTTAGCTGAGTTGGCTCATCGTGAATACCAGGCAGGAGATTTTGAGGCTGCTGAGAGACACTGCATGCAGCTATGGAGACAAGAGCCAGATAACACTGGCGTGCTTTTGTTACTCTCGTCCATACACTTCCAGTGTCGCAGACTGGACAGGTAGGAGGCTTGGCTTTATCCGCTACCAAGTACGCTCTGATGTCCTTCACGCAAGCATGCCTAGTGTCAACTCCTCCTTTCTTGGCATTTATCATCAGGCACAGGCATCATTGCTAAAGAGTTTAGGAGGGGAGGGCTAAAGGGACTTTGAAAACTTCACCATCTGGGGCTGTTGTTTCCTATTCAGGTAACAAACTGTTCTTGGTCCTACTTCCTTTGAAGGAAAGGGAGGGGAAATGGTTCACAAGTGGAAATGCATTTGTCAAAGGAGGAAATGTATGTAACTGCTGCTAAAACATAAATTTGAACCTTTTGGCCTAAATGGGTTTACAAAACAAGTAAAAGCATTATGTTGTAAACTAATAAATGCTATGTATCCTTTAGTACTCTTTTTCTTCTTTTTTTCTTTTTGGAGGGGGGAGGGCAGGGCAATTGGGGTTAAATTACTTGTCCAAGGTCACATGGCTAGTAAGTGTCTGAGGCCATATTTGAACTCAGGTCCTCCTGACTTCACGGCTGGTGCTCTATTCACTGTGTCATCTAGCCGCCCCTTCCTTTAAGTACTCTTTTTTTTTTTTTTTAAAGCAGTTGGGGTTAAGTAACTTGCTCAAGGTTACACAGCCAGTTATTTTGTGTGGGTGCCAAGTATCTGAGGCTGGAACCGATCCCGGGTCTCCCGACGCTGGGGCTGCTGCTCTTACTTGCTGCGCCACCTGGCTGTTCCCTCCTTTAGTGCTCTTAACAAAGGGGGCCAAGGTTCATTTGGTGTTGGGCTAGATGGGGGTGGAAATGCACCTAGTTAGCCTTTATGTGTTAATACCTCTGTTGGGGGTACCAAGAATAAAAACACAAGATTAGTATTGGGCCTCAAGATCACATCCTAATTAAAGGAGACCTCAGCTCCAGGGCTGGTACAAAGGCCAGATCAGATGGTCCTTAGGTAAAGGGTTGTTATGTTTGACACTACCATGGAGGATGGCTTGGGGGGACCCCGAATGGAAAGGATTCCTCATGGATGGGTTGCTACTTGTTCCTTTTTGCTTTATGACAATTTCTTCAGGGTGGAGAGCATTAGAGACACCTTGGTGAGTACCCGATCTGTACAGGAAAAACAAACTGGATTAGTCCCCATCTTCCAGATTGATGTGCATTGAATAACAATTCATTGAGTTATGAGAGCAGGTACTACAGATGTTTAATGAATTGGGCCTGGAATCAAGATTGAGTGTGGGGAATTGTGCAGTGCTGCTATTGATTCCAAACTTCTCACTGGTACATGAAGCTTCTAGTGATGTATGGTTGTGAATCTATTTCTGGAGAATCTATGATTAGGCTAAGTAGAAGATCCTTTTTTTAATTCATTCTACTATATTAAAAAGAATAAAGAATGGATGATGATGGAGTTCTTTCCCTCCCCCCAATTTCTGAAAGTGCTTTTTGTTGCTTGCCTTTTTCTTCAGTATTCTGCTTTTAAAGTCATTTAAGTCCTCTGTAGTTCCCAGATAATTGTCATGTAGTGAAAAGAATATGAAGGAGTCAGAAGACCCTGGCTTTTGGTATGTGCTTTGTGGAGCCTGGATTCGATAATGTTTTGAGATGCTTTGTAAACTGGTGTAGAATTGGAGGGCTTGTTGGTAGGTTTCAGGATATGCCTTTTTCTAGATCGCCCTCATCACCGCTCTTCTCTCTTTTTCCAGGTCTGCTCATTTTAGCACTTTGGCCATTAAGCAGAACCCACTTCTGGCAGAAGCCTATTCCAATTTGGGGAATGTATACAAGGAACGTGGACAGCTGCAGGAAGCTATTGAGCATTACCGACATGCACTGCGTCTCAAACCTGATTTCATCGATGGCTATATTAACCTGGCAGCCGCTTTGGTTGCAGCAGGAGACATGGAAGGGGCAGTGCAAGCTTATGTGTCTGCCCTTCAGTACAATCCTGTGAGTAGAATTTGGTAGTGTCTATCTTACTCCCACAGAAACCCAGGAAGCTGCTTTGGCTAGCTCATCTCTTGCAAAGCCTAAATCGTTTTTGGTGTTTGGGGATAAAATGAACATAGCTACTTTAAACTAGGCTCTTAAATAAGAAAATTCCTTTTATAAGCAGATAATGGAAAGGATAAAATCTGCCCTTGCTGCACACACTAAGTTTAGTGTGGTAGGCAAGGACCCGGACATGAAACACACACAGCTCTTCTTCTGGGTCATCCTGGTAAGTCTCGATGAGCTCCAGAAGATTTTCTTGTCAGTGTAGAAGATGTTGGGATGCTCAGTGGCGGCGGTGGTTACTGAAATCTGGTAGTACATCAATTTAAGAAATATATCTCACCATACTTATCACAACTGTTATATGAACTGGCTCCAGCCATATGGTGGGAGCGCCCAGCTAAGTGAGGAGAGCTGTTATATAACAGGAGTCAGGATCAGAGCTAGGATAGATCCTTCCATTAGCTGGTAGGAAATTTGGTCTGGTTCTGCTACTAATCAGACTTAATTGCAAAAATGACTTAAAAGTCACTTAAATTGTGTACTTCAATTTATTCATCTCTAAAATGGGGCCACTACTTGCCTGCCTTTCTCACAGGACCATATGAGAATTAAATGAAAAACTTGATGTGAAAATTCTTGGTGAAAACTTGCCATTAAGTAGCATGTTATGCTTACTTGAGCTTCTCAGTGGTTTTTAGGAATAAAGGTGCAGCATTGCATCTGGCTGCTGTTAGTGATGTCAAAGTGTAAGGTTGGAGCATTTTTTTCTTCAACTTGTCATATCCAGGCAGCATAGAAGATAGAATTTTTAAGGAGATAAAAATGGTTTCACTAGGCTTTTTGTTTAGTCCCCATATTTATCTTTATAATTGAAAATCAGTCAGTAGTTTAATGGCATATTCATCCTTGAGAGAGCCTTTTCAGCCCAGTCCAGGAGTCATGACATGCACAGAAATAGAGCTAGCAATCTAAGGCATTGTGTATAAGGTAAGTGCTGAATGAATGCGTCCAGAAAACCAATATCCTGTGAGTATAAGGCTGGCCTGGATAAATCGCTAACATTTTGTGCATGGTCCTTCTAGTGGGTTAGGTTCCTCAACGATTTGAAGCTTTTCTTAAACTAGCCAGTCTCTGTCACTGCTGCCTCGGGTTTGAGTTCTATACCTAGGGTTCAGTTCTTATAGTAAGTAGCCCTCCCTTAGTTCAGAACCTCAGTTGCTAAATACTTGATGACAGAGAATGAAGGCTAATTACTATGTCAAATGACTGAATTACAATACAGATTTTCAACAGGCTAGTGTGATGAGCTGAATCTTTAATAAGATAATATTTTATAGAGACAAATGTAAAATCGGTCTAGCACTTGGGTTTTTAAAAAACAAAAAGCCAAGTGAACACGTACTCTGTAGTAGAAGACATGACTACTAGCTATAGAATTTTTCACATAAAAAAGGTGTGATTTTATTGGACTGTGTGATCTGGCAGCCGAGAAAGCTAAGGAGATTTTTACCTGCGCTAATAGAAATCTAGGGCCCATACAGAGGGAGGGGCTAGTGTCTTTCTACGCTGCCTTGGTTAGATACTGTCTGGAGTTTTGTCTTCAGGTCTGGGTGCTGCCTTTAAAGGATTTTTGAAGAGCTAAAGTATGTCCAGAATGGGGCGGGGAAACCAGAAACTACACTTACAAAGGAGAATAGATTGCCGGGAACTGGAGTTGGTTAGACAGGAAAAGCAGACAGTGTGTGCTTGTTGTCTTCAGATAGCTGAAGACCTGGCAGTCATTTGGAAGAGACAAAACTGTCTTCTGGATCCTCATTCTGTCAGTCATCATATGAAGAAGTTCCCCTTAACACTCTGCTGTTGTCAGTACTGGTGACTGAAGATCCGAACTAGACTTAATTTAATTAGATTTAATTTGAGAGGGCAGAGTGATATTTGAGCCTGATATAAGGAAAAACTTCAAACTGTCTCAAAGTGAACCTGGGCTTCCAGGGCCTTAGCCCTAGGAGACTTCACATGGCAGCCGTATGCCTGATTGTGGAATGGTATTTATTATTGCATGGGGGGGGGGGTGCTGGGGTCCTATTCAGGAATAAGTTGCTGTAAATAATAGTTTCTTTCTAATTCTGAGGCTGTATGGAAATGAGACAATGAGAAAAGGAAATGCTAGAAAGAGACCTGTGATTGTGAGGGACCAAGCCATTGGCACAAAGCTCAACCTCAGTCTGTCCTGCCCAGCCAGAGAAGCTGAGCAGTGCCAAGAAAGAAAGTTGGATTACTCTGAATCATGTACTGGATGGTCTCGTGCACCCACAGAGGAAAGGAGCTGTGTATTTACCGGGTAGATTGCAAACATTGATTTGATTTCAGCTTTTCATGATTACTCATAATGAATTAATGCTCCTGGGCATACTCACTTGCTTTAGTGAAGGTGATATGAGTGCCTTGGCCTTAGCTATTTGACTGATTGGTAAAGCCTCATTGGTCCTAGATATCACTGACTTTGCATAGTAAAGTGCCATTTATGTGGTATTTATGTCACACTTATGGCCTCATTTTATCCTCACAATAACCCTGGGAGGTGGGTGTATTCTGATTCCCCAGTTTATGGGTGAAGGAACGGGCAGAGGCGTTTAAGTGGCTTTCCCAGAGTCACACAGCTAGTGAGTATCTGCAGCCGCATTTGAGCTCGGTTCTTCCTGACTCCAGCTCCAGTACGCTATGTACTGGCCCACCCCCTGCCTCTAAATGGCCCGAGACACTCAACCGATTTTGCAGTGGTGAAGAAGTGCAATATTAATGTTGGACTGTCATAAAGTGCTTTACTACATCTCTACTTTATAAGGTAGTGGCCCAGGTAACTTATATCTAGGGGTATCTCATTACCTGAAAAGGTAGGTCACATTCAGGACTGTTCTTTGACTTGATCGGAGAATTGCCCTGATACATTCAGAGCTCCTGGTAATGTGGTGGGAGTTTTAAAGGTGCTTTTGCCAACAGTCTTGATCATGGAGGTAATGGAGCTGTGATTGGGTGTGGCCTCGTTGTCCTCATGTGCTTTGCTGTTTCTGTGATTGCCCTCCTTCCAGTGACCAGTCCATTGAGCACTGTTTTGGCATCCTGATGTCTTTAAGTATCAGGGGCTCTCACTTCTGCAGCTCAGCTCTGGAGGACCATTCATTTCTCTGCTTTTGCTGCTGTTGGTTAAATTTAGTTCGTATAACAGAGGTCAGTCAATATTTGAGTGCCTGTTGTGTGCGTTGCTAGAAGCTCTGGGGAGATTAGAAAAACTGATGGGGTTCCTTTTCTTGCTTATGATCTGATGAGACAGGATACACACCCATAAGGGAGGGAACAGATGAGAGGGGACGTTTGCACTGCTAAAGCTAGATGGGAGGTGTGGCATGCTGGAGAAATTGGGAGGAAGGAGGTAGCCAAAGCAATATTATTGATCTTAAAAGATTAGGGATGTTCCCCCTTCCCCTACAAGGATTTTTCTTTGTTGTGGAGAATCATGCCCTTCTATTAAAACAAAAAATCGATTGCTGATACCCTGAAAGAAAGACTTGAGTTGGCTTAATCATGAGATATCAACCCAGGGTGGCAATCCTGTGTTAAGGTGATGTCCTGTAGCTTTCCTGATCTTTGCTCATAGTTAAGACTTGGTGATTCTGAGGAATGGATTCAGAATTCAGTACTATGCATAGTGAGTCACTCTTGACCCAGTGAAAACATCAGCTCTTGGATGACACTTGCCTAGGATATTTAGTTAAGGCAAGTTCACTTGGGGACAGACAATATTTCTTACTAACTGTCAAGGTTGTTTGGGACAGAAGTAGTCTCATGACCCCCTTCGCTCCAGGTGGCTGTCAGCAGAAAACAAAAGGTGTGGAAAAGGATGAGGAGTTGAGTCATTTATTCTTGCAGAACAGCTAAGTGTCATTTGTAAGTTTCTAAACTTCTCTAGGAAGCCTCGGTTTTGGTATTTTGTCTCGCAAGTCTTTGTGTTTTAGTGGAAACTTGATCTTTGGTGTGATTCACACACTGCTTTGATAATGCTTAATAATCAAATTGTATTGAATCTGAATATTTCTTATGACTGCTGACCTTGCCAGGACCAGAGCAGCTATTTACTGCACTGATTTCATTGTTTCAACCTTCAGTGACACAGTTGAGTGAAATGTAGATCTCCCGGCTTGCGAGGTTTCTGCAGTTCTGCTGAAATTAGCGGAGCACAGTTAATGATAGAGTGTCTCTGGTTTCTAGGATTTGTACTGTGTTCGCAGTGACCTGGGGAACCTGCTCAAAGCCCTGGGTCGCTTGGAAGAAGCCAAGGTAGGTGTTGATTACAATGTATTTAACCATCACTGTTTTGAAAACTTGTATTCTTTGCCCAGTCTTCAAACCTTCATTGAGCTACCTTCACAAACAGTCCTAAGAAATTGAGGGAAACTGACAGCATGAACCGCCTCAGCCTAGAGCAAGGCCAGGCTTTGGCGCTGCTGCTCTAAGTGTGGGGGTAAAGTAAGGACCTGACCATTGCTGAGCTAGACCCCCCTGTGTCATTGGGCTCCAGCACGATCTTATCTGGGAATAAATAACATTCCTTCAGATCTGCGGCTTGCTGCAGGTACCATTGAAAGTGCTGCTCTTCTAAGGCCTTTGTGGCTTGTAAGTGGAGAAGAAAGTCATCAGAATGTTACCCTGTAATACTGGCATTTAAACTTTGTATTCTTTAACCTGCCTCCCCTCATCCTCACCCCACCCTTCTGACCTTGGAAGAAAGGCTGGTAAATGATTGGAAATTGAATGATTGGATCTCCCTCCCCCCTCCCCCTTTCTCTCCCTGCTCCCTTCCCCCCTTCTACCTCCTCACCTTTTTACAGTCCTTGCCTTCCCCTTCCTGCAGTCTCCTTAGTCTGTTCCTTCCCTTCTTTATTGCCTTCTCTTTCCCTGCCTTACTCCCTTTAAAAACAACAAAGCGCAGAAGGACAAAGCTGGTTTGTTTGGGAAATGGACTGATCGAAAGAAAACTTGCTAAAGTGGAAAGGTGGCTTCTAGCAGTCTTTGTTTCCAAATAACGAGAATTTGAACACCAGGTTGGGTTTGAAAGCTTTTGGCCTAATTTCAAACAAATTACCAAATGAAATGGTCTTGTTACAAGCCACCTTACGCAATCGCGCTGCAGGGGTGAGGAGTGGGGAGAAACCAGAGAGCCTCTGAACCTCCCAGCTGTTGCTCTGAGCCCCACGCGCATGCTGATGCGTGGAGTGTATGCGCAGCGTAGCTGTCTGTTTGATCACCTCATGGTAGGGAGAGTGAAGGCTTTTCGGCACCATCTGATGGTAAAAAGCACTGGTTTTTTTTTTTTTTAAATGTGCAGAATTCATAAATTCATTATACTGGCCATTTGGCTGAACTGACATAGGTTTCCACCCTATGGATTCCATGTGATTGATTGAAAATGAGTTGAAAAGATGGCTTGTTGGCCATTTCTGTAGGAAATCTTCCCGGCCCCGTTCATTTTCATCCCACCAAGCGGACAGCTAACACAAATTGCACTTCACTGCAGCTTTAGAGACCGGTTTAGGCTGAGACACTGCGCCTGCCTTAGGTTGCTGACTTCTTTATTTCAGAGCTCTGGAGACACCTAGTTTGAAAAGCGTTATACTGGTTTTGTGAGAACTTAGTAAACAAGACAATTATGGAGTGAAATGCAATGTATTTCTTTTGTAATCAGTGCATTTAAAAATTCAAGCCAGCAAATTCTCAGTAGCCAGAAGCAAATTTGTTTTACAGAAATTTCAGAGCCTTTCTTCCAGCCAAGTCCCTGCTGTATGCAATAGTCCTGATTAACCCTCTCCCTTCTGCATGACTCCCATGTTACAGACTGAGACTGTCCTCATCCCCATATGTTATAGACATATCCAAAGAATTTCAATTGCTTTGTTGAACTTTTACTAATGATCTTGTTTTATTTTCTCTCTTGTTTTTGGTTTTTCACCATTGATATTGTATTTAGAAGGTTTCAGGTGGGTGAAACCTCCTATTCCATGCGTAAGGTGCCTCGCTGAAGGGAGCTCGAGGCCCGGATCTAGGGCAGACACACACCTCCTCCTCCTCTTCCAGCAAGGAACGCACCGAAAAGTCACATGATGAGAAATATGGTAACGGGTTTGTAACTGCCACAGCCAAACAGTTTGCCTCCATGCCTGAATCTTCTGTCTTGTGGCTTCAGAAAAAGCTTAAAAACTTTTATTTACAAGCAAGTAATGTAAGAGAATGTTTTCTACTTTAGCCACAATTCTTTCAAAGAGATAAAGTTAAAGTAAATTAAACTCTTAAAAATGAACTGGAGATAATTGTCTAGTAAAAGCTTCTAACTCTCCTCGTTGTCCATTTTTTTTTCCTTTTTTCTTCTTTGTTTGGATTGCAGCGTTCTGCTCTTCTGATGACGCGCTGTGACCCTGCAGTAGCGCAAAGGCTGCGCAGCGTTACCGCGCTATGCGTGCGAATGAACCCCTTGTGAACGGTTGACTAGATGAGTAATCTGATTGGCTGGCTCCCTCAGTCCTATTCTGTAGCCTTTTTGGACCAAATTGGGTTGTAGCCTCAGCACTTTGAGTCAAGCTGATCTCATTACCAACAAACAGTGCGGGCCTGTCTAGTAGATTAATGGATCTCGTCGGCCGTTTGCTGAGCCTAAGGGTGTTCTGCGGGGCGCGGCAGCAGTCGCAGCGATGGCGCAGCGCAATGCTATTAGGAGGCGCTGGCGATGTTTGCGCTTGCATTACAGGGACCTCAACCCAGGTGCATTCCTTTCATTTGAGGTTTCAGCTTCAATCCCCTACTGGGTGTGGCCCAAGGCAAAGTAGAGCATATGGTCGGCCTGATGGAGCTGACTGGGGAAGAGAATGTCTTGGTGATTTGTTGAAGGAGCATAGAGGAGGAAGTAAGGCCCCTGTTGCTTGATTTTGGTTTTGCCAAAAGAGTCTTCAGTATTGGGGGTTTCATTTGGTGACCCCAGAAGTTGATTTCTTATCTGTCATAAGCAGGCCCAGGTGTTAGGTGATGGCAAGTGAGAAGTCGAGCTCTAGACTGAAGCCCCTGGCTTTCCAGGTGAGTTCCCAGCAGAACTGAACATGGTGGTTTGCACTTGGGTTCTGGTTGGCGCAGGCGCAGGAGCAGCCAGCTACGGCAGCGCAGTTTAGTTTTGGCGCAGGCTAGCCTATGCTGCAGGGTCACTTTTGGCCGGTCAGAGAAGGAATACTGACATCGACTTTTTTTTTCCCCTTGATCTTTTTTTTTCTTTACAAATTTTCCCCTTTCCCTATACCTTTTCCCCTCCCATCTTTTTTCTTCTTTCATTAACCCTTCCAAGGCATGTTACTTGAAAGCAATTGAGACGCAACCAAACTTTGCAGTAGCTTGGAGTAATCTTGGCTGTGTTTTTAATGCCCAAGGGGAGATTTGGCTCGCAATTCATCATTTTGAAAAGGTGAGTCATGGAAGTGGTAATTGATAAAGTGTCTGTGTGTGCAGAAAGCCCGGCACTTTTACATGTTGGGTTAATATCTGTGCACACTGCATCAAAGTGATTTGATATATACATACATTCATGTGCACAGCTACACGTATAATACATCTCTAATGTGGTGAGCCCTGGGTGGTGTAAGGCCTTTAAAGTACCTCCAAATTGATTTCCTAAATCTGCCAGTGGCTCTGATTTTCATGTTGAGGAGGTAGTTATCAGTTAGTATGTACACTTAACGACACTGTGACACCCAGTATTGAATCCCCAGCCCCACTTGGGGGGGGGGGGGTCACTGATCTCCTTTGATCCTCATAATGTACATTCCTGTTGGCAGGGATTGGGACTCAAGAAGCTGATGTGATGTGCTTAAGCTCGCAACAGTAATAGCTAGGCTTTCAGTGATCCTTGGAGGTTTGCACATTCTCATTTAACCCTCACAGCCTTGGAGGGAGATGCTATTACTATACCACCTCCCTTTTTTTGTTTTTTAACAGATAAGGAAAATGAGGCAGACAAGTTAAGTGACTTGCACAAGGTCAGAGAGCTAGTAAGTATCTTAGGCCAGATTTGAACGCAAGGTTATATGGAATTGTCACTTAAATCAGTTGTCATACTCTGCTCAGAAACCCTTGGGTACTATTATGATGAAGGCCAGCTCCTTAAGTTGGCATTCAAGGCCCTCTCTCATCTGGACTCATCTGGACTTCCAATCCCAGTCTTATCTCAAGGATTCCTTTACATACAACCCAGATACATACAACTCTGGTACAGTGAAGTCTGGCTCCTGGTTCTCCCTTCAAAGAGAAAGATCACTAGAACCTGATGGCTATTAGTGCTTTGTGACCTTGAGTCTGTTCCTCTGGTCCTTCACCTATAACATGATGTTTTGGATCATGAACATGTTGAGTTAGAGGACATGGGTTCAAATCCTGCTTCTGATAACTTCTGTAACCCAAGCAAGTCATTGAACTTTGCTGAGTTTCAGCTTTTTCATCTTTAAAATGAGGTGGTTTGACTTGATGGCTTCTGCTAGCCTTTTAAGCTCTTGATCTAGATCTAGGCTCAGTACCTAGGCTAGTTTTCATGAAAAATCGTTTTCCTTTTTTCTCACCAATTTAATCATTAAACAATTTTGATATTAAAAAAAAGTCAAAGCCATGAAGTTGTGAACTTCTGTTAATGTGCAATTGTAATTTTTTTTATTCTGAACGTAACATCAGATCAAAGCAGATTGTAAAAAGGATTGTGCATGAAACTCTGACTCTCTTAAGGATGGCTCGGTTTTCTTTTAAGTATATGATCATTCCCACAGGGAGCTCTTCCTCGCCCAATGTGTTACTTTCTAAGATGTCTCACTTCTGTGTTTCCTTCCAACTTCTCTGCATCTTTTTTAAAAAGTGCTTTGGTGGGCTTCTTTTAGTTTCTTTGGCAACCTGTGGATAGCCTTCCTCTCTCCGCTGCAAGCCCTTGAAAGACGTACTTAGTCGAGCACGTTGGCTGTACCTGAAGATGTCTGTCTTCTGCTGAAGTACCTCCAGCCCCTTGGTGGCAGGAGGTGGCTGGGGAGCCTGCTTTGGCTTCTGTCTTTGGCATCATGCTTGATTGTAGCATTCATCAGCCTTCCAAAGTCATTCAGAGTTGCAGTTTGTATTGCACAGGTTCTTCTGGGTCTGCTCCCCGTCACCCTGGAGCAGTCGATCCAAATCTGGCTGAGTTTCTTTGACACTGTCCCTTTTATTGTTTCTTGGGCAGTAAGAGCCCATTACCTTCATAGACCCTAATTTGTTTAGTTCTTCCCAAGTATCAGTCTGCTTCTCATTTCTTGGCTCTCTTTGAGGCATGGGCCTATTAGTTGTATCCCTGGATATACAGTTGTTTTTTAAAAGTGTATACTAAATTTAATTCTATGCTAGCATCATTGCCCTGTTCTGAATTGTTTTGTTTTGTGTACTTTTTAAATGCTTGGTTGATGTAATTTTTTGGATTTTTTTTTTAATTTGGTGTCTATCACTATCTGTCTCCCCGCCCCCCACCCTCCCAGCTCTATGTGACATGTACAGTCGAGCAATACAGACTGCATCTGAAAATATTCAGCTCATTCCGTTCTGTGCGTCTGCCAAGACGTGAAAACCATGCTCCATCACTCTTTGAAACTGTGATTCCGAAGTCTTTGAGAATTATTATCCTTTACTTCATGTGGTTATTCTATGCACCTTTCTTTTAGTACTGCTCATTTCTTTTTCTTTTTTTTTTTTTTAAGCAGTTGGGGTTAAGTAACTTACTCAAGGTTACACGACTAGTTATTTTGTGTGTGTGTTAATTATCTGAGACCAGAACCGATTCTGGGTCTCCCGACTCCAGGGCTGGTGCTCTTACTCACTGTGCCACCTGGCCGCCCCAGTACTTGCTCATTTCACTCTGCATTAGTTTATATGAATCAGGATCTTAAGTTTCCTTATGTGGCCTTTTAAAAAAAAGACAGTAGTCTAGATCAAACATTTGTCTGTGGAGATCCAAATGAATGTTGCTTGTCCTAGACCAAACCAAATTTTTGAGGGGTTCTTTCTTTAGGTGATTTCTGAGCCAAAACCTGGGCTTGAAGATGATCTGGGTTTTTCTTGGTTGTTTCCCCATCCAATTGCATAAACCCATGGGTAGCATTTCATCCCATATGTGCTACTCCTTTAAAAAAATGTAGCTTTTATATACCAAGTTAAAAAAAAAATTGAGTCATGGCCTCCTTCTTTCCCTTCTCTTTAAAAATTTATCAAATGACTGAATCAGATGCATGGGGATACTATCACACTCCAGATCTATGAGTCTTCCCAACAGATGACATTGTCTATACAGAGCTTGAAGAGGTTGTGTAGTTTCAGGCCCTCATGTTACAGGTGAGGAAGCTGAGGCCCAGTGAGGTGAAGTGGCTTGCGCAAGGGCCCACAGGGAGTAAGTACCAGACTTGAGATTTGAATCTGGTCCTCTGACTCTGCTCTTTCAACTGGGTACCATACTGCCTCCTGGAGGAATTAGAATGAGTGGTCCCAAGCTTTGGCTTCACTCCAGGGATGGAAAGACCTTTGGTTACCAGGGCTTCTTACCCACATGTCCAGATGTGTTTAGGTATAGGGAAGAACCTACCCAGATGTGCCCCCCCCCCCTAATTTGGCTTTTTGCCTGAGCCTGACTTCCTCTGGTGACTGCTTTCCCATTTCCCTTGAAGTTGGGCTGTTACATGTCCTCAGAGCAAAGTTTCTGAGTTGAACTATGAAGTTTGTTAGGATAAATTTTTCTTTTAAAGCCTCACTTTCACAGAATATGTGTTGGAAGGGACCTCTGTGGCCATCTAGTCTAAGCCATGCCCAAAGAAGAGCCCCCTACCTATGACAGTATACCTGACAAGCAGTGAGCCATTCTCCAGTGAGGGGAAATCATTGCCCTGAGACAATCCATTCCGCTTTGGAGAGCTCTGATCTTCCAGACAAACTTCATATATCAGCTAAAATCAGCTTCTTTGTAACTTCCTGCGATAGTTCTCAGTTTTCTCCTCTGTGGCCATATAATCTCTCCTCCACTTGCCAGACTTTGGATTTCCCCAACTACCTCATTGAGGTCATTGTGAGGAGTGATACAGTAACTCCAGAAGTGTGATTTAAAAAAAAAAAAACTGCAACAGATTTTCCCTGTGAAGGATAATAGACTAACTTTGGTAGTGGTTCTTGACAATTGTTTCAGTTTCCCTAACTCTAAATGCAAGCCCTAATAGGCTGTTGGAGGGAGTCTTGTGGGTACTTGGAAAGGATGAGTTGAAATGAAATGAGAGAATCAGCTTTTGGGCTCTTACATGCCTATACTTCAAGCTAATTCATGTTTGCTTGGAAGAATTATGGGCAAAGTTAGTGGTGGGTGCTGTCCTGAGAAAGCATTGGAAGGCCTGGTCTCATTGGACAATTGTTGTTAATTCAGAAACTCACAGTCTGAAGGCACACGATAGATAAGAAATACACATTGAATTGATGTGTGAGCAACTTGCTTTTCATCTACTGGAAGGTCTTTTGGCGCACACAAGGCGCCGTGACCCCACTTAGCCCTTTGTGTTTTTTGGCACAGTTATTTGCTTTTCTTACTGTTGCTAATTCTTGCCTCTTACTTGATAGCCCTAGAGCTACTCCTATGCCCACTAAGGTCTTTTTGTCCTTGACTCCACTAAGTTTTCTTCATGTTGACACCCCGTCCTTTCTTTAACTGATTTTGAGTCTTCTCATTAACATTCTGGTTGGGGTGCATGTATGTGTGCGTGCGCACGTGTGTGTATTTGTGGTGTGTGTGTGTGTGTACACACATACCCAGAGAGATTCTGGAAACTGATTTTGTTGATGCTGGAGAATACATTAGTTTTTAGGGCTGCCACACAATACTAAGACTCTGAAATCAACTGGTCCATGTTTCTCTCAGCTTGTTGCCTTTTTTTTTTTTTTTTTAGATTTCTCCCATCATTTTAGTTTCTGATTGTTTTTAGATCTCACACATTTTTAGCCCATGATTTCATACCCTTCACAAACTTGACAGGTATGCCCTTTTGACCTTGAAGTCAGTCACTTAATAAAAATGCTGACCAGAATAGGATCATCTATGAGAAGCTCAAAGACTCAGGTCCTCAGGGGCCTTCTATTTAGTATACCCCCTCTTTATGTTATTTTTTTCCTTTTTAATTTTTTTTCCTTCTCCATCTCATTTTTTAATATATAATTTTTTGCTTCATTAACTTCTGATTTACATCATTCATTTCTGCCAGATTTTGAGTTACATATTTTCTCCCCGTTTTTCCCCTACCCACCGTCCCAAAATAGCAGTCCCATGGAATATCCCCTCCTCCAATCTGCTCTCTCCCATGTTATCCCATACCCCTTTCGACTTTTCCAGTGGATCTCTCTATGCCCCAGTGCCTGTGTCTTATTTCCCAATTACATGTAAAATAGTATCAATAATAGTATATATATTTGAGTATTTGATTTTAAAACTTTGAATTCCAGATTCATTCCCTTCCTCCCTTGTCACCCACCCTTACTGGGAAGATAAGCAGTTCAGTATAAGTTGTACATGTGTGGCTAATGCAAAACAATAACATAGTAGATACATTGTAAAAGACTGACTATATTTCCCTCCCTCCTTTCCCACCTCCCACTCGTTCTATTCTCTACTTTGATCCTGTCCCTTTTCAAAAGTGGGTGCTTCCAACTTCCCTCCCCCCAGCCTGCCCTCCCAACCATCATCCCTCCTTTCATCCCCTTCCCCCCTACTCTCCTGGAGGGTGAGATACCCTATTTAGTGTGTATTTCATTCCCTCCTCAAGCCAAATGCAATGGGAATAAGGTGGACCCATTCCCTTTTGCCTTCCTATTCTTCCCCTCCATTGTAACCATTTTCCCTTGCCTCATCTATATGAGATAGTTTACCCCATTCTGTCTCTCCCCATCTCCTCTCATCATATTCCTCTCACCTCTTAATTTCACCTTTTAAGTATCATCCCTTCCTGTTAAATTGGTCCTGTGCCCTCTATCTATACACACAATCACATATGTATTCATATGCCCATATACCCTTATATGAAGACACATGTATATTTCTATTCCCTTCAACCACTGAGAAAAGTTTCATAAGTTACAATTATCGTTTTTCCCTGTAGGAATGTTAATAGTTCAACTTTGATAAGTTCCTTATGATTTCTTTTGCCTGTTTACCTTCTCATGCTTCTCTTGCTTCTTGTATCTGAATGTCAAATTTTCTATTCAACTCTGGTTTTTTCATCAAGAATGCTTGAAAGTCCTCTATTCCATTGAGTGACCATATTTTCCCCTGAAACATGATACTCAGTTTTGCTGGGTAGGTGACTCTTGGTTTTAATCCCAGCTCTTTTGACCTCCGAAATATCATATTCCAAGCCCTTCGATCCCTCAGTGTAGAAGCTGCCAGATCCTGGGTTATCCTGATTGTGTTTCCACAATATTCAAATTGTTTCTTCCTGGCTGCTTGTAATATTCTCTCCTTAATCTGGGAATTCCAGAACCTGGCTATAATATTCCTAGGAGTTTTCTTTTTGGGATCTTTTTCAGGAGGTGATCGGTGGATTCTTTCAACCTCTATTTTGCCCTCTGGTTCTAAAACATCAGGGCAATTTTCCTTGAGAATTTCTTGAAGGATTATTTCTAGGTTCTTTTTTTTGATCATAGCTTTCAGGTAGTCCAAATAATTTTTAAATTATCTCTCCTGGATCTATTTTCCAGGTCAGTGGTTTTTCCCATGAGATATTTCACATTTCCTTCTATTTTTTTCATTTGTTTGGATCTGTTTAACAGCATCTTGATTTCTCATCAAGTCATTAGCTTCCATTTGCTCCAATCTAATTCTGAAGCAATGATTCTCCTCAGTGAGCTTTTGAGATTCTTTTTCCATCTGGCAAATTCGGCCTTTTAAGGCATTCTTCTCCTCATTGCCTTTTTGAACCTCTTTTGCCATTTGAGTTAGTCTATTTTTTAAGGTGTGATTTTCCTCAGTCAGGCTGTTGACTCTCATTTCCTAATTTTCTTGCATTGTTCTCATTTCTCTTCCCAATTTTCCCTCCACTTCTCTTATCTGCTTCTTAAGGTCCTCTGTGGCCTGTAACCAGCTCATATTTTCCTTTGAAGCTTTTGGTGCAGGAGTTCTGACTTCACTGTCTTCCTCCTGTTCCATGCTTTTCTCCTTTTTGTCCCCAAAATAGGAGTGTAATGTTAGAATCTTCTGTCTGCTTTGTTTCCTTTGCCTGGTCATGTTGCCCCTCAGTCACTTGACCCCTGGGCGTTTTACCACAGTAGGAGTCTGCCACCAGACAGGGGAGCTTTCGTCTCAAACGCTGGGTTTTTCTCAGCTGCCGGAGGTATTAGATGGGTGCCCTCTCTGAGGTCTCCACACGCTCTGGCAAGCTGGACACACACCCCAGGGCCTCCACCCTAGACTGCGATCCAGATCTAAGCAGGTTAGAGCAAGAGCGATTACCCCTCAGACTGGTACTTGGTCCCCCTACAGTCTGCAGGCCAGGAGCTGAAGCTGCCAGGTGGCACTGGCTGGCTGTGCCTGCTTCTCAGTGGCTTTGAGCCACGCACTCCCACTTACTGGGTCCCAAAGTCCAGATTGCACTGACCTCTCACTTTGTCCTCTGCATCTATGTGTTGATAAATCTGGATCAGCTGCTGCTGATCTGGAGTCCCTCTGGCTGGTGGCTGGTCAGGCCTGCCCTGAGGCTAAAGCCTCGGGGTGGGGCTGAGCTCGGCTCTGGGAGCTGTGCTGGCTGATTCCTGCTGGCCTTTCGGGCTGTCCTCAGCGGGAGGTTAGCTTCTCTGTGTCATTTTGTGGGTTCTGCAGCTCCAAAGTTTGTTCAGAGTCCCCTTTTTCCATGGATTGGGGAAGGTGGAAGCTGGAGCAGCGGGGAGGTCATGCTTCTGCTCCTCCATCTTGACTCCACCCCCTTTTTCCTTTTTAAAAAATGTTTTAAACTTAAATACCAACTAAACTGATGAGTGTTTTCATATATACAAGAGAACAGAAAGAGGGTGGTGTGTGGAGCTCCTACTTTTTTATGGATGGGTATTAGGAGTTCAGCATGTTCAATTCCAAGCCATCTTGTTTGTCTATGATCCCTTCCCGGCCATCTGTTTGGAGCATTACAAAAACTTGCATCAGTGACCCTTTTTTTCTCTCTTCTTTTTCTCCCTATCCCTAGGTCCCCATTCCCACCTCCCAAAGTGAGAGAAAAGATAAATAAAACCTTTGTAATGATTATACATAGTCAGGCAATAGAAATTAGTACATTGGCTGAATATTAAAATATGTTTCATTCTGCATTTTCAGTTTCTCGCCTCTTTGTCAGGAGGTGGGTAGCATGCTTTGTAGCCTTTCTTCTCTGGAAAGGGAGACCTATAGATGTTCAGTCACTTGAACAGTGAATGTAGGGTAGGCTATTATCAGGCAGGATTTGAACTTCGGTCCTCTCCCTCTCAAACCAGATTGAAGGTCAAGGGTAGATATAGGAAACATTCTATTAAAGACTTTTCCATCGAGGTTCACTAAAGAGCCATTCCTCACTCTTTTGGTATGCTTATTGAACCACGTTTGCTCAAGTGTACTATTATTTAGCCCACATCCCTTTGTCTTGTTTGCAAGGATTGTCTGAGGGATTTATTAATCTAATATTTATCTATGGCGTTCTCCTGATATACCAATCTGGTAATCTGGTCAAAGGAGGAAATGTCAGGTTGAAAACTTACAGACAACTCCTTTAACAATTTGTTTATTTTTCCAGGACTCAAGTTGGCCTGTGGTTTTTATAATCTACCCTTTAAAGATAGTCCATTTCTTACACTGTAGTTGCTTCCAATTATTCTCTCCCCCTTGGTGTGGTACCTTTCCTATGACAAAAAAGTGAAGCAGAGTCTTGTTTTTCCCACACTGTATCTGTGAGGCTTTCTTGACAGAGGAATTCCGTTCCAAGATTAGTCACTTGGAATGAACTCCATTAATTAACATGAATAGTTGCATCCCTTATCATAAGCAAAGGAGGAGCAGGTTACTTTGTTTCATGGGACCTTGGTTTCTTCCTCCATAGAATGATAGATGTAGATTACGTGGTTTAACATTCATTGAGAAGTGGAAAAAAAATAGGAGAAATGAAAGTCCAATAATCTTACAAATTTTAACCCATAATTGAATGTACTGTGTTTACTTGTACCCAGAAAACTTAACCTTTAAGGAGTTTTTGCTGACACATTTTACCTAATTCTTGCCACATGTGAGTCTCTCTCTTACTTTTAGGCTGTGACACTTGACCCCAATTTTCTTGATGCGTACATCAATTTGGGAAATGTCCTAAAGGAGGCGCGTATATTTGACAGGTGAGGGAATGTTTGGGCTCATTCGCTAACATTGCACAAGCCTTTTTGTTCATATGTGATTGCCCAGTGTTTGTTGTTCCCTTTTTGGCCCGTATATAGAACTGATCCTTCTCTGGAACTCTCTCCACTAATATTATTAGCTTATGTTTGCATAGTACTTAAAGGTTACATAATGTAGGAGTCTGGAGATGGCAGGACAGTAATAACAGCAAGCCTGGTCCTAGCTAGTAGTATAGACATGGAATGGACCAGGAAGCCTGGGACCTAAGGGCACATTGTCAGAAAGATAGAAAAGCAGAGAAGTGAAAAAGAAAGAGGAAGGGAAATTCTGTTTTGAGGCAGTTCTGACACCACAAATGCCTTAAATCTCAGTGCTGAGGCATCCAAGAGTGACCTGCCATGATGTGTTTTATGTGGCTTAAGTATTCTTGCTTTTTTTATTTTGGTCTTTTTTTTGGAGGGAGGAAGGCAGGGCAATTGGAGTTAAGTGACTTGCCCAAGGTCACACAGCTAGTAAGTATTAAGTGTCTGAGGTCAGTTTCGAACCCAGGTCCCCAGGTCCTCCTGACTCCAGGGCTGGTGCTCTATTCACTGTGCCACCTAGCCGCCCCTCTTGTCTTTTTTTAATGCTGTGTTTTTTAAGGAACCATTCTTAAGGAGCTGTGAAAGAATTGCCTTTGCATTGTGTATTAGTATGGATAAGCATATTTTTCCCTTGTCTAAAGAGTTAGATGGTTTTAAAGACATTTCTTAACTTAGGAGGTATTTTGTACTTTGAAATATTATTAATTAGGACTTGATCTTGGTTGAGATTAAGTGAATTCTTCTTGTTTCCCTTGTCCCCAATCATTGTGCCTTGCAGTTCAGTAGGTAGGATTGGCCGACTTGCCTTCCAGGTTATTTCTAGTGGAGAACTTGTATGGGATTTATGTTCCTGCAGCCTAGCAGGGTGAGCCCCCTGGGGAGGGCCTCTGTGCAGACATGCTCTCCCTTTAACCTGTATCCCTCTTAGTATAGAAAGACCACATCTCCCCTATGGAGTGTGGAATATTTTGTGTGCTTAGGAGAGTGTGCATGGAAAGTACATTCCTTGTTGTGTGTGTTATCTGGAGCCATGCTTTCTTGCTTTAGAATGAAGCTAAGCATGTTCTTCATGTATCAGATGTTATAAATGTGTTTTTGTGTTCACAGAGCTGTAGCGGCCTACCTTCGAGCCCTGAGCCTGAGCCCTAATCATGCAGTGGTGCATGGCAACTTGGCGTGTGTGTACTATGAACAAGGCCTCATAGACCTTGCCATAGACACGTACAGGCGCGCCATCGAACTGCAGCCACATTTTCCAGATGCTTACTGCAACCTAGCCAACGCTTTGAAAGAGAAGGGCAGTGTAAGGAGGGCTCTTTTCTTTCTTTCTCAGTAAGCTGGGAGGCTTTTTTCTTAGTAGTGACTTGGACGTAAAGGTGGAAAGCAAAATTCCATTTGTGTTTTGGTAGGAGAAAATGAGGCAGACATGTCCAGCACTTATTTACCCATTCCTGTTTCCAATGGTAGGGGGGAAGGGATGAGTGGAATGATGGTGTAAGGGTGGTGGGAGAGCATTGGAAACGAAATTGATTCTGTAGCCATTTGACTTTGAAGTAGATGAGGACAGTAAGAAGGCTTCTGAACAATCTTGCTTTCATTTTCTAGGTTGCTGAGGCAGAGGATTGTTATAATACAGCTCTCCGTCTCTGTCCCACCCATGCCGACTCTCTAAATAACTTGGCCAACATTAAACGAGAACAGGGGAATATTGAAGAAGCGGTTCGCCTGTATCGCAAAGCACTTGAAGTATGTTGATGGTGACGGCTCCTAGTGTATGTGCAGTGTGTTTTAGGACTAGGCGCTAGCTAGCCCTGCTACATAGAGCACTCTAAGGTTTGCAACCACTTCTTCCTCGTGGTTATTGTCACATTTCCTCCTCATAACGACCCAAGGAGGTAGGTGCTATAAACATTCTCGTCTTTAGGATTAGGGTTAGAAACGAATTTCGGCTTAGGGTCACCTCCAACTCTGAACTCGACAGGATCCCACAGCTAGTAAGGGTGTGAGGTCAAATTTAAATTCAGTTCTTCCTGGACTCCAGGTCCAAGGTTTTTTCACTATGGTGCCCCCTAGCTGCCACTCTGAGAAGGGGTTTCATTTCTGAGTGTCTCCTGGTATATGACTGTCCTGGGTCCTCTGTGGGAGAAGAACCAGGATATGATCCTCAAGGAGCCCATTTTAGCAGAAGGATGAGATTGAAAGGAATTCACAAGATGGTATCAGATGAATAATTTGTGACCTGGTGGGAACAATGCAGTGTGGGGTCACTGTGGCCAACAGAGAGGAGGTGGCCCCTTGGAGAAGGTGGGCACAAGAACTGGGGGGGGGTCTTCTGTGTAGGAGGAGCGGGTGGGAACAAAGCTAGTGGTTAGTGAGAATGGCGAGACGACATAGCCATTCTCAGGCGCTTGTGATGACTTTTTCTAGGTGTTCCCAGAGTTTGCTGCTGCCCATTCAAATTTAGCAAGTGTATTGCAACAGCAGGGAAAACTGCAGGAAGCCCTGATGCATTATAAGGAGGCAATTAGGTAAGGACTTGGGGTTCTTATTCTTATTATACATCTTGAGTTCTGGTAAGAACCCCAGAAAAACTGAAAGCGTGGGCAGCATTTCTGTCTGCAGACTGACCACATGTGCGTGGGTTTGGGACAGCATAAAATGTTTCAGTGGCTTCTAGCAAGAGGCCAGAGGGAACGAATGTTTTAAGAGAGTAAAGATTTTTCAGTTCTTCTTTAAAAAGGAAAAAGGATGATTTTGGTTCTCTACCTCAGGATCAGTCCTACCTTTGCTGATGCTTATTCCAACATGGGAAACACTTTGAAGGAAATGCAGGATGTTCAAGGGGCCTTGCAGTGTTACACCCGGGCCATCCAGATTAACCCCGCCTTTGCTGATGCACACAGCAATCTGGCCTCCATTCACAAGGTAATGCTTGGGGTAGTTTGCTCTCTCCCCTTCTCTTTCTCTCCCTCTTTGTCTCTCCTTCTCTTTCTTCCTTCTTTCAGTTTTTGGAGCTTTTATATTTTTTTTCCTATTCATAGGATTCAGGTAACATTCCAGAAGCGATTGCTTCTTACCGAACTGCTCTGAAACTAAAGCCTGACTTTCCCGATGCTTACTGTAACTTGGCCCATTGCCTGCAGGTAAGGCACGGGACACTGTTGGCTGAGTTGAAATATGCCTTGCCTTGTGAGTCACCTCTCAAGAAGATACATCAAAAGTTCAATCCTGTGTTTAAAATTATTGACTTACCTTTTGTTTTTAACTTCTTTAGATTGTCTGTGACTGGACTGACTATGATGAACGGATGAAGAAATTAGTTAGTATTGTAGCTGACCAGCTGGAGAAGAATCGATTACCTTCTGTGCATCCTCATCACAGTATGCTGTACCCTCTTTCTCATGGCTTTCGGAAGGCTATTGCCGAGAGACATGGGAACCTCTGCTTGGACAAGGTGTGAGGCCTTTTGAATATGGTTTTACTTAGATCCCCACTTGGCTTGTTCCTGTTCAATGCACCTATTTTATGGTGGTAGACCACTTTGGGCACATGAGTACTGCTTGCTAGGATGCCAAAATGGTTTTGTTGAATAGTTAGCTTAAAGGGTTGGGGTAGAGAGGGAAAAACCCCTTTTTGCTTAAACCTGTGCTTCCCTACAGGAGTGTGGGTATCCTTTCATAGTAGTTTCAAACCCACTGAAATTGTTCCATTACCTCCAGAGATATATTAGAGCATAAGACACATTGCACAGATTTAGGGTTTCAGGGTGGCATTGAACTGGCTTTATAAATAAAATATGAAGTATTTTGAAAAAAATTTCCCAGCAGGTAAGACTTGGTGTCATACTTTTATATATGAAGTAAGGAATCTTTAGATTTGACCAATGTGTATTGAATCCCTTTGCTAGATTAATGTCCTTCACAAGCCACCGTATGAACACCCAAAAGACTTGAAAGTCAGTGAAGGTCGACTTCGTGTAGGATATGTGAGTTCTGACTTTGGAAACCATCCGACTTCCCATCTCATGCAGTCTATTCCAGGAATGCATAACTCAGATAAATTTGAGGTAAGCATTGTGCCCATCCATTAGGCATCGGGCATGAAGCGCTCCCCCTGTGCCAGTCAGGACCCATTGATAGAAGTGAGGCCTCAATGACCTGGTTTTGAATGACTAGCAGCAAGTAGCTCAAACTGCAGTCCCAGCTTCTTCCTTTTCAGTGGGAGACCTAGGGCAGCATCATAGATGCCAGAAGTGGGAATGTGCCTTGCTGAATGAGTCATTTTCATCTCTTTCTGCCCCTTGGTTCCTTATTCCTTTGCTCACAGGACTTGGTGGAGAGAGTGGTGACTAGCAGAAATTCACAAATGTTTGGTTTCTAAAGTCTTGTTCAGGGCAGCAGGTATTCTTTTTGCCATTTAGAGATAATGTTTGGATTACTGTGTTACTCATAATTGAATTGGGAAACATCACATTGAACTGAACAGTTGCTTGGATAAAGGCACATGGCTTTCGTTGGATGGCAATCAGGATCTAAAAAGATCTTAACAAGTTAGAACTTTGGGTTGAATTGAAGGTGAGATTTGTTCAGGGCATATGTAAAGCTTTGTGTAGCAGACTTTTTGAGCCCAAGTATAAGAGGGAAAGAGAAGGCCCTGTGGCCAGACAGCAGGTTTTCCAAATGATCTGGAGATTTTAGTGGCATATAAGCAGTCAGTCAATAAACATTTAAACACATAGCAATGTGCTAAGCACTGTACTAAACACTAATACAGAAATGATACGAATACAGAAAGAAGTCCTTGCCCTCAAGGGGCTCATGATCTAATGGGAGAGACAACGTGCAAGCTATAGGCTGGAGAAACAGGTAGTAACAGAGTAACTAAGGAGTAAGTAAGAGTAAGTAAGGGAGTAACAGAGGGGAGGCACTGGAATGAACAGGGCTCTGGAAAGACTTCCTACAGAAATGGGGATTTGAGTTGGGATGTGAAGAAGGCCAGGAAGGTCAGTAGTCAGAGCAGAGGAGAGAGGACCAGTCCTGGGGGAAGTAATGAGATATAATCTGACCTCAGAAGCTTACTAAGTGACCCCTGAGCAAGTCACTTTACCCCTTTTGCCTCAGTCTCCTCTGGAGAAGGAAATGGTAAACCATTCCAGTATCTTTGCCAAGAAAACTCCAGATTTGATCACAGAGAGTTGGACATTACTGAAATGATTGAACAAAATGTGTTTGAACAACATGAGTCTAAGTTGCATCTGCTTTTTTAGGGCGCTGCTAACATAGTGGGCTTGATTTCCAGGTATTCTGTTATGCCCTTAGCCCAGATGATGGCACCAACTTTCGAGTAAAGGTGATGGCAGAAGCAAATCATTTCGTTGACCTTTCTCAGGTGAGCCTCTCCAGTAGTCTCAGATAGGGTTTTGGTGGGATTAATAGATAATTTGTATGTCTGCGTATGGTGTTATACCAATAAAAAGTTTTGATCTGGAAGTTTCTTGCTCACCTTAATTCTCAATAACCAGGGGGGAAAGATTGGTTTTATTTGTGCTTCAGCAGCTATTTACCCATATCTAGAGAATTTAAAAAGCCCTAACCCCAGTGGGATAGAATGATGCCTTGGGGGAGTGGTGAGTGAAACACCCAAGGACCCATATCCATTGTGATTTTGCCTTCTCTCTTGGCCTCTGATATCTCCTGCCTCTTTTTAGCTTTTCTCTTGCTACCAGCCACGGACTGTGGTTGGGACAAGTGTACGCAAGTTAGGGACTGAATTGTTGAGGACAAAGATGCGTTTTTCCTCTTTGCTAGAATCTGTTCACGTTGGCATATTTCCTTGTTAGTCAGACGTGAGAAACAGGAATTGATGGAGTTGTGAGGCCTCTAGGGACCTTCCTGTTCCAGATTTGGGGCACTATGAAGTCATTGCTGAATATATTCATATTCAGGGTCATGGGAAGTTTTCCCAATAATTTCTTGGCTAGTGGCTCTCTAGTGTTAACAAACCTTCTTGAGAAGCTTTGAATTCTTTGCAATTTTATGCTTTGAATGTAAAACAATGTTCTCTACTTGATAATGCTTAGCGGACTTTTTATCACTCATTAGATTCCGTGTAATGGGAAAGCAGCAGATAGAATTCATCAGGATGGGATCCACATCCTTGTGAATATGAATGGCTACACCAAGGGTGCACGGAATGAACTCTTTGCTCTGAGGCCAGCCCCCATTCAGGTAGTGTTCCAATTCTGTGAAGACAATGTCAGGACACTGGCCCTCTGGTGCCTGCTCTTCCAGACCAAGTAGATGGGCAGATTATTTTGGCTAGAAGCCCCAGGTGTCACTTGGCCCAGGTGTGCAGGCTTCATGGCCTTAGTTAAAAAACAAGCACTACTCCAGCCTTTATCCGTGTTTTCCGAGGGAGTGGGCGGGGGGAGCCTTCAAAGTTAAGGCTTTTAGTCTGTGTCTTTTGCTAAAGAAGTAGATTCTTGGTTTAGTGTGTTTATATTTTATTGGGACCTTTTCAGAATCTTCTTTTTAATACAGAATTATTTTGATTGGATTTTTTGGTAGGCAATGTGGCTGGGATACCCTGGGACTAGTGGTGCACTTTTCATGGATTATATTATCACAGATCAGGAAACTTCTCCAGCTGAGGTTGCTGAGCAGTACTCAGAGAAATTGGCTTATATGCCCAACACTTTCTTCATTGGTGATCATGCCAACATGTTTCCTCACCTGAAGGTTTGTAGAGAATGTGGGGTGGGGGGGGTGGCAAGCAAGCTCTTGTGCATTTCCTTGGATGAAACCTCCTTTTCCCCCTCCCCACCAGAAAAAAGCAGTCATTGATTTCAAATCCAATGGACACATTTATGACAACCGGATTGTCCTGAATGGCATTGACCTCAAGGCATTTCTTGATAGTCTGCCCGATGTCAAAATTGTTAAGGTGAGAGAGTGAAAAGTGGAGTTGGCTCCGTTGGGGGTATTTGAGTTTGCTGAGCGCCTCCTCATGTCATTATCATTATTACTAGATGAAGTGCCCTGATGCAGGAGACAATGCAGACAGCAATGCTGCCCTCAGTATGCCAGTTATCCCCATGAATACCATTGCAGAAGCTGTGATTGAAATGATTAACAGAGGACAAATTCAAATAACCATCAATGGATTCAATATCAGCAATGGACTAGCAACTACTCAGGTGAGGCCTGGCAGGCCCCTGCTGTCCGTGTTTCTTGTGAATTCCCTCCAAAATCCCATCTTCTACTTGGAGCGGGATGTGTACTTAGAAGACTGCCACAGAAGTGGCCTTGGAGCGTCCATAAGCATGCACATGAAAGTTGTGAGGCAGTGTTTGGAAGGTAGGTTAGGAGAATGGGTGATCCAGAGCATAGATGAGAAATGTGCAGCAACTTGGCAAGAAACACCCCCCACCCCAGTTAAGGGAAGAGGAAGGACTTTAACTGGATCTCAGAAGATAACGCTGGATTTAGGTAGAAGAAATTGCAGGATGGGCAAAACAAAGGCATGGAGTTTGGAGTGTGGGTTAGACAGACTGCCTGGGCTGGAACAGGAATGTACTTTTGGGGAAATCGTGAGGCTTGAAGTTGCTTAGGGGAGTTGAGACCTTAAGCCTTTTAGTTGTGCCCAAGTTGGAGAGGTGGGGGCCTTGATTTTCATTTCTTTCTCACATTGCTCCTTGCAGCAGTGATGAGGTGGGTGTCACTCACCCCATAGCTCTTGGGAGGATTCCGGCAATTGGCTTCTCTCTCCCTTCTTCCCGGAGGGAAGCAGTCTAAGTGTGTGCTGCTCACTTGGCCATTTTTGGCCAATGGCTGTTTCTCCCACTGTGGAATGAGTTGGAAGAGACCCCTGGGGCCTCTCAGTCTCTGTTGTTCATTGATGTGTTCATCCTTTCCCAGAAGGCCTGGGTCTCCTGTGCACTTCCTCTGCTGTTATCTTCTGATGGTGTCAGATTTCTTCTTTAAGGCAAAAACCCCAAATGAAACAAAATGACAAATAACACAAGAACAACTGCCTCCTGTTCCACAGCCAGGGCCTCCTTAGTGTGATCTCTATGCTGCTTAGATGGGGGGGGGGGGGGGCGGTCAGGGCCTGGGCCTGTGGCTTCCTCGGTATAGTGACTTGCCCAGGGTCATGCACCCGGAGCGAGTCAGAGGCAGTGCTTGAAGCCAGGCCTTCTCAGTGCCCTCCAGGTCTTTCTGAGTCATGAGCAGATCACAGCCTTTGTGACATGGAAGTTTGTTTTTGTTGCAGATAAATAACAAGGCTGCAACAGGAGAGGAGGTCCCAAGGACCATTATTGTTACCACTCGCTCTCAGTATGGCTTACCAGAGGATGCCATTGTGTACTGCAACTTTAACCAGCTGTATAAAATTGACCCTTCCACCTTGCAGATGTGGGCAAATGTGAGTATGTGCAGCTGCTTTGTTTGGTTACCTTGCTCAGACCATCAGACTGGCCTTCCCTGCTGCAGGCAGCTGCCCTTCATCCTAGGACTAACAGTTTAGTTGTTAATACCGTTATTTTTGCTTTTCCCAGACAATCTAGCCTCTTGAATGATTTTTAGGATTATCAGAGATATATGTTTTTTGAGTATGGGAGTGGGAGGCAGATTGCAAAGAGTAGGATCTGATCAAATTAAGCCTTTGCCTACTTAGGTTGGTTTGTTTCTGAAGTTTCCTAGTGCACAAATTGAAATTTGATATGGGAAATCCGTGCTTCTTTGGGGAAAGCTGCTATTAACACTGACAACCTCCAGCCTGCCTTGACATTGTTCTCTGACAAAAATCCCTCAAACTGCTTAGGAAACAGTGATGACGCTAGAGTTCTGTTTCATTAGATGGCTGGAGGAAAGACTGAGCTGACAGTAAGCTGTTGTTTAGATAAGAAGAATAGGCTCTCATCCCTTCAGGAGCTGCTTTTGAGGGGCAAGAGAAGAAGGGAGCCCAGTCAAAGGCCCTTCTCCAGACCTAGAAGGAAATTGGCGTGTTGTGTTTATTGATGTGGAAGTTGAAGCCTAATATGTCACTGTTTGAAATGGAAAATTGGTTGCCTTTTCTTTATGCCTTATTAGGAGCAAGTGAAGATAGCAGAAAACAGTACTTCTTGGGGATGAAGCAGTAAGACATTGGTTACTTTTGTTCTCCTGGTTTACAGATTCTCAAGCGGGTTCCCAATAGTGTGCTGTGGCTGTTGCGTTTCCCAGCTGTAGGAGAGCCCAATATTCAGCAATATGCTCAGAATATGGGCCTCCCCCAGAATCGGATCATTTTTTCTCCAGTTGCTCCCAAGGAGGAGCATGTAAGGCGAGGTCAGCTAGCTGACGTCTGCCTCGATACGCCACTCTGTAATGGGCACACCACTGGCATGGACGTGCTGTGGGCCGGGACCCCCATGGTGACTATGCCAGGTAAGCTTCCCCTTCTTGGCTTAGTTTGGGGGATGAGCTTGGAATGTATTTTATTGAAATGTTCGTCTCCTCCTCGAGGACGATGCGTCTTTAAAGCCCTACTTCCATAGGAGATTATCTCCAAGGAGTATAAAGTGTCGCCCTTCCTGTTACAGGAGAGACTCTCGCCTCTCGGGTTGCTGCCTCCCAGCTCACTTGCCTTGGTTGCCTTGAGCTTATTGCAAAAAATAGGCAAGAATATGAAGATATCGCTGTGAAACTGGGCACTGATCTAGAATAGTAAGTGGATTGCTCTAAGCCATTTAACACGTCTCCTAAAAATCCAAGTGATAGAAGTTGGGCTTTGAGTATGATCCGTCTTGCTTCCCTCCACTGAACTCCACATCCCCCTGCAGACATTTAAAGGCTCAGAATTGGGTGAAATAGACAAAGAACACAGCCTTTTGACTACAGTTTTTGGGGGAAGGAGCAAAGTAAAGAACTCTGATTTTGAGTGGTTGGGGGTGAGCAAGGTTTAAGCTGAGTCCCTGTCTCTTTTCGGTAGTGAGGCTATAGGAGGCAAACCAGAGGACATGAAGAAGAAACAGATGCTCAGTATTTGATTTAAAAAATGGACCCTAGTGATGATGTCCAGCTGTGCTTTTTCTCTCTTCTGATATGATTGTCTCTCCCTTTTTTTCTCTCCTGTATCTGTTTCCTCCTCTTTTTCACCCAGCCTGAAGAAAATCCGTGGCAAAGTCTGGAAGCAGAGAATATCAAGCCCTCTTTTCAACACCAAGCAGTACACAATGGAACTGGAACGCCTTTACCTTCAAATGTGGGATCACTACGCAGCTGGAAACAAACCAGACCACATGATTAAGCCAGTTGAGGCCACAGAGTCGGCATAAAAAGTTCTGTACGCACAGGAGAATTGGCCCAAGATGTGAGTCTCTTAAGGGAAAGTGAACTAGAGACCCCTAAATTTCTCCATATCTGCTCAGTACCATGGGCCGTGCTTGGTGGAAATAAAGTGGCCCAGCAAGACCTGCACAGTAGGGAGAGACAGCCTTCAGCAGTGCACACAGGTTACACGTTGTGTAGGTATGGAACACGTGATTGAATGGGATGCTTGGTAGGGGAGAGAGAGATGGCCCAGCCACTTGCAATTCTATGGATTGATTGAAACTTCTATGAATTATTTGTTCTTTATGATATTGGGGATTGGAACTTTTAAAAATGTTTAATTTCAGGTATTCCCATTGGCGTGTGTGGTTCTCTTCCCGGGATTTGGTTTCCATCAGTGACGTTTCAGCTTGTGAGCCACAGCTTGCCAGGGCGTCTTTGCTGGTGTAGGCTTTTTATAGGTTTTATAAACCACTTGAGTCTATGTCAGCCTTGTAATGTGTGACCTGTTGATTGGAGCTGTTTGTGCTGTTGATTTTGATGATGACTTTTTTGTTCTGTATTTTTCTTTGTCCTCCAGTCTTCTTCCACTTCTTGGTTTTTATTTAAACAAACAAACAGACTAACACCCCCCTCCCCCCACCCCAACTTGCCTAATTGGTGTCTTTGGTAGGAAAATCAGACTTGGGATTTCCCACTATGATTCCCAGAGTTCATTTTAAACGTGCTGGTGCCAAATGCCAATTTTTCCGAAGTGATTTTTAATCCTGTACAGGCACAGTCAGGGGCCTGTGGCAGAGAATAAATAATTTTTGTTTTCCAAGTTTTGCCCCCCTTCCCAGCGTTTAGTGTTGTCAGAGAGCGATAGTGTGCGAAACTTCTTGGCTCCCATTCTGATGCTTTGGATTTTTCTTGAAATTTTCCTTGTTCTTCCTTATTTCTTTTAGCAGAAATGAAAGCCCAGGTAAGTATTCAGTCATTTCATTCAGTAAGTCATGATTGCCTCCAGTACATTCAATCAGTTTCATTCAGAAATAGTGTTTGAGAAGCTCTGCGGGCCGACCTGCTGCGGGCCGCTCGAAGGCCTTGCATCCACCAGTCTTTCCATCTGGACCTTCAAGTATGTGATGTACAGCTTTGGCCTCAATAGTGGCTTGACTGCATTGCTACTTGAATTCGCAATCAGACCTCAGCCCTGCTGGTGCTGGAGTGTCTTCTGTGAAACCACAGGAATAGAAGTATTCCAGATTTCAACAAAGGGCTTTAAGTTTAAAAGAAGCCAACATATGAGTGTGTATTGTGTGTAGCTGTTTTGTTCTTTTTGCTACTCGGTAAGAAGGGAGTATTTGTCTGCTAGCAGTGCTGCTTCTAGGTGACCATTTTTGGCTAAAGCCCTGGCTTTGCTTCACCTGTTTAGTAGCAGCTGATGCTTTGACTGGCTCCTAGCTGACAAATTCTTGCTGAGTCACTGTCAGATGCTTTGGGCAGGAGCCCTCAGATCGAATTCTGGAAGCAGAATTCCTTGGGTATGAACTGTTCCTTTCAGCAGTTTGGGAACTCCTTAATTTATTTTTCACCTTTTCCAACCAGTAAAGGATGTCAGAGCATTTCCATGAATAATGCTTTCAGTTTGCAGATTGCTGAAAATGGATTAAAATCAGAACTGTACCTTTCTGATGCCCTTGGCTGTGAGCTCCAGCCATTTCACATAGCACATCACTCCTGCATTGGAGGAATTTTTTTCCTGGTGTGGAAAGTATCTGCTGTGGTTGAAGCTTTGCTTAATGTAACAAACAGGTTTTTGCTTCCAGGTAACATGTCCGAGGATGACTTAATTCTGAATAGACACATAGGTATTACTGGAAACGAACTGTCTTTTCTATTGTACTCTGCTTTATCAAAAACAGTAAAATATTTAAATTGTGCTACAGAAATACAAATATTGTCTTGCAGTCTTTAAACAATAAACAAACATTTTCCTCTGAAGTTAAAGGTGAATGTTCTGTGTTGCATGTTGAATGCTAGTTGTGCAGTTTCAGAAGTAATTTCTTGCGTTTGTAGAGTGACCAGCAGCAGGGGGTGGTGTGGCCTTTCTTGACTCTTGGGCAGAGTTGTTGGGCTGGGGTTTTTGCTTTTTGGTTTTTTTGAGTATGAGTTAGCTATCCTGTCTCCTCTGGCTGAGACACTTAAGTATTAAGTGAGGAGGAAGGTTTTAGCCCAGTCAATTGGATCCTCTGGTGTGGAATCTCATTTACCTCTGTTCCAGCTATGGTGATGCTGCTGGTGGTGATGGTGGTGATAGCAGCTAATGTTTACATAGCACTTTTAGGTTTGCAAACCACTTTACAAATATTGTCCTTCCATCCTCACAGCAACCCCATTTGCTTGGTGCTGTATCCCAATTTTACTGATTGATAAGGAAACACATTTTGGAGGTGAAGTGACTCACAAAGCTAGTAAGCAACTGAGGCTAGATTTGAATTCAGCTCCTTTCCACTCCAAGGCCAGTATTCTCCACTGTGCCACTTGCTTTTAGTTTGGAGAAGTGTAACTTTTTTTTTCCCATCTCATGCTTAGGTTAATTATAGTCAAAGGTCATTTTTTTCTCCTGGCTCATTATGTAGGTCAAAGCCTAGTTCTGTTTCTTGCTGAGGACTGATGTAAAGCAGCTGTTACTTTGCTGCTACAACTCATATCTTGGGGTAATGAAGGGGATACAGTCAATAAAGATGAAGTGCCTACTGTGCCCAAGGTTTGGCCCCGCTAGGTGGTACAGTGCACAGAGGGCCTGGGCCTGGAGTCAGTTCACATGTGGTCTCAGACACTTAGTAGCCATGTAATCCCTGGCAAATCACTTCACCCAGTTTGCTTCAGATTTTTCATCTGTAAGATAAGCTGGAGAAGGAAATGCCAAGAAACTGCCAAATGGAGTCAGATGCCACTGAACAACAAAATGCCCAAAGCCCTGTGCTAAGTGACAGGAGACAGGCCCTGCCCTCAAGGAACTCACAATCCAATGTCAGGGCCTCCGGGATGACATTAACTCTTAAAAACATTTACTGAGAAAGGAAATGGAAATAATTGAAATTTCCCACTTCACCCCTGGGAGTAGGCTTAGTGAAATACAACTGGTCTGTACCGAGTGTTCCTCACTGTACCAAACTGCTTCTTCATCTGTTCTGATCCTCACAGCTTTCCTGCTAGGCAGATTGACTACTCTGTTCCTTTCTGGCCACTTGGACACTGCCACCCTTGGGAGGGACTTGGGTGTTGTCTTTTTGGAAAAACTACGGGCAGAGCTCCCAGCACACAGTTACAAAGCCTGGCTTTTGAAATTCCTCATCTCTTAGGCAGTACAGGGGAGTAAGGCAGCAACAGCTCTTTGTAGCATCTGCAAAACCTGCTTCTTAGTTCCTATCAACTTCTATATTCTGCTTTTTGTCATTTTCTTTTATGGCCCCCCTGCCTCCATGGCTTCTAACCCTAGCTGCTTCTCACTTCCCCATTTGTTCATTTCCATCTGATTGTGAGGCTGCTAATGCCTCAAGTTATGACCTATTCCTCAGCAGCAATCTATTTGTACCTCAGCTTGGGGGATAAAAAAACACCACCAAAAGCAGCATTCTAGCAGGTGTCAAAGCCAACATACCAAGTTTCCTTGTAGTACAGGAACCGTGATTTATAGCTTTTCTGGTCTGTCCAATCCCTCAAATCACATTTAAATGAGCTGGTGGACAGCAGTGTCTGGAGGCCATGTTCATCTCTAGTCAAGCCTTCACTCCTTTGTGAGGGACTCTTCTCAAGTATTTTGAGTTTTGTTTCTTCTCAAGTTCACTTGATAAGCGTTTCACACAGAAATGGTTTTTCTGCTTTTCAGCAACTCAGATGTTCACAGAACAAAGGGCGAGGCACCTTACTTAACATACGAGTTTTTCGCCTTGCTGCTGTATCCTTCAAGAAACTAGTTAGCATGCTAACTGGAGGAGGCAGTCTATGAAGGGTTAGCCAAGGCAGCCCACTATCTGAGACATTAAATGGAATTTTATATTAGTAACTACAAGCAGATGGTATAATTTAAAAATAAGGCCTTATTTTAGGGAGAGAGATGACAGCAGCAGGCCTAGTGGAAAAGAGTACTCATTCGAAGCACCCACGCAGCTACCGTAATGGGAGAAAAAGCTGTAGGGTTTCGAAAGCATTTTACATAATTCTTTTGAGTTTGGAAATACCAAGTACTCGACCTGTTTCCTCATCTGTGAAATGGAGGAATTGGCCTCCCAGCCCTAAAGCTATGCTTTTGACGGCCTCCGGGATAGTCCCTTTCACAGAGGAAGTACTTGAAATAGTCATGCTTTCCAGTTTCACTTTCGCTTTTACTAACTTTCTCCCACGGTCCCCCCGCCCCCGCAATCCCTAGCCCTAGTGTGCTGGACGTGACAGCTGGCCCCTTATGCACTTCGGTCTCAAGGAGAAAGCGGGGGCTGCCTGGTCAAATCCCTCGCGCTAAAGTGCTTGTTGCATCAGCTCGAACAGAAGTGGAAGGGGCAACCGGAGGAGCGGAGGCGGAAGCTACGGTGGAATGATGAGCCCTCCCTCCTCCGTCCTAGGACGTAGAGGGAGGAAAGGCGCGGGGGCAGGGGGCCGGCGGGATGGAGATCCGAAGAGGCAGCGGAAGCAGCCCTGGGCGGAGCGGACAGCGCCGCCGGAAGTGACGCAAGCCCGGCGGCCGCGCCAAGTTTGAAAAGTCGCCCACGCGGTGGGGCCAACCGCTCAGGAAAAGGCGTACCGGAAATGGGGCTGGGCCAAGCCGGCAGCGCCGCCGGAAGTGTGCTCCAAGTTTGAAAGGGCCGCCCACGGGACGGCGGCAGTCGCTCAAGAGCCGTACCGGAAGGACGGCTGGGCCGAGGCGGCAGCGTCGCCGGAAGTGACGCGAACCGGCGCCCGCGTCAAGTTCGAAAGGGCCGCTCGCAGCGCGGCGGCGCTAGCAGCTCAGGAAGAATACCGGAAGTAGGACTGGTCCAAGCCGGCTGCGCCGCCAAATTCGAACGGGTGGTACGCGTGGTGGCTTAGGAGACGGCGGCGGTTGATTCCTTCCTGAGGCAGACAGCACTCGCTCGTCGGCTTCAGCGCCGACGCAGATTGCCGGGCCATGGTGCGGGTGTTGAGAGGACGGACCAAGACAGCCAAGCGGGGTGAGAAGGGAGGCGGAGGCGGTTCGGTCCTGAGGCTCCGTGGGGCGGGCCCGGCCTGACTCGGGGGGTGGAGAAAGCGAGAAGGGGTTGGAGTGGGAGGAGAAAATGGGGCGAAGGCAGCGGCTAGTGGCGGGAAGGGTTAGGAGTTGAGCCGGGGAAAGGAGGGGGGGTCCGGGAAAAAGAGGTGGATGGCTGGGATGGGGGGGTGGAGGGCGATTGCCTAGCGACGGCCCCAGACGCCTCGGCCCCCGCGATCCTCGCCACGCCTGGCCCCGGTTCACGTTTGGCCGTGGGAGTCTCCCGCTTTTACTCCACTTTAGTCTCCTAATCCTTGGTCCCTCTCAAGTAATCTGGTCAGTCAGCAAAAAAAAAAGTGATCTGGTCAGTTTGTAAAGTGCCCACTGTGTGGCGGGTGCAGCGCCAAGCGTTGGATACAAAAAAAGCCAAAAGACAGGCTTTGTTGATTTTCAGGGACTTATACACGAGTTGTGAACAAATATGTTGAGCTAATCGACCGAGGGACGGCGCTTAGGGGATCAGGAAAACTTTCCTGTACAAGGGCAGATTTTAGCTCCCACGTGGCGGAAGCCGGGAGGGGGAGGTGAGGGGGCAATTCCGAGGGTCATACAACCAGTAAGTGTTAAGTGTCTGGCTGGATTTGAACTCAGGTCTTCCTGACTCCAGTGCTGGTGCTCTATTCACTTCACCACCTAGCCATCCCCCATGTCTTTTTTTTTTTTTAATTTTTTTGTAAATAGCATTTTTCCCATTACTTGTAAAGATAGTTTTCAAAATTCATTTTTTATAAGATTTTGACTTCCAAATTTTTCTCCCTCCCACCTCACAGACTCAGTTTGTCCTCTACTACACAGGAAAGTGTGTCTCAGGTGAAGCTAAAGAAGCCATATGTGACACGAACATGCTTCTTATGCTGAAGGAGCAGTTACTGAGCCCTTACTCTCCACTGGAGCTCAGTCAGCCACCTTAGCAGGGCTCTCTGAGCTCTCTTTAGGAGAGTTCATTTGCTCAGGGCCATAAAAGCAGCATAAGACAGGTTGTCCCTATCTGCACATTGAAAATATAGATTAAGATATATGGAATACATACACATGTGTATATTTACATATATATGATATTCTTGTGTATTCTTTATATTGCATATTTTGTGTGTTCGTGTGAAAAGGAGAGACTTGTACCTGAAACCATGGATCTCTTCTGAACAGCTTGCTCTTCTTTTTAAGTATTTAAGTAGATGCTGTAACTTTTTTTTTTTAAAGCAATCAGGGTTAAGTAACTTGCTCTAGGTTACACGGCCAGGTGTTTCTGGGTGTGGCTGCTAAGTGTCTGAGCCTGGGATTCGATCTCCAGGTCATCTCAATGTCAGGGTGGGAGTAGGAAACCTATATCCCTTTTCCCCTTTTCTTACTCTTTCCCTCATTTGGGAAAAACAAAACAAAAAAACCTTTATAAAAAAATCATCAAGTCAAAGCAAATTCCCACGTTAGCCATATAGAAAAATGTATGTCTCATTCAGCATCTTGAGTCCACCACCAAATTTAATTTTAAAGGGGAGGTATGCTGCTTCATTGGGCCTCTGGAATCTTGTGTTTGACCATTGCACTGACTCTAAATCCTTCAGAGCCATTCATAATTACAACTTTATTGGCATGGTTTTCACTCTGCATCAGCTGATGCAAGTCTTTCCAGGTTTGGCCATTTCTCAGGTTCCATTCATGTATCATAAATTGTTCAAGCTATTCTCTAGTTGCATAGTTACTGATACAGAAAGACTTGTGTATACATCTAGGTCCTTGTTTTTTGATCTTTTTGTTGTTTAGACCTAGTAATAGCTACTGGGTCAGAGGGTATAGCCAGCTTAGTAACTTTATGGATGTGCTTCCACATTGTTTTCCAGAATGGCTGCACCAATTCTGAGCTCTACTAATAGTGTGCCTTTTTTCCTATAGACCCTCCAACACTGCTATATTCCTTTTTTATAATCTTTGCTAATATGATGAATATGTGGTAGATATTAAAGTTCCTTTAATTTGTATTTCTTCTAATTATTAGTGATTTGGGTCATATTTTCATATGACTGTTCATATCCTTTGACATTTGTCAGTTGGGGAGTGGTTGTTCTTATAAATTGGAATCAGTTCCTTATATATGTTGGTTAAGAGACTTTTATTGGAGAAACATGTTCCACAGGTATTTTTCCCCTTTTTCCCTCATAATTTTAACTACTTTTTAGCTGTACTTCTGCATAAACTTCTAAATTTATATAATCAAAATAATTAATTTTATTGTATTTAATCTTGTTTTCCCCTTGTAGCAAAAAATGTTTTCTTCTTTTAGTGTGTGTGACTTTTTATATCTAAGTCATGCATCTATTTGGAGTTTATCTTGCTATATGGCATGAGATGTTGTTAATTTCTTCCAGACTTTTTCCAGTTTTCCCACCAATTTTTGTTCAGTAGTAAGTTCACCATGTTAAGGGAGGGGAAATGATAGATCAGGGGAAGATGTGTCCCAGAAGTTCCTGTTTATACAAATGGCTTTGCTAGTTTCTAGGTACTGGTGTGTATATATATATATATATATTGGTATACTGGTATGTGTGTATATATGTATATATATAGATATACTAGGTATATCTATATATATTTAGGTATAATATATCCAGTATCTGTATAATATACATGAGGTACGGCTTGTGCCTGTAGTAGGATTGGCCGCTCCTGGCCCCCCCCCCCCC
>NW_027187258.1:1294665-1328693 GCF_028583685.1 Petaurus breviceps papuanus | reverse complement strand
CAAGGTGTGTCCTATGTTTTTCCTGCAGACACGAGCACTGCTGAGGACGGACAAGAAGAGCGGAGGAAGAAAACCTGGTAACGAACTCGCGCCCTGTCTTCTCTTTTTTTTATTGGAGCTAGTCTAAGAACAAGGGAGAAATACCTGCGAGTTTCACAATGGCAGCCCCAGTAAGAGCGAAGGCAGCATGTTAGAGTAGTGGAGCCGCGGCCAGGACCTAAGTTTGTTTCTGAGGAAGTTGCTGTGGTTTTCTGAGGGAATGCACTGGATGATTGCTCAGAATCCTCCGATTGGACTCCAGACTGGCGGATAGTCCAAACTTTGATTTCGGAGGTTCACAGCACTGCCTGCCGCCGTTGCCAGGAACACGTGGCTCTAAAGTGGGGGCATTATTTGTCTTCCCCATAGAGGAGTGTAAGCTCATTGAGGGCAAGGGCTGTTTCTTTATTTTATTTGGATCCCAAGATTGTAGCCTGGAACATAGTATATAGTCAGGGGTGCAGCCTTCTAGGTCCTTGGGTGCCCAAGTCCAAGTTTTTCAGAACAGATCCTTTTATTAAGGAGATTTGTTCTGTGAATTTTGGATTCAGTGAAACGGCTGCACTTGAAGACCTAGAGGGCCACAGGTTCCCTACCACACAGTAGACAATAATAGGAAACTAAAGTTTGGCCCTTCATATGAATTGTCAATAAAACATTTTATTGACACATGGTTAGCTAGGCACCTATCAGCTAACTTTACTATCACATTTGTTATTCCCTGATTTACTTAATTACCATTTTGTTGATATTCTCATACATTGTTGGAATAACTTTAATCACTGACCTGAGCTTTCCAAAGACCAAAAGGAGAGTAAACATTTAATCAGCCTGTGAGTACAGAGCAAAACAGGGAGATTGCACAGTATTCTCATTATGTCTTTATTACTTTAAAGTGAATTCCCAGAAAATTAGGCAGTGCCATTTGCATTTAAATACAAAATCCAGAAAACAGGTTGGAGACTGTCAGTAATTTGGGGTTATCCAGCCCTTTACCTGTCTCTGTTAGTTGGAATAGTTGACAATGATTAAAAGTGCTAGCCTTGTTGTGTGTAGAACCTAGCACTGACCTGGGAGGCTGACTGTGAGCTTGCACGCTTTGGGCAGGAGCATTCTCCTTCTCTGCCTGCCTGCCTGCCTGCCTCTGCCACTTACCAATGGCCTTCCCCAAAGTGAGATTCACAGCTGAACTCAGCATTGCAGATGTCTTAGTGGGATAGAGAACAATGAGCCTGGCCTCTCCCTGTCTTCCTTGTTAAGCTGCCTCAAGATTTCAGCTTTTCTGAGAGCCATTTCCCCCTCTGCACTGACACTGAGCTCTGAAACATCTGTAGCTTTTTCAGACAAATTGCTTTCTACCCCTTCCTCATCTGCTATTTGTAAAGTGGACATTTTTGAATGGAACACTTTACATCAATCCTAAATTACTGATGAAAGATGTCCGATAGTGTAGGGTCATTTTGTGGGAGCCTTCTTTCCAATTCAGTACGTACTGTTATCTCACCAGTTTCAAACCCCCCTGATATGAGACTTGGCAGCACCCCATGGTGTCTGAGCACGTAGGACGTGAGCTCTTCCCAGGGCCGACAAGGGAGCATGGGAAACACTGCCTGCTGCTGCTATTGCTTTTTGTTTTGTTTTGTTTTGAGGAGGGAGGCGAGGCACTTGGGGTTTAGTGACTTGCCCTCGTCACACAGCTAGCAAGTTGTTTAAGGTTGTATTTGAACTCAGGTCCTCCTGACTCTGTTCAGTGCAGCGCCACCTAGCTGCCACTGCACTGCTCCTCTTGTTTGAAGGGCATTTTGCTTTAATTGTAAATTAATGCCAAGATCCAATTCCATTGAAACAGATTTATTCTTGAGAAGATAATTGGTAGGCCCCCAGCATGTTCCCGATGATGCCAGCGGGCATTCCTGGAGACTTTTAAGAGTTCCCAGGTGCTTGAACAGGAGCCTCTGGGGGATCCAGTTTTATTCATGGGGGAACCTGGAACTCAGCACTTCCCTGACTTGCTCATGTTTGGACACAGTTACTGTTTCCTGCTGTTTCTCACCTTCCTTTGTGTGGCAGAGTGAGCCTGGTCCATATTTTACATGGGCTTTCATCAAAAAGTACCTTAGAGAACAGCAGCAGCATACCACTAATGAGTGCTGCGACGTCTTCTCTGTCTGCCGGCCGTGTCCAGTCACTTGGGCTTCAGACACCCCGGTTGTCATGAGCATTCTCCCGCTTCTGTTCCCTTTGTGTTCTTCACTATGGCGTTTTCCATCTTGCTGTATGTTCCTTGTGTTTCTCAGTGCCTGTGTCCAAGCGCCAGCCTTTGCCCCAGTCTCGTGCACTTAAGCTGCTTCTGCTTCCTCACTGCTCTGCAGCATCTTTTTATGGATGGCTCTTCTTTTTTTCCTGGGATGAGAACAGATAGGACCAGTTTTATCCTTGTTAGCTATTTCTAGAAAGATTGCAAGCAGTTTGCCTTGTCAGCAGCAATGTGTGTTTTCCTGCTTTTCACGAGTCTGTGGTGTAGCAGTGTCGTTACTGGATGAAATGTCCTTCATGTCATGTCACTTCATAGAATCCAGGAGTCCCTGAAATTCTCTGTCGCCGTTCCTTTCATCCTATTTCTATGCCACAGTTTGCTCAGCCAATCCCCAAATGTCCCCCCGTGAAGTGCCCTTGGATTCTAGTTCTTTTCCCTACTTTTCTCCCACCCTCTTTGGGATCAAGAAATTTGTTTTGCTTGTGCCTATTTTCCCTCTCAACAACCCCCACCCCCACCCCATTCCTGCTGCTTTGCCAGTCCTGTTTCTCCACCAAACTGTTTGCCCCTCCCCCCACCCCTTCTTCCATGTTTTTATACTCTCTTCATGTACTTGGATTGGGAGAAATTGCAGATTCTATCCTCTTCCTTCTCCCTTCTACACAAGTGCATCTCTGCTTTTACCTTCTCTTTTCTTTCTCTTACAGATCTCCACCCAAGAGCCGAGTCTTTCTTATTCCGCTCCCTCAGAAGTCTTTAAGGACATTAAGCTTCTTTCTTTTCCCTTTATTACAATGTTAGCAGCTTCTTCCATTGGCTGCATTCATTTGACTTTTAGAGATTCTTTTTTTTTTTTTTTTTTAGAGATTTCTCTACAGTGAAAGGGAAGGCAGGAGGAGGGAGGGAATGGCTTCTGTTGTGGTTGTGTTGAATTCTCAATGTTTCTTATTCTTCCATCTCATCTCATTGTGAGCATTAGCACCCTTACGTTTTTATTACAGTTCGATGCCATTCTTTTCTTTTCTGGTTATGGGCCCGCTTCCCTCTTTTGTACTCATCCTTTTGAGCTCATCAGGAACCTCCTTGTCCAGTCCTATAAGTCTACTTCAGTAGCTCCTTACTGGGATCCTTCCTCACTCTTTCATTTCCCATCATCCCCTCATGGGCCATCCCCTCTGCCCCTGGGGCCCCTCCTCCTGCTGAGAAGCCTCTCCAAGAATCCCTGTTCTAGCCCGGCCTTCTCTTCATCCCCCCAGGCTGCCTTCCTCCGTCTTTTCTCCCCACTCCTCCCCAAGCCCAGCCAAACTTTTCAGCTTTCTTCCCTGTTAGGATGGGAGCTCCTGGGGTAAGACCTGCCTTCCCTTTTGTTCATATTTGTATTCTCAGTGGTTGGCAGCCCAAACCTTATCAGGTCTGAAAGTTTGTATTTAAGGTGCTCTGCACCTACGGCCAGAAGGCTTGCAACTTGTTAGCTGTGTGACCCTGGGCACATCATTTCAGCTGTCAGTGCCTCAGTTTCCTTCTCTGTAAAGTGAGAGTGTAAGATGAAATGGTAGCTCCCTGCCAGCTTTGATGTTCTGTTGATTTACACTTAAAGGGTGATACCACAAGCAAATTAGGAGAGCAAGGAATAGTTTATCTGGCTGCAATGGAGAAGGGAGGAATTTATGACCAAATGACATAGCGAACATTACAAGAAATAACATAGATAGTTTGGATTGTCAAAAGCCCAAGAAACCTTTTTTATTTTTGGATGCACAGCACTGATGCTCAAAATCCCTTTGAGTGCGTATGGTGGTGGTGCTGGCAGGGAGAAGAATGCCTGGTTTAATGACTACCTTTTATCTTTTCAGTCCTGAACTTTTGGAGTCCAGCAGTGATGAAGAATTTGAGATGGGTAAGTAGAACCTTTTCTAAACTGTAATCTGCATTTTCATTAACAGTTTGGAGGATATGATCATAGAGCAGGCTGAGCTGCCATGTGGAGAAAGCTAGTATGAACTGATTGCAGTTAATAAATGCTGTGAACCTGGATTGGCAGGAACAAGGTCTGTTCCTGTGTCTTGCTTTCCTTGGCTCTGTTCTACTTTTTGCTTCTGGGTTACCTTACCTTCCTTTTGTTCTGCTTTTCCTGAGGACCAGAACCTGATGGACAAACCCCCACAGGCTGGGCCATGTGGCTTCTCCAGTGCCGGGGTCCTTTGGCTATTGTATGACCTGGCTTTGCTAAGCTGTCACTTTTAAAATATAACTTCTAATGTGTAATGTTTCCTTCTTTATGATTTAGTGTTATGCCAGGTAAAAATTCCAAAGATCTCGTCATGTTCATCTGGGGAGAAAATAAATGACCAGTGAGTATGAGAATTATGGAAAAGATTTTTTAAATGGACAACATGTATTTGGATTTGGAGTTTGCAAGCTGTAGGTTTGACTAGCATTGTGACTTTGAACAGGTCACTTTCCTTCCCTGGGCCTTGGTTTCCTCATGTGTAGAATGAGGAGACTAGAGTAGCCCCTTCCAGCTCTAACCTTGCATGATTCTAAGATGATTTCATAATGCAGACCTTAAGGGCAGAGTTGGAATCTGCATTCTGATGTGCTCAGTAAATGGGTCTGCTCCTGAGCTAACAGCATCTCAGGATCTCACTTTTTGGAGAGCTTGAAAACAGTGCTCATGTCTTCTCTTCTCCAAACATCCTTGGCTCTGTGCCATGATCTTGAGTCCCCTTCCTTGTGCCAGTTGTCCTTTCCTGATTCAGTAAGTGTTCAGCCTAAGATGTTGCCCCCAGAACTGACTCAGTAGCTTATGACCAATGTTACTGGTTTATGAATAGCTAGGAAACTTTGGGTTCTTCTGGATAATTGGGTTAGAGACAAATTGCATTACATTGCAGCAGTCGTGAAACCTGCCCTCCCCTCTTGCCTTACCACTCGTCTGTAATGATGCTGGTAGCTCCCTTGATGACATAATGAAAAGGATATGGAAAAGAGCCCAAAGCCAAGTGGTTTCTACACCGTCCTCAGACCCCCTCAGCTCAGAGCAGGGTCAGATACGCAGGGCTTTGCTGAAGTACTGCTGGTGCCATGCTGTGGGGGAGTAGCAAGGCTCCTCCCTTATCCTCTGCCCCCTTCACTGCACACAGCGTGTGTATAGATAGATAGAACATGTTGTGCTCTGCTCTAGACAAGGCTTCTCTCCTTTGCCATTTCTTTTGGTGCCATTTTCTTCCATGACATTCATATACCATAATTTGGTCATTCTTAATGTGATAGGCACTTCCTCAGTTTCCAGTTGTTTGCTATAACAAAAAGAGCTGCTCTAGATAGTTTTTGTACTTGTGGGTCCTTTTCTTCTTTCTTTGGTTTCTTTGAGGTCTAGACCTAATAGTAATATTGCTGGGTCAAAGTGTATGTAACTTCTGTGAGGGCAGTTGTTTTCAGGAATGACTCCACCAATCCACAGCTCCAACAACAGTGCCCAAGGGCACCTATTTTCCTACAGCCTTGCCAACATGTCTGCAGATATGTCCATCAGTCTTCTGGGATCATGGCTGATCGTGGCATTAGCCCTGAAGCTGCTTCTCTGAAGTGAGGAGAACCAGGAGAACAGTTTGTACAATAACAGTAACAATAGCATTTCTAACATGTAATTACCTCTTTTGTTTCATCCCTTTGTAGTAACAGGAGCAGGACCAGGAGACACGAAGCTGAGCAGAGCCACTGCCACTGCCACGCTGATACACTACCAGTGTGTGACTCAGTGCACCATGACTTTTTCCACTCTTGACCCCTTTAGCATTTCTTAAACTGTGGGTCAAGACCCATAGGCTTGTGACTCAGCTCAAGAAGCTCTGACCTAAAGGAAGAAAGCTTTCTTGGTGATTGGTTATTAGGGTGCTTACCTGGAGCTCCTATCTGGGGACATTCCTTCTTGATCCCTTATCCCTGTGTCGTGACAAACAAGTCTGCCAATTTTAGCATTAGTAGGCAACTGATGGTGACAGGAAGTCTCACTTAGACATTACTTGGGGCAACTTGGTGGTCTTCCAGCAAGGACAAATGAACAAATGTTCGTAGTCTATTTTGTGACTAAATGATAGGTATTTCCTATAGTTATTTCCTAGATTGATGGTCTTTTCAGTTTCCCAATTTAAATACCCAGTAGTATCAAAAGTGCAACATAAGGGGTGGCCAGGTAGCACAGCGAGTAAGAGCACCGGCTCCAGTGTTGGGATGACCTGGGGATCAAATCTGGGCTCAGACACTTAGCACCCACCCAGAAACACCTGGCCGTGTAACCTTGAGCAAGTTACTTAACCCTGATTGCTTTAAAAAAAAAAAGTGCAACATAAAATGAAAGAAAGAACTGTGTTGTACACTGCATATAAATGAATTGACGCTATGTTTTGCTCAAGAGAGCTGCCTGATTCCTGGTCTGGTGTGCCCAGCTCAGACTGGGTTTGAATTCTGAGGACACAGTGTCGTTGGCTGGCTCCCATCCTCTTAGGGCTCCGACTCTGTAGCCTCCCTGAGGCAGATGCTGCCAGACAAGCCAACATTTCTCCATCTTGCCCGTCCATGCTGTTTGGAAGGCTGTGCTAACATCTCCGACAGCGGGGCTTCATTTAGTTCTCTTTGTCCACGTTTACTAAATCTGCTCTTAAGGCCTCTCTTAAATCTTAGTTTTTTCTTGCATTCAGTAGCTATAACAAGGCTGTTTCAAATTGTGTAGCTGGATGATAACTGCACTTCTTGGGGGACTCAGTGGCAGATGCTATCTGGGGCAGCATTTGTCTAAAGAACCAAGTCCCTGGGCCCTGTTCAGTGGGTTGCATTCTAGCCTGGCTCTGTGAATAACTTGTCAGTCTGCAAATTGGGTAAAAGATTCTTCCCTCAGAAAAAAAACTATTTGAGGCTGTACCCATTGAAGCTTACTTTACCGCCACTGGGTTTGCTGACTAGCTGCTGTTGAAAATGATTTCTTAGTGTAGTTTTCAGATGCTTCTCCACTCCTTCAACAGACCATCTTTCAGCCACAGTTGCCAAGATGCCATTTTGAGATTTTGGCTATCACCGGATGTTAGGAGCTGCTATGCCCTCATCTCCAAACTGTTCATTCACAGACCCATGGAAATACGTGGCCAGCTCTTCCGGTCAAGGGTCCTCACTGTAGTAAGACAGACTCAGGGGGTACAATAGACCCCAGTCCATTCTCTTTAAGACAGTTTCCTGGTTGATCAGTATCTCCCTTATTTATGCCAGGCCTCCACCACACAGTTTCCTACGGTTGCCCTTTTTAGGGATACTTCATGAACTCTGTGTCATCCATTTGGTTACCAGAGGGGTCTAGGAAAGGTGATTTGGGGTGAGATCCCTGTCAGTGTTGGCTCGCCTCTTGGCCTCTGACCTCTGCTGCCACCTGAGCAGCAGTGCTGAGCTATAGAATGAGGACACGCATTTCCCTGGTGCTTTAAGGTTTGCTTTTCATAGCAACTTTGGGAAGCAGGGAAGAAAGACTCTTATTCCTATCCCCACTTTACAGAGAAGTAAATTCAATTTCAAAGAGATTGAGTGACTTGTCTGAGGTCACCCAGATAAATATCTGTGACAGAAGTTGACCCCGAAGCTTCCTGCCTTCTAGTCCAGTGCTATGTATTTGGGTATTTTCTCTGGGGAGATTCCAGTTCTGTACTGTTTTGGCTTGCTTTGCATCCTTGAGGCTTTAGCACCATGTCTGGCTGATAACATACACTCATTGAACAGTAATTGTTGAATGACAATCATTTTCCCCTTGTTAACACTACCAGCATAGGAAAGAGAAAGCTGGAGTTCTGGGGCCAAGCCAGGCTAGCGTACTGACCCTCACTCAATGAAATCTATAGCCTGTACTGGAGGTTTTTCTGAGTTTGGCCTCTCATCCTGAGCAGATAGGAAGGTTCTCCCCACCCGCTCCAGTCACATGCCCCTCCTTGGGCCTTAGTTCTTCATCTGTGGGTGTCGCTCTAAAACTAAGATCCCATGTGGGATCTCCCACAAGCTGCTTCCTCCTTCTGGGCTTTCCCATCTTCCTGAGTTTCCCATCTCTGAAATGGGGGAAGAGGAGCCTGTCAGGATAAATGGTCTCTGAGTTCCCTTCTAGCCCTAAATCGAATCAAGATGCTTTGGAATACACATGTGGGTGCCCTTTAGATTTGGGGATGGGTGCTTCCAGGTTGTGTTTCCAAGGCTCTCCTTGGTGCTGGTGGCCTGTTGCCTGGGTGCAAGTTAAATCAGTCCATTCAGATGTCCTTTATACTCAGCAATTTTCTAGTTCATTTTGTTTGTGCTTTTAGAAAAGAAATTCTTCGAGACTCCTTCCAGGGATGTTCCCAACTCAGTTCAGGATTCAGGGACCCCCACGTCCGGCCTTTCAGACACTTCGGGGCTAGTGCCTACCTTGGCGACTCCCCCAGTCACATCAGCCACTTCCCCAGATGTTCCGAAGAGCAGTAGAAGGTATGTGATTGCTTGCGACCTGAGTCCTTGGTATGTACTCAGCCCTGTGTATGCTGGCTGTTATGGGAAATATGAAGCACAGAGATAGAAGGCACAGTCTCTGTTGTTGACCTCAGGGTCTGGTGAAGAAGAGAAGATAGAACTACGCAGGAGGCAAGTAACAATGAAATCCAAAATGAGTGGTACTGACAAGTGCCCGCTCAGGGAATCAGGGAAGGACCAGCCCTTGCCTTCTCCTCTGTCATGCTCCTTTTTGTCCTCATTCCAGGAGCTTCCCGGCACCCTGCAGCAGCTCTGGATCTGGACTGCCCACTGGTGTCCACATGAGGATTCTGAAGAGATGACCAAATCTAGGGGCTCTTTTTTCAGTTCTCAGCCTTGACCTCTCTGTCTCCTTTGACACCACCAATTACTCTCTTCTCCTGGATGTTCTCTTTTCTCTAGATTTCGGCGACATTGAGTTCTCCTGATTTTTCTCCTCAGGGTCATTTGCTTCATTCAGGTCATGCCCACTGACCAAAGGTGTCTTAGACCCTCTTCTTCTGTGCCAGAGCTGTCAAACACAGCTGGTATTCCCCCTTTAGAGATTAAAATGTAATTGGGAAATATTTAACAAAATAAACAAGCACAGAACAAAAGGTAGCTAACATTATATTTGAAAACCAAGCCTCCAGGCAGCCCCCAGGGATCCTTTTGTTCAGATAAGTGGTCCCAGTTCTGTTTGAGTTTGGCACCTTCTCACTGGGTCGTCTCTGCAGCTCCAGTTTCCTGCTTTCTCTTGGGTCTGTCTTGCCTTTTGAACATCTTGCCTTGGTTGAACCCTAGAAATCTCAAACTCAACATGTTCTCAAAAGAACTTAGTGTCTTTGCCCCCAGATTCTTCCCTCTTTCCCTCATTCTTGCAGTCCCACAGGCCGGTAGCCTGGGCTCCCTTCTTCCCCTCACCCCTATATTTCCAATCTCTTGCCAAGTTGTTTCTGCCATAGACATCTGCTCCCCACTTAGATGGTGATCATCCTGGTACAAGCTCTTGGCATCTCGTGCTTGGTCCATTACTTTGGCCAGTCTTCTTGCCTCAAGAGTCTCTCGGTCCTCCACTCAGCTGTCACATTGCTTTTCCCAAAGGGCTTTCTGGATCAGATCGCAGACTTTCCCTTTGGCACTTCCGGCTCTCCATACTGTGACTCCTTCCCATCTTTTCCAGCCTTCTCCAGGCTCGCTCCAATCCAGTGACTGGCTTTTTGGCCGTTGTCTTCATCTCCCCACTGGCCTGCCTGCTTCGAAGTCCTCTCCTTCTCCACACTCATCCTCTCCTTTGCCTTCCCTCTGGGAATTTATAATTCCCCTTGACAAAATGCGCCCCCCTGTTCTTTATGGAGTCATTTGCATGTTGTCTTCCCCATTACAAGGCAGGGGCTTGTTTTGGCCTCTTTGTGCCTAACTGACCGAGAAGGGGAAATACACACAACGAAAATAGTTTGACCCCTTTCTGGGTAAAGTTGTCTGACAAATGGAGAACAGAGACAAAGAAGGGAAATTATCAGGTAACCAGGCCCACTTCCTCAACACTGTCCTGCTGCCTGGCCCCCTCACTTCCTTCTCCTTTTTGACTCCAAGAACTTGAATCCACCAAATGTGAGGCCTTTCTGGGAATGTGCCAATAGACTCTCCAGACCTGCTGAGGGTCATTGGTGCAGCAGCAACAGTGGGGTCAGATTCCTGCTGTCTGGCTTGGGTTTCATTTTTATTTATTTAGTTCAGCATTTCCCAATTATATTTTAATCTGATTTGGTCAGCCTGTTGTTTGACGCCTCTACAGCAAAGAAAGATCTTTGCATTTGGAGACAAGTGCCTCCCATGTGCTATTTGGTTTGCTGAGCACTGGGGTTTACAGATAGAAGCTAAGGCAGTCTCTGCCCTCCAGGAGGAAGTTGAAAAGTGAGGGTGGACGTTGTGATGGGGGGAAGGGAGGGTCCGGAATGGACGGATCCTGGAGACGAAGGAGGTAGTGAACACTGGCCTGGGCCCTTCCTTGCACTGGAGGTTCTGGAAGGAATTGACCTATCAGAGGACAGGGCCACAAGGGCAGGAGGGATCTTCCAGGGTGAGAAGACTGCTGGTGAATGAATTGAGAAAGCGATCTGAAGAATTAAAGCACCTGACTTTAAATCCTGTCTCTGCCATTTAACTGCCAGTGTGACCCTGGGCAAGTCACCTCATCAGATGGCTTAGCTGGATTTGGAGTCACAAAGATCTGAGTTTGAATTCTTCCTCAAACACTTAATAGCTTGGGCAACTCACTTAGATTCTCACTTTCCTCATCTGTAAAATGAAGAGGTTGGACTAGTCCAGGGGTGAGGAACCTGTGACCTCAAGGCCCCATGTGGCCCTCTAGATCCTCAAGTGTGGTCCTTTGAATGCAAACAAAGCCCCTTAGTAAGAGGATTTATTCTGTAAAACTTGGACTCAGTTAAAAGGCTGCACCCAAGGACCTAGAACCTCGAGACTGCAGGTTGTGCACCCCTGGCTAAGATCTTAAATGGGAGAGGCCAGAACTTGGCTTCTGTGCTTTTGACATGGTGGTTTCTGTTTGCAGTGCCTAGTGCTACATGGGACATCTGGCATGTCAGGCTGGAAAGCTAGACTGCATTGTTTGAGGTTGTCCTGGAATTTGTCCTTGCCTGTGTGTGTTTGACTTCAGGTTGCCAAATGGTTCTTGACTGAATTTCCCTCCCTCTGTGTGTACACGAGGGTTTGGGGTGTGTCTCCTTCATCCTACTGTGAGCACTTCCCATGGTGCCTGGTAACAGAATGGGGACATTTCAGTTTTGGAGCTTTGATTGCATTCTGGGATGTGGGGCGGGGGGGGGGGGCGCACGGTCTTAGCAATGGGGCTGCTAAAGGTTGATAGGATATTTCTAAAGATCAAAGTGCTTATCAAGTTTCACAGCCAAAGCGAGATGATCATTTCTTTATATGTTTTTATAAAATAGTTGAATGTGGGTAGATCCCAAAAGCTCCCTTCCACCTCCTCCTGACCTTTTCTCCTTTCCACTCTTGTAACAAACATACATAGTTGAGCCAATGAAATTTCCACATTGGCCATGTCCTCAAACATTTCATTCTGCATTCTATCCGTTTAGCTTAACATTTACTAAGTGTTTCTTCTGGGCAAGGCTTGAGGTGTCAAGGGTCTGGGTGGTTAGTTGGAAGGGAAAGGAGGAGGTAGACACAAGGAAGGATTGACCAGCAAGCACCAGGGAGGGGCTGAGGGCCAGGCTTGAGGCCTGCATTACTGGGTGGATGATTTGACTTTGTTTCTGCAGGATGAAGATGTGCCAGGTGGCTGGCTGCTTCCTGGCTGAGCTGTCCAGCTCCACATCAGATTATGTGAAGTACTTTCAGCTGAAAAAGGATGAGTTGATTTGGAAGCTGTATCACTTCTACAATGCCACAATCTTTAGGAAACAGGTTGGCTAAAGGGTGCCATGGTGGGTACAGGGTGGGGGAGGCGGGCCTTCTGCCCTCACATCCCCATGTCTCTTGCAATCCTACCCATCCAGCAGGCCCCACACACCATCTTCTAGCCAAAGGGCTTTGGAGGAGTTTTTCAGAGAAAGTTTTTGGAAGGAAAGGAAGGAGGGCTTGATCTGGGGCCTGCTGGATGGGTAGGATTGCAAGAGACACAAGGGTTGAGGAAAGGAAATCTAGGTGGAGGGAGCAGATGGAAAAGCATAGGCCCAAAAGGGCATGGATGGGGCATGATAAGAGTAAGGCTGTTGGGGAGTCATGGAAGATGGGATTCCTTGCAAAATTCTGGAACTCATTATTGATGGGGTAGTTTGTAAGCATGGTAACTAGGTTTGAAACTTGTTCGCCTTGGGGTCAGGAAAAACTTGTGTTTGACTCCCTCCCTCCGTACTTCACATCTCTTAGCCTCAGTATCCTCATCTGTAAAGTGGGGATAATGATAGACCCTTCCTCGCAGGGTTATTGTGAGGATCAAATCTCAGACTCATCTACTGCCCTTCTTCCCCTCCCCCATTTCTGCTGCCTCCTCAGTGCTTGCCACCTGACTTTTTGAACCTCACCCAGCCCTGTATATTGTTGTTGTTGCAGACTCTGTGAGCTTATTTGGGGTTTTTTTGGCAAAGATCCTGGCTTGGTTTGCACGGCCCTTTCCAGGCCTGTACTTTACAGAGTCCTTCTTCGTCTCTTGACCTGTGTTTGTGTCTGAGCTCTAAGAGAGCCTTATTGCAGTGTTTTTCCTCTTGGGGCCTGCTCCAGCCCCACTCTTCAGTTTGACAAGCAGATCATCTTCTAAGTGACTGTCCTGATGCTGAATTGAAGGCCTGAGGGCAGCTCGTCCTTCTTGGCCCTGGGCCCACACTCATTCTTGGCTCTGCCTGAACCTTCACTCTGACAGGCAGGCTATTGACACTTGGTTTGGTCATGATCCCTTTGAAATAGGGGAAAGTAAGTGAATGAATGAACGAATGAGAAGTGTTTCTTAATAAATAGGAGGAAGGGGAAGCCATTTTGCAGTGACCTTCGCCCTAAGGGAGAGAGACGGCGGCACTCGATCTGGGGTGGGGGGCACCTCCTGACTCCCTGCTTGTGCTCTTTGACCTTAGTTACCACAGAAGATCGACATAAACTGGAATAAAAAGATGCGCACCACAGCGGGATACTGCCATTTATCAGGCAAGGAAGACGGTCCCCAAACAACTCGTGCTATCCAAATTGAGCTTTCTGAAAAAGTCTGTGACTCTGCGGGTAAGGAGTGGGCTGTGCCGGGCGTGACCTGACGGCCTTTCCCTTAGCTCTCCCTGTTTGCTTTGGCTTAGACTGAAGGCGCTGAGTCATTTGGGCTCTTATGACCCTCCTACTTGTAGCCACTTAGTCACCAACACCTGTCCCTTCTTCCTTCGTTCTTAGTCCCTTTGTGATGGTTTTTTTCCAGTCCAGTTGTTCCCACCTTAGCTATCTCACACTGGGTCCACTGGGTGGGGGGAGTCAAGGGGAAGGAAGGAGTATTCTGAGTCCACCATGGTCAGTGAGGATGGGAGGAAAATGTAGCCAGTACTAGAAAGGGTAAGGAAGGAAGTATTGTCAGCAGGAGAGAGCCAGGGGTCAGTGTGAGGGGTGGGCAGATGCGCAGTGGGACATTGGAGAAGTAAGCTTAAGGTAGACGAGGCTAAGAATGGTGGGCAGGAGATAGTGACAGGATAAGAGGCCAGGAGTATGCCAGCAATTGGGCAGCAAGCCTAAGCAGTCTGGCTGGACACAGGTTTGGAAGGGTGCATGTGATTACACTGAGGCCCACCCTTGAAGACCAACCTGGTAGCAGCATGGTTATGTATCTTTTCATGCATGAGGAGTCCTCATCTTATCTTAGTAGGAGCAGGAGAAGGTATTAAAGCCTAGTCAGGAGGCAGTGGTCCCTCCCCTGAACTGGAGAAGGCACTTGGGGAGCTGTGCATTAGAGGCTGGGACACACTGGTCCTAGAGAAGGCCCAGGAGGCTGCTGCCTCCAGCGCTGGAGGAGGCTTGGGGGCAGGGGCCTACCTGAGCTCTGGTCTCAAGGGCCCAGGTCTCAAGAGCTCATGGGCTCTCTAACTGGGCACAGATTGTCTTCTCTTTGGGTGTCTCCTCCCCCCCTCCCCACCTCCCAATCACAGGAAGTGAGCTCCTGGAGACCTGGAATCGTTTGAGTTTGTCTTTGTGGCCCCAGTATGTGCTCACTAAATGGGTGTTGCTTTGTTTGAATGAAAGGTTCCCTCTTTGAGAGTTTGGTCATTAGTGAGTTGGAATGGATGAAATAGCATTTTTCATCCTCTGAAAAGAACTTACTGCATATCATGTGTCTATAGGGAGAAAATGTCTATTTCATGTAGGAGAAAGTGCTCTATTTGGCTTTCTTTCTCTTTCCAGACCGGCTTCGGGACACCCTGATCCATGAATTATGCCATGGGGCTTCCTGGCTGTTCCACGGAGTCAGAGACTGTCACGGCCCCTTCTGGAGAATCTACGCCCAGAGAACTATATTGGTGCACCCAGAACTGCCTTTGGTTCAACGATGTCACACTTATGAGATTCACTACAAGTTCATCTATGAGTGCACTCAGTGCAAGGCCAGGTACTAGTGGCCTCTGGGCCTGTCCCCCCTTCACTGACCATCCTACAATGAATTCTGTAGCATTCCTGAGGCCTCTAGGCTGCATGGCTGCCTGGGAATGCAAGATTAAACCCACTTCCCAGTTTTCTTTCCATCGCCCCTGGTTTCCGCCTCCCTCACCAGTGGGGGCCCCAGCCTCTTGTCCCCTTCTCGGTTCCCATGATCTCTCTGACTCCTTCTTTCTCCATTTTAGGATTGGCCGCCACTCCAACTCAGTGGATACAGATCGTGCAGTCTGCTCTCTGTGCCGTGGGTCTCTAGTCTTGCTCCCTCCCACACAGATAGATGGCACATCTGGGTCGACTCAGCCCACTTCAGCTCCCTCGGAACATACAGAAACAAGCCATCACTCTAATTAGGAAGGTGATATCAAAGCCAAATGCTGAGAGCCAGTAGGGCTGGCTGGCCAGCCGGGGCTCAGAATCTTGCTGTTTCTAGCAAATTTAGTTAGGGAGGATTAGCTGGAAAAGTAATGTTGAACTGTTTGAAATTTGTTTCATGTGTTTGATGTAAAATGTAGTGCTGATTTCGAATCCTGTGCATTTGAATGGTGATTTCCTGTCATTGCCCAAGTAACAGCAGGATTGTGGCTGTGAAAATAGCCAGCTGCCCTCTCCTTTTGCCTCCCTCCACAGACCCATGATCCTGACAGTGTTGGGGCTGAACTCACTGGGGTGAAATGACCAAGAGGGAAATAAGGGGGGAAGGGGGCTGCCCCAGAGAAACCAGAGCAAGGCCAGCACAACTGGGCCATTTTAGCTGTGGATTTTAAGCACTAAGCATTGGAATGTTGATTGTGAAGAATAAAATCTTTTCATGGCATTAATCAAGGCTTTTATTTACATGCCCCAGGGTTCCACCCAGATTCTTCTGGAATTCCTTTTCTCCCCCCATCCCCTGCAGGGGACAACTCAGGGCCCTCAGTGACTGCACTCCTTTTTCTTACTTGTTTGGCTTTGGGCAGGTGATAGCTCTGCTTCTGAAGCTTCAGCATGTTGTCCTTCAGTGACCAGCGACCTAGGCTGGCTCTGGCCTTGTCTACACAGGACCAGTGTCTCTCTGGGCCTCCACTCAAAACTGGGCTGCTGCTTTGGGCCCTGTAGCTGAGGGCCTCTGCACCCGGCATCATGGAGCCTCCTTTGTTCAGCACTGAAGGAAATGCTAAGTTTCAGTTACAAGTTAGTGAAAAGAGATTTTTTTTTTCTTCAGTTCAGCCATGTTCATGGCCCCCAGGTAAAGAAGTCCTCCCAGGGCAGGCATCTGAAGAGAAGTTTGGGGTGGGGGGGGGGCAGGCAAGTGAAGGCTGAGGTCTGCATATTTACAGTCCTGAGTACGAGGCTTCTGTGGTCTCTGACCAGGAGGAATCTCGCCGGGAAGATGACGGGGTTGGCCGCAGGTGAGCCTCCTGGCCTGGGCAGCCCAGTCTCCCCAGCAGGATCCGCATCTGGCCTCGGAACTTGACACCCACAAAAGCATAGAGCAGGGGGTTGAGGCAGCAGTGCACAAAGCCAAGGCCTGAAGTGATAGACTTGGCCACGTCCAGCCGGCTCTCCCACTCACAGTCCCGGCTCACGGCATTCAGATCAATGAGTATGTCCACCATCATGGCCAGGTGGTAGGGGGTCCAGCAGAGGGCAAAGGCCACCACCACAGTTACCACTACCCTCATGGCCCGAAGCCTTCGCTGCCCCCGAGAGCCCAGCAGCACCAGGAGAATGTGAGTGTAACAGTAGGCCATGATGAGCAGTGGTAAGAGGAAGCCAGCCAGGAGCTGCAAGATGCTTAAGGCCATGTGGCCAGTCTGGGGGAAGGTATAAAGGCAGCGTGTGGCATTGAGGCGGGGCTCGTGCTGGGCTGACAGGAAGAGCAGGTCTGGAAAGGCCAGTAGCAGGCAGAGTCCCCAGACAGTGGCACAGGTGAGGCTCACACGTGTCCTGGGACCCCGTCGGTACAGCTGGGTGGCGTGTACAATGTTCAGGTAGCGGTCAAAGCTGATACAGGCCAGTAAGAAGGCCCCCGAGTAGAAATTGATCTTGAAGAGGGCCCCTGCCACCTTGCAGAGGCCTGAGCCAAAGACCCACTCCTGGGCAGCCTCCACAGCCCAGAGCGGTAGGGTCAGCACCAGCAGCATGTCTGCCAGGGCCAGATGGAGCAGGAAGGTGTCAGTGCCACTCAGGGCCCGGCGCTGTCTCATAAGCACGAGTGCCACAGCTCCATTGCCCAGCAGGCCAAAGAAGAAGAGAAGGCTGTAGAGGGTGGGCAAGAAGGCCAGGTCAAAGGTCAGCTTGAAGTCTTGGCTGCAGGGTGGGGAGGAACAGCAGCCAGCAGACTCGTTTCCATAGTCATCGTAGGGAAGGCTGCTGGTCTCCAGGAAGTGAAGATCGGACTCGAGCAGCACCAGGTGGCCAGTGACCTGGGGAGACAGCAGAAAGTGTGGCTTGCCCTGCAATTCTCTCCATCTCTGCCGCCCTTTACCCTGCAGCAGACACTTACCTGGGACATCGTGGCAGTCCTGGAGCTTAGCAGCCCAAATGTGCCAGCCTGGAGGTGTGCACTGGCCACCACCAGCCAGCCGTGGGGTTGAGATCTGGACTGAATGCTTCAGAGGAAGTAAAGGACGTATGTACACACACATGCATGTGCACCCCGACCCCCCCCCCCAGACTTTCCTACACCAGAAAACCTCAAGAGAAGAGCCTCTCCCAGGTGCTACACTAGAGGGAGTGATTGTGGCCGAGAGAGGGGCAGAGCCCCAGGCAGCATGTCCTGGGCAAGGCAGCAAGGGCTGCCCGGACCCTGGGATTCTAATCCCCTTTCTCCTCCCCTCTCTTATGCTAGATACATGATTTAATTAGGATTCCAGGTCTACAGGAGAACCTAGAACTGCCCAACACAATACCCTCATTTTAAGGCACAGAGGTTGTGACCAGCCTTAAGGTCCCACAATCCAGAGGTCATGGTCTTCCCCTGTACTACTGAATGACTGTATTTCGACTGATTCTCCCCCCCCCCCCCCCCAAACCTGCAGAGACCATTGTCCAAGAAACCAAAGGAGGAAATAGCCAAGAACCTCAGAAGCCATTTACTCTGACCCAGCCTACCACAACTGCCCTTGCCAGTCTCTGACCGATGGGCATCCAGCCGGTAGAGCCCTGCATGGCCCTGACAATGGCTACTTCACTGGCTTCCAGAGCAGATTGCGTTTTAGTCAGTTTTTTCATCTTAAAATGCCTCTGGGGCCAAACACAACATATGTGATCTCCCTTCCACACAACAGCCTTTCAAACAAGTCATTAAGCTAAAGGTGCTTACAGTCTAATAAGGGTACACAAGCAAAAGGGAGGCACGAGAAAAGGTAGGGAGTCCAGGGAGGGAGTGAGGCAAGAGAGAAGACAAGGAGGGATGTGATAGAAGGATTCACAGAAGCTGGTGGGAAGCAGGCAGAAAATCTATGCTGAGTCCCCTCCTTAGATAAAGGCTGTGGAGCCCATGGCCCTGCCCTCCTCGAATCTGTCTTGTGCTGCCTTGGCCTGATTCTCTGTGGCAACCCTGGCCTCTCTCCTTTGGATTGTCAGAACAGAAAAGGTTGGGGCTGGTGTTCCCTGGGAGCCTTTTCAAGGAATTTATGGAGCAGAAGGGGGGGGGGGTGTTCTCAGCCCAGGGCTATGAGGAAGCTAAGGGCAAGCAACCCAAACAACCCAACCCATGTATGGTCATGGAAAAGCATTCTGCCTCAGTTTCCTTATCTGAAAAATGGAGGAACTGCATCGTGGGGCTCAAAGGAGATGATGTGTCCACAGTGCTTGCGTTCAGGAGGGGCCACAGCTGCCACAGGATGGAATCCCAGACTGTGGAATGTCCTTTAGAGGTCACCAGGTGAACCCAAGAGAACTGGCAGAGCTAGGATTGGAACCCAGGCCACATCGTCCTAATCTGGTGCCACTAGAGCACATGGTCTGGTTTGTCCCCCAGAGTCATGAGGGAGGCTCAGGGATGGGCAGGGATGAGGATCCAGAGCCACCCCCTCCCCCAAGTCTGAAGAGAAGCAGGCTAGGCCTGGGCCAGGAGGGCAGGAAGTTACTCAAAATGAAGCTGCTCCAGGCCCAGCCTGTGGCCAAGGTGTGAAGCGCTCAGCCCTGCACCTGTGTCCTCTGGCCTCCACCGCCTCCTCCAGGCAGGAAGGTTGGGGCTCATCCAGCCTCCTGTTATTTTCACACCTTGAGGCTGTGGTTTCGGGGGAGGAAACAACAGGGAAGGGGCCTCTCCTTGGCGGGGGGAGGGTGTTCCTTTTTGGGAGGATTCCATACCTAGGTGGCCTCTAGTTAGTGGCCTCCCTGAGGAGGCCTTGGCCAGAGTTGGGGAGGTCAGCTTCTGCACAAGTGTGGGGACCTGAGTGGCCCCGAAAGCTCAGGATGGGCAAGTGGGGAAGCGAGAGGTCTTTGGAGGTCTGGGTTCAGCTCCAGGCCCCACAAATTCTGAGCTGCCATTCTGTGGCTCACACTGTGAAGCGAGTTTTCTGTGACCACGTTGTGGGCGTGGGGTACAGTAGGTAGAGTGGACCATGATGCTTGCTAGGAACTAGGGAAAGCAGAAAAAAATCTGAAAATGAAGGCTCCAGGCCTTGCAACCCTGACATTGCAGCAAGAAAACCAAGTTCAGTTTGGCAACGGTCTGGATCCCACAGAACTGGCCACAACCTCCCCAGGCACTGGCTCTCTCTCCAACCTAACAGCTCAGGAGAAAGGCTGGGTTCCACTTGTAGATCTGGGCCTCATGTGCATAGCAATGGTCCTTGAATCCTGGAGAGTGGATGAGCTCAGTAAGCAGCAAAAAAAGGGGGGGGGGGGGGGGAAGGGATGACAGAGAGATGGAGACACACAGGGACGGAGGAGAGATGGAGAAAGGCAGAGGCAGGTCAACGCAGAGAGACAACCAGAAAACAATGGCACACGTGAAGAGAGACCTCTGGATACGTGTGTAGTGAGGAGGACGGAGAGAAGAGAGGAATGGGAATAGTGGGGAGTCTGCTGTGCGCTCTGCATCGTGGGCCCACTTTTGCTTAAAATCTGGTGAAGACAAGGGTAGCTCTGTGCCTTCTTTGGGATTGTTGGTCAGTTAGAAAGGCTAATTTGACCCCCTTACAACTTTTACCTCTCGAGAGTTCCTTGGTCTGCCCCTTTAGGATAAAGCAGAATAAATTATGTCCCTTTTCCCTCTGACAAACAAAAAAATCACATCCTGGCCTAACTCCTCTGTGTCACCGAACATCTGCAACAAAGAAAACAGTTAAGCCACATGTGACAGATGCTTGCTTTTGTAAGTTAGTCTTTTATGGAGTTATGGCTGTTTCTATTAAATGTCTGGAGCTCTCCACGGCAGCACTGGCCTCCAAAGCTCCTAGAGCTGCTGAACTAGATTCCAGAAAAATAAGCCACAAAATACACAATGCCAATTGGTGATGTGCTTTTGAGCTGGATTCCATGGCCTCAATGATTCTCCTTTTCTGATTGCTATAGTGCGTACTTGTAGAACCCTACGCATATACAAGGAACGCTAGCTCACATTTCTACAACTCGGGCACCTTCCATCTGTTATCTCAATGGTTGGACATGATCCGATGAGGAAAGTCCTTTTATTCCTGTAATTTTTTAAAATTTTCATTTTTTTTAAACATGAATAAAGGCTATATATGGGCAGGTTGCTTCTATATCTATCGATACCATCCAGTAACTTGACTTTTTTTTTTGGTTATTAACATGATTTATGATGTTTTGATGTTTCTGAACTTTGAACCAACCCTGTCTACGCCTCCTGTGCTTCTCCTTGAGAGGATCTTTTATCTGGCCTCTTTTTTCAGTTGGATTCCACTCTTGGTGACCCCCTTTAGGGATTTCTCAGCAGAGATACTGGAGTGGTTTGCTCTTTCCTTCTCCAGTGCCTAGCACACAGTAGGTGCTAAAGAAATACTTATTGACTGACTAGTAAATCACTTTGGGCACATATTATCAGAAACTCTCTGCTAATATTCTCTGCAATAACGTATGCATCAGCAGTCAGAAGTGGATAACATACGAACTCACCCAGGCACTGAGGGCTCTTCACAGTCTAGTGCTTATTTATTTATTCATTCATTCATTCATTTATTTATTTTTGCTTTATGGTAGGGCAATTGGGGCTAAGTGACTTGCCCAAGGTCACATGGCTAGTTTTTGTGTTAAGTGTCTGAGGCCGGATTTGAACTCAGGCCCTCCTGACTCCAGCTTTGGTGCTCTATTCACTGTACCACCTAGCCACCCCTGACAGTCTAGCTCTTAGCCTCCTTTCCAATCTTATTTCATGTTATTCCCTTTTGCAGACTCTACTTTCTGGTCAAATTGACCTCCTCGCTCCTCCATACTTAGAAAGACCTCTCTCTTAGGATCCTGGTCTTTCTTCACGGCCCAGCTAAGGGGCTGCTTCTTCCATGAAGCCTTCCCTGGTCTCTTCTCCCCATCCCCCATCCCCAGGAGAAAGGTTCTCAGACAGGGACTGTTTGGTAGCACAACTGATTAATTGAATTGGAAGAGAATGTCATATACGTTTAGGAAGAGAGATCAAATTCTCTCCTGCTCATGACTCACCCACTTCCTTTTCTAGATGACGATTTCTGTAACTGGGCTGCTGTACTGCATTAAACTCAAATTGGGTAGCACCGTGACTTAAAAACCAAAATTCGCACTCTCTGGGTGGCATGGTATTCTGGTTTGGGCAGCACTAGGGCCCTCTGCCACCTCTGCTTTGGTCTCCTCTTGCCCACTGAACACTGCTCTATTGCCTTCTGGCTGATCCCACACCTTCATTCTTTGGAGTCTGTGGTATTTGGTGACTCAAAAGTCGCTATCACCAGAAGAAGATGATGTCATTGAAAGTACCACATGCCAATTCTGAGCTCAGACAAGACAGCAATAAAAACAGGCCTGATTCAAAGAGCGCAGCCAATGACCTAGCAACACTCAGAGGGTTACAGAGAGGAAAGGAAAGCCAAATTCGAACCCTAAAGCACCCCCTTTTGGGCCTAGACACGTCTAACAAAAAGATAAACAAGCTTAAAGACCTGAAGACTTTTTTTTAAAGATATTTGTCAGGTCCTGAAAGGCAACTAAAAATAGTATATACATTTCTTAGCCATGTATTTAGAAAATTGACCATAAGCTAGGGCTTCAAAAAGCTTTTATCCCATCCCCAAATTGAAGTACTTGGCCTTAAGGATGGTTGTCACTGAAAAGTTTTCAGACTGTGTATAGAGCTCAGGTTCAGCAAGGGAATAGGCCAGAGATGGCCCACTGATTTCTAGCACAGATCTGGAGAGTTGGAAGAGACCTCAGTGGCTATTCAGCCCAGCTTAGATGTCAAAGAATCCCCACTATAACATACCTTGAAGACAACTAGAGAAGGGGAAGCCATCATCTCTTAAAGAAGTTCATTCCAGACATTGAAGTTTTTCCTGGTATTTAGCTCAAACTGGCCTCTTCACAATTTCTGCCCATTGCTCCTGTGGCAAAACAGAACAAATCTAATCTTTCCTTCATGGGATGTGGAAGCTATCATCTCTGAGTGTTTTCTTCAGGGTGGAGAAGATCTAGAGAGCCCTGAGCTGCATGTCCCCCAACCAAAAGTCTAATAGAGGCTTCCTGCCCATCTCTGACCTCATTCCAGGTGAAACATCCCCATTTCTTTCAAGCAATGTTCAGAGGCCGTGGACTCTAGGCCCTTCCCCATCCTGCTTGCTGTCCTCCAGATGGAGGAGCCCAGAAGTAAACACTTCCATGTGAGGTCCCATCTCGCTGTTCCCACACTGTATTAACTTTTGGAGCTGCTATTTACCACCTCAAGAATCAGCAGGCCTTTTTCAGACAAATGGTTCTCTAACCAAATCTCCTCTATACTGTCCTTGTGAAGTTGATTTTTTTATGTGCCAGGGAGCAGCAATGTGGATGCAGGGGCCTTATCCTCTAAGGCCCCAGGGATCAGAGATGATGGTGATCCCCACAGAAAAGGTCACTCAAAGAGAGCAGGGCTTCTGTTGCAGAAAAGGGGAGCAGAGTTAGGGCCATCCTCTGGAGGGGATGCTTTCCTAGGGAGCAGAAGCACATGAGCAGCACCCAGTGGTGATTGGAAAGATTACCTGCTGTTATGGGGGAGGGGAATATTTATTAGTGTTTAGCTTCCTTAGCAGGATTCATTTTGATCATTATTGAAATTTTATGAGCAAGTCATTCACGGAGGTGCTCAACCTGGTAGGAACAAAATCTACAGCAGCATCATATCCTGATAAACAGTCTGGGGACACTGAGACTTGAGAAGATGGCCACCAGAAATTATACACTAGAGCCCCCTTAAACCTGCTACAGGGGACCCCTACTGGGTTCCTTGGAAACCACCTAATAGGCCCCAATAGTAAAGAAATGTTTCACCTGTGTTGCTAGAAACATGCCCCAGATTCCCACGGATTCTAAGGGATCATAGCTTCGCTTCTCTTCAGTAGGAACAATACTAATGGCACTGCACCCCCTTAGAAACATACTCTGTTGCTAGCAACCACATTTTCTATAAAGTTATGTCTAACAGAAAGCTTGCGGCTGTCTTTCCCTCTGAGAGGCAGTCACCGGCCAGTTAATAAACACTCCTATCAAATTATTATTGGTTTAGCTGTCTTGCTTTCTCAGTTGTCCATTACAGAACCAGCACCTAGAATTCCTAGGATGTGTCTTTAATACCACCAAGAATGGGGTCATAGGCTTTGCTCCAAATGTATTGATGTGTGAAAGCAGCAGGTACCCATTATCTTAGGCTTTGGTGTTTTAGGGAATGAGGAAGATCTCGAGAACCCAGTCAAGAGAGCAACTGAAAGAGGCCCACTGCCTGTCTATAACCTAGAGAACCTTATTCCAAAAGAGCAAGGACAGGAATAAGAAGAAGTTATTTACAAAATCTTGGTGTCTCTGGAAAATAAGATAGCAGAGCAATGGAGAGCTATTCCATAGCAAGTATCTGTTCAGGTATGGCCAGCCCCTGGGGTGGGTGGGTGGGGGAAGGGCTGCCCATACACCTGTCCCCCGACTCTTACCTGTAGCTCCAAGAAGCTGGAGCTTGTGTAGCAGCCACACCCAGGTAAAATTGTCTCTGCAGATAGGTTAAACCAGGTGAGAGTAACCAACAAGCCTCACACCCACCACTGGGTTTCCAAGGGATTGGGAAATCTGAAACAGGCACAGTGGAGGGCTTAGAGCTTGGTCAGACATCTAAGACTCCAAGGTCAGTCCATCACCAGTCATCCTGACTTTTGTCTTACCACTGAAGTTTGATGACTCTGGAAGAGAGAATGAGGCTGATAACTTTGTACAGTTTAGCCTTACTTTGATCCGATTCATACACAAGTCAAGACATCACTCTCGTGATGTCATTGGCCCTCTTCAAAATGAAGGATGAACAATAATTTGAGAAACTACTTAGAAAGTTGGATGAGCTGAGTCTTTAGAGCTGGCTAATGATCAGGCTGGTTTTGTGAGTGGCCTGGCTGTGAAAGGTGACAGATTGGCTGTATTTCTGTTTCTCTGTCTCTCTATAGTAGGTAGGTGGGGACAGACTGACTGACTGCGAGAGTCTCCAGTTTCTTTGTCAGAACTGCTATCTAACTATACCTTTCCTTCTTGTACTTAAGTTGAATTTTTGTACTCTAAGAATAAAACTTTACATTTACCCCTACTGAATTTCATCTCATTAGAATCAGTCCAATGCTTTAGTCTGTCAAAATCTTTTTAGATCCAGTCTGTTACCTCTCTGTTTTGTATCATTTGCAAATTTGATGAGCAGAAAAATGTACTTTCAGTCAAAAGATCATTGTTGTGGCCCTAGCTTGAGGAACAAGCGGACTGAGGAGCAGAATATTCTCATCTACCGTCACTCTACCCCACAAAACCAACAGATAGTGATTCAGTCCAGCCTTGTGAAAGAAGGACAACGAAGGGAAGAATTGGTGGGGGGTGGGGAGACAATATGTGAAGGAAAGGGGACTGAAAACAAGCTAAGGTCAATCTTGTCCTCCGGAAAGCAGGAACATGGGCTAGTGAACCCTGTCCCCTACTGTGAGGAGGTCGGGACAGCTCAACATGCAAAGGAGGAGGAGGCGGAAAGTTAAGTAAAGGGGAGACTAAAGGAAAACTTGAAATGCCAAAGATGCCAAGAGAAAGACCCTCAGTAGAGGACTAAAGCACAAGCAGATAAATTAACAGAAAGGATGGAAAAACCAGAAGGATGATCAGTAAATCAAAGAGAATACAAAGTTCTCTTAAAAATATTACAAAGCAAAGGAAAGTGAAAAATTCCTGATGAAATAGAAGAATACCTGTGGATTCTCAAAACAGCTCTGAATAACATTGAGAAACTTCAAAATAGAGATGAAATCTGTAAAAGAAGAAATTAGGAACAAATAAAGGCCAGAACTTAGAGTGTTCAATGTACAATTTGAAAAACTTAATTAGCAGATTAATAAAAGATTAACTCCATGGTAGTGAGTTGTAAAGTGAAGAAGAGATACAGGAAGGGAAGTGAAGGAGATAAAAAATTTTGAAACACAAAAATAGAGGAAAGTAGAGGAAAATCTGGCAAAAGAGAAGAAAATGGGTGATGACATTAAAAGAAGAGTTGCTGCTATAATGACTTCTGGTCCAGATGGCCACCTGAAGAGGAGGCAGGCCACCAAGCTGTCACATGCCTGCTCTGGCAAACCTTGAAGCTCTCACCAGGTCAAAGAATAATCAAGAAATTCATGAAGAAACTACAACAAATAAAATACACCACCTCAGAAATGCACAAAAAGGCAAGCAAAGCAAAATCCCCTCTCTGTTCCTCCAAAGACCTCTCAGTGTCGCCAGAGACAAGAGCCCGTGTCCAGGGGTAGCCAAAGCGCCAGGCAATACTCACACCAGGATAGCCAAGATGCAGAAGTGGCAGAGCTCCCTAAAGACCTAGTGCTCTGAACCTCAAAATCCAGAGAGGCAGAAGAACTCAGGGAGCTTCCAGTCCAAAGTTCAGGAGAGGCTGAGGCCTGACTCTGGCAAAAAGTCTCAATTTGGGAACTAGAATGGAAGAGAAGAAAATCAAATAAAACATGTGTGTGCGTGTGTGAAACAGATTTTTTTAAGATCCTACATTAATACCTAAAAGAAATTATGTAAGAGGGAGGTGGCTAGGTGGTTCAGTGAATAGAGCACTGGCCTTGGAGTCAGGAGAACCTGAGTTCAAATCCGGCCTCAGACAGTTAACACAAAAACTAGCCGTGTGACCTTGGGCAAGTCACTTAACCCCAATTGCCCTCCAAAAGGCAAAGAGAGACAGATATATATATATATATATATATATAGAGAGAGAGAGAGACAGAGAGAGAGAGAGACAGAGAGAGAGAGAGAGAGAGAGAGAGAGAGAGAGAGAGAGAGAGAGAAGCATGGGAAGGTAAACAGGGAAAAGAAATAATAAGAAACTTATTAAAATTGAACTATTTACATTCCTAAAAATAAGCAGAATCCAAAAATATGTTGTTTACATGAAACACAATTGAAATATGATTCACATAGAATTAAATAAGGAATTGGAGCAAAATCAATCATGCTGAGGTATAAAAGGGGACATACCTTGACTCACTTCTTAAAGAGGCCTACTCACTGAATGGGTGTTGCCTCAAAGTGAGAACCTGAAAAGACCTTAACTAAAAAGAGCCAAGGTCTCCCACTGCATCCTGGGCCATCTCCAGTCACCCTTATCAATATTTGGCTGCTGGACCCATATGGCTCTGGAGGAGAAAGTGAGGCTGGTGACTTTACACAGCCCTCCTTCACTCAAAGTCAATTGCAAGTCACATCATTATCTCTCTGATGTCATGGTCCTCTTTGAGAACAAAGGACAAACCACACAACAACCATACCACAACAGCACACAATTATGGGAAAAAAAGACCAAGTGGTAGCAATAACAGTCTCAGACAAAAGTAAGAGTGAAAACAAACTTGATTAAAAGACATAAACAGAGAAATTACATTTTGCTGTAAAATATCATAGACAATGAATCAATATGCACTGGATGCATATTATGCACCAAATGACATAGCATCTAAATACAGAGAGGAAAAACTAAATGAGTTACAGAAATAGATAGTAAAATTATAATAGTGGAGATCCTCAATGTACTCCTTTCAGAATTCAATAAATATAATAATAATGAAAGAAAGAAAGGAAAAGAAAGAAAGAGCAGTTAAGAACCTGAACAGAATTTTACATGAGTTAGATATGATAGTTCTCTGACAATTATTGAATGAGAAAAAAAAATGTACATATTTCTCAGTTGAGCATGGCAACTTAACAAAAACTTATCACATATTAGGGCATAAAATCCTCACAAATGCAGCAAAACAGAAGTGTTAAATATCCTTTACTGATTATAATACAATAAAAATTATATTCAATAAAGAATGGTTGAAGAAAAGATTAATAACTATTTGGACACTAAACAATTTAAATTCTAAACAACTGGAGGACCAAAGAACAAATCAGAGAAAAATGTATAATCTCATCCAAGAAAATGACCACAGTTGTCAAACAACATGGACAAACAGTTCTCATAAGAACTGCAAACTATTACACAGCATATGACAAAATACTCCAAATCACTAATAATGAGAAAAATTCAAATCAAAACAACCCTAAGGGTTCACATCACATCCAGCAAACTGGAAAAGATGACTAAAGATGGGAATAGTTACCACTGGAGGAGTCGAGACAAGAAGACAGGCACCCTAATGCATTGTTGTTTTGGGGTTAAGTGACTTGCCCAAGGTCACACAGCTAATTTTGTGTTAAGTGTCTGAGGCCGGATTTGAACTCAGGTCCTCCTGACTGCAGGACTAGTGCTCTATTCACTGTGCAACCTAGTCGCCCCCCTAATGCATTGTTAATGGAGCTGTGAATCAGTACAACCATTTTGGAAACCAATTTACATAATTTGGAATTATGCAAATAAAGTGACAAAATGTACATATCCTTTGATTCAGAGATTCCGCTATTAGGCATATATCCCCGAGAAGACCCTTGAAAAGAAGAGAGTCCCCACATAGAACAAAATATTTATAGTGGTTCTTTTTGTGATAGTAAAGAGTTAGGAAAAAAAAATAGATCCCTATCAATTGGAGAATCGCTAAACAAATCGCATACATTAACATCATAGAATATTACCATGCTATAAGAAATAAGAAACGTGATGAATACAAAGAAGGACGGAAAGATTTATATACTGATCCAGAGTGAAATAAACAGAACCAAGAAGCAATAAATATAATGATCACAACAACGTAAATCCAACACAACCCAAAAGCAATCTGAAATGAATGTTGCCAAATTGTAGAGCAAGTCTGGCTCCAAAGAAGAGATAGGAAAAGATACCTTCAACCTTCTTGTGAGTAGAGGCAGAAGATCCATGAGTGTGGCACATTACACATGTTTTCTGACTTTTTGATATATTGATCATTTTGATTTTTTCCCTTTTTTCTTTTCTTTAAAAATATATAATCTGTGTTATATGTGATGGCTTTCTGGCAGGGAAAGAGAATGGGCACTGTAGGGAATTTTCATGATTAAAAAACCCCTCAAAATATCGGCCAAACTTATTTTTAAAAAATTAAAACAAAAAAAGGAAAATAATACTGAGACACCATGCCAACATTTTGGGGATATAGTCAAGGCATTCCTTAGGGGAAAATTTATTTTTCCAAACACTTTCTTGTTTTTCTTTTTCCTTTTCTTTTACATTTTTGGTCTTTATTAATTTGTTTACTTTTAGTTTACAAGATTCAGTTCCGCAATTCCTTGAGTTTCAAATTTTCTCTCCCTCCCCTGGCCCCCCCCCCCACATGGCGGCATGTAATCAAGTATAGGATCTGCAAATCCTTTCACATGAGACATTGGTCAGGTTATAAAGACGGACTGTATCAGATGGAATGAGCCATGGGAAAGAGGAAACAAAACCAAACAAGAAAAAGAAAAAAAGAGCAGGTACTTTGCTTCCATCTGGATTCAAACTCGGTTCTTTCTCTGGATGCACACATTTCTCTCCATCATGAGTCTTTTGGGATTGACTTATATCACTGCATTGCTGAGAGGAGTCCAGTCTATCAAACTTGGTCGTCACACATACGTTGTGTCTGTAATTGTGTACACATTTCTCCTGGTTCTACTCTTCTCACTCAGCATCAGTTTGTATAAGCCTCTCCAGGTAAATATGAAGACCGTCTGCTCCTCGTTTCTTATAGCACAATAGTATTCCATAACATGCATATACCACAACTTGTTCAGCCATTCCCCAACTGATGGGCACTCCCTTAATTTCCAATTCTTTGCTACCACAAAAAGAGCTGCTATAAAGATTTTTGTACATATGGGTCTTCCTCCCACTTCTACGATCTCTTTGGGATACAACCCTAGAAGTGGTATTGCTGGGTCAAAGGGTATGTATGCACTTATTTATAGCTTTTTGGGCATAGTTCCAGATTGCTCCCCAGAAAGGCTGGATCAGTTCACAACTCCATCAGAAATGTATTAGTGCTCCAATTTGTCCACATCCTCTTCAGCATTTGTCATTTTCCTGTTTTGTCATCTTAGCCAATCTGACTGGTGAGATGTGGTACCTCAGAGTTGTTTTGATTTGCATTTCTTTAATCAATAGTGATTTAGAGCATTTCCTCATGTTCTTATAGATATCTTTAATTTCTTTCTCTGAAAACTGCCTGTTCATATCCTTTGACCATTTATCAGTTGGGGAATGACTTGTGTTCTTATACATTTGACTCAATTCTCTGTATATTTTAGAAATGAGGCCTTTATCAGAGACATAGGTTGTAAAGATTCTTTCCTAATTTTCCACTTCCTTCCTAATCCTGGTTACATTGGCTTTGTTTGTACAGAAGCTTTTCAATTTAATGTAATCAAAATTATCCATTTTGCATTCAAAACACTTTCATTAACAAAAGATGGAAAGAATGGGTCCATAAATTATGTATGCAACTTAAAAAACCCTAGAAAACCAACTTTTTAAAATCAGTGTCAAAAGAGAATTTTACCATGGGTGCCCTTTTGCCTGAAAAAGCAGGTCATGCACTTAACTGATGCTGTTTGGAATTTAGCTGAGACCTCCAAAGGTTTAACTCAGGTAATTAACTGATCCAAGAATTTCTGGCTCAGCTTTATTGACTCTATTTACTGATGATTCATATTTCCTAGGTCATTTGCAATTCCAGAGAAATCCTTTAGTATTTGCTGAGCAAGTTATTATTTTCCGTGACATAGATCTTCCCCTCCCGCTCTCGGTCTTTTAGTGGATAAATGTTTATCTTATCCTTTGACTCCCGTAAAAATTCCAATTGTCTCCATCCTGCCTTGTTCTATTTAAGATTATAGAAAATGCTACTCGTGGCCCATTGGTTTATTTTTATCATGGGACTCAGCTGAGTACGTAATAAACTAGTTATTCAAATGTCCCCGTGCGTTAAGTATGATTAGCAGCAGTATCTAACAATGAATCCCTGTATATTATTATAGCAAAACAACAAAATATCAAAATAGAAGTTCTAAAAAGCTGAGATGAATAAAATTTCAACAGAAAAAACCCCACATCAAATTAATAAAGAAAACCAGGAACATTATTTGAAGAAAAAATAAAATAGGTAAAACAAATGAGCCAATCTTATTTAAAAAAAAAGAAAACCAAATGGCCACTGTCCATCAATAAGAATTCATGTGCCAGACACTGGGCTAAACATGAAAAAGAAGAATTGACAACAAATAAAGAAGAAACAAAATTATTGGCAACACGTCTACAAAACGGTTTTCATGTTAATAAAAAAGACTTAAATAGCTGGAGAAATATTCATTGCTGATGAGTAGCCCAAACCAGTATAAGGAAAATAGCAATTGTCTCTGAGCTAATTGGCTTGCTTATTCAGTGCCATAGCAAATTGTGAGAGGATCATTTTATCGAGCTAGAAAAAGTAATAAGAAAATTTAACTTTAACAACAAAAGATTAAGAATCTCAAGGAAAAGAGTGAAAAATCTGGTCACAAGGGGACCTAAGCAGCGCCGGATCTCCAGCTCTATGGCACCGTAGTTATTATTAGAACTGTGACTGGTTAAAAAAAGAGAGGCTCATCACTGATCCAGATAAGGTAGAAAACATGCAGAAGCAAGTGAACCCAGCATCCTACTATCTGATGAACTTAACGAGTCCCAATTACTATTTGACAAAAACTGCTGAGAAAAACTGGAAAGCAGTCTGGCAGAAAGGAGGCTTAGAGGGACCCACACTTTACTCCATATACCTAGATGAGCTCCAAATGGATACATGACTCAGATTTAAAATGTCATGTCAGGTTTAAAATAAACAAATTAGAGGAGCAAGGAAGAAATTACCTTTCAAATCTATGGCTAGGGGAAGAGTTCATGGTCAAAGGATTGAGGGGAGAACAAAAGATAAAATGGATGATTTTCATGACACAAAATTAAAAGGTTTTACACATACGAGACCAAAGCAATTCACATGAGAAGGCAACCAGTTAGTTGGGGAAAAATTTTATACCAAAGTTTCTCTGATAAAGATCCCATCTCTAAGATATACAAGGAACTGATTCAACTGATTGATTTTCTGAGGCTCTAAGTTTCTAGTTCTCTGTGTATGTAGATTCCAATATCTAGATGTCTAAGCACAGGGATTTAGGCTCCCAGGTGATAATTTCTACATCTCGAAGGCTTCAGTTAATCTTAATTCTTGGTACTTCCTCAGTAAAGGCTTTAAAGCTCTATGCATTTCCTTCACTGTGTCTCTGTGTGTTGAAATTAATTGTTCCCTAAGTTTCCGTGTCCAAGTGTAGGGATTTTGTTTTCTAGGTCCTCGAGGGTAGAGATTCAGTCCTCCATATTTAGGTTGAATGCTCTCAGTCACTCGCTTTCTATTTCTACACAATGAGTACCCTAGCTCTAGTTCTAGACCCCAAGACCCTCAGACGTCAGGCTGTGCGCGTAAAAACTTAAAGATTTAGAGCTTTTAGACCTAGACTTCTGGATATATTGCCCTACAGATGTAGACTTAGAGGCTCAAGATAGACGGACTTTAAAACCTGGAAATAGACATGTAGACCTGCATCTCACCCCTCTCTCCAGTAGTTGTCTCCTTGGGGTGCTTCTGACAGCAAGACCAAGGGAGGGAGAGAGAGGATTACCCCAACGCCTTTCGATAGTTTGTCTTCTGACATGATCAGAACCTTTGTTTTACACTATTTATCCCTTCCTTTTGGTTCTTATCAATGACCCAGAAAGAGAGAACGTGATGCTCACCTCATCTCTTCCTCGTGGTCCTGACAGCCAGGGCAAAGGGAGGGAGAGCACGTCTCTCCAAAGAGATCTGTCAGCTTGGCCCAGGGAAAAAGAATGTCTTCTTCAATCTTCAACGTTCCTCAGTTCTCTCCTGATGCTCATCTCAACCTCTTGGCACAATACTGCCAGCCAAAGAGTATTGCATCTTCCTGCCATGGTCTTGTTACCAAGATCTTTAAAAGATTTTATCTGGGAGGATAGAATGCCAGAAGAAGGGAGGAGAGGGAGAGAATATCTGTTTATTTCAGTTCGTTATCTCCTGGCCTAACCATTCTCACACAGTGGTCTGCTCTGTAGTCATGAGGGAGAGAGGGAAGGAGAGATATGGGTGAGAGAATCTGCCCTCCATCATCATCTTCTCCAGTCTGGGGACAAGACCCAAAGGTGTCAGTCATCTGACACCATATTAACAGGCAGGTTTCTGCCAGCTGGTCCTTCCAAGGATGAAGAAGAGGAAAAGAGAAAGAGACAGAGAGAGAGTCTTCCTCTTCGCTCCCCCCCCCCCCCTTCTCACATGCTGGTCACCTCTTTGTTGCAGAGAGAGGAGATGGAAACATGCTCCTGTCTACCTCCCTCCTGGTCATTGCTTCCTGGGCCAGGGAAACAGAGGTTCTCTTTCTGCTCTAGGGCCTTTACATGCTGGTTGGAATCAGGTAAACAAAGAGGCGCTCCACTCACCCCTGTCCTATTTGTCAGGCCCAGGGGGGCGCCTCCTCATGCTCTGGATATCATTTTATTACAATCATGTTGGCTGGGTCCAAGGAGATAAAGAGAGAGGGAGAGACAATCTTTGTATTCCAGTCCATTATCTCCTTGCTGGGGTCCTATTGGCCAAACATGGAAAAAGAGAAAGCATCTTCTCACATGGTCATACATAGGTCATCTTTTTGCCGTAGTTTTGTGGGAGAGAGACTCCTTCCCTTCTCCTAATTTCCTCCAATTTGAGGATGAGGACCAAAAATAAAGAGGGTTTCTTCATACCTTTCTTGGGATACATTCTTCACAGTGGGATTCTACTAACTGGACCTGCTAGGGGTGAGGAAAAGGAAGAGTTAGAGGGTGAGAGGGAGAGAGCAAGTGAGAAAAAGACAAAAGAGAATTTCTTTGTGCAGCTGTCATCTTCTTGCTGGGGTCTTATTAGCAATACGCAGGAAGAGAACCTTTTCTGCTGCTCATACACTCATGAACTGGTCATCTCTTTGTTCTAGTTTTGAAGAAGAAAAGAAAAGGATGGGAAACTCTTTAGCTCCTCAAAATTGCTGCAATCTTTTCATGAGACTAAGAAATAAAGAGGGTCTCCTCATACCTTTTTTCTGGTACTCTCTCCAGTGTCTGGCTTCTGGAAGCTGAGTCTGAGGAAGAGGGGAAGCATGAAAAGGAAAAGGAAGGAGAGAGAATTTTCCTCTTCTACCCCATCTTCTCTTTGTTGGGCTCTTATTGGTCTGACCCTGAAAAAGAGAGTCTTCCCCGATTCCCACCCCCATTCAAATGCTGGTCGTCTGTGTGTGTGTGTGTGTGTGTGTGTGTGTGTGACAGAGAGAGAGACAGAGATAGAGACAGAGACAGAGAGAGAGAGAGAGAGAGAGAGAGAGAGAGAGAGAGAGAGAGAGA
>NW_027187258.1:1292135-1294655 GCF_028583685.1 Petaurus breviceps papuanus | reverse complement strand
AGAGAGAGAGAGAGAGAGAGAGAGAGAGAGAGAGAGAGAGAGAGAGAAGGACCATCTTGAATCCCATTATTTCATTGCTCTGTTGTTCCGGGCCTCACCTGGATCCGAAGAAGTCATTTTTCTCGCTCAAACGTTGTTCATCTCTTTGCAGTAGCTTTGCAAGAGAGAGGAGAGATAGAAATGTAAGACAGAGACTTTTTCCCATCCCATCATTTCCTTCAATCTGGTAACCAGGGCTGGAAATAACAGGTACACACTTCCTAGTGAAACTTGTGCTAGATGTTTCTGCTGGGAGAGAACAGAAAGATGAAGAAGAAGGAGAAAGAAAGGGAGAGGGGGAGGGAGAAAGAAAGAAAGAAGGAAAAAGAAAAGAAACAAAATTTCCTTCTTCTGGCCATCGCCCCATTGCTTTGGTCTCATTGGCTGGAATCAGGAAAAGAAAATCTCCATTGTTCTTACATAGGTCAGAACTTTGGTATAGTTTTGCAGGAGAGGAGAAAAAAAGATAAGGGTGAGAAACTATTCATTCTTCCTGAATTCCTAGAATCTGGTGTCAAGGCTAAGAAATAAATCGGGTTTTCTATACCTTCTTTTCTGGTGCTCTTCTGTGAGTGGCTATCTAGGTCTGAGAAAAAATGGAAAGAGGAAAAGAGAGAGAGAGAGAATCTTTCACTTCCAGTCCATCTCCCCCTTGCTGTCTTCCTACTGGTCTGACTTTCAAAAGAAGAATCTTTCCCTGGCTCCTCTTCCCCACACTCACATGCTGGTCTGGTCTTTGCTAGAGACAGGGAGAGAGAAAAGGGGAGAGGGGGAGACAAGGAGGGGGCTAGAGAGGAAGAAACAGGGCGAGATAAAGAGAATGAAAGGGAAGCTTTCTCTTCTGGCCATCACCTCCTTGGATGGTCCTATTAGGCAGACTTAGGAAAAGAAAATCTTCTCCAATGCTCTTACATTGTTCATCTTTTCACTATCATTATGCTACAGAGAAGGAGAAAAAAGTGATGTGGGTGAGAACCTCTTTATTTCCAAAATGATTTCATGAATCTCTTCAAAAATCCCAGAAATAAATCCCACTTTTCAAGTACTCTCCTCAGACACTGACTTCTGCTAGCTGGGGCTGCTGGAAAGGGGCAAAGAGGCAAAGCTACAGAGAGGGAATCTGCCTCCTCGTGCTCATCTGCTTGCTGTTCTCCACCTCCACACAAGCTTCTCTTGTCCTTGATGCAGAGAGAGACAGAGAGAGAGAATAAAAGTGACCTCCTCTCTTCCTCACTCCTGTTTGTCTTCTTCAAGACATAGCAGACTTTCCTGGGCCTTGGAGGCAGAGATAGTCTCATTTGGGTCTTGTCATGTTCTCTCCTGTATGGGATCAGGGATATACAAAGGGATCCACTGACACCGGTCCTGTTTAACAGGGCCAGGGGTCATGTCTTGATTCTCAATCTCTCTGTCTTTCAGTTCTGCACATCATTTAGCACACTTCAGAGACACAACACAAGAGAGAGAGAGAATGGTTGTCCTCCAGGGTTTCTTTTCGTGCTTTAGCCTTGTTGGCTGAAATCCATAAATGTAAAAGGCATTCCTTCCTTCTTACACCCTGGTCATGACTTTGTTGCATTTCCCGGGAGACAGGGGCCAAAGAAGAGAGAAAGAGAGTCATTTTTGAATGACTCTGTCCCACCTGTAAGTTTCCTCCAATTTGGTCACGAGGCCCCCAAATAAACAGGCTTTCCCCATACCTTTCCTCTGGAACATTCTTCACTATTAGGATTTTGCAAACTGGACCTGGTGGTGGTGGTAGAGAGGCTCAGAGGGAGAAACTTTTTTTCTATCCCACTGTTTCCTTCCAGGCGTCTTATTGGCATATATGAGGAAGGAAAATCTTTTACATGTTTTGTACACTGGTCATGTCTTCCCCATAGTTTTGGTTTGGTCCTAGACACAGGGAATAATAGGTATGGGTGAGTGCCTCTTTATTTCATCATTAATATTTCCAATCTTTTGACAGGGCCAAAAACTAACGAGGGATTCCCCATACCTCTTTTCTGCAGGAAAGGGGAGAAGAGGCAAAGGAAAAGCAAGAGAGAGGGAATCTTCCTCCTCCAGGCCGCCTTCTGCTTGCCGTTCTCCTGTAAAGCTCAGAGTGTTTCCCTTGCTGCCCTCCACCTCCCCACAAGCTTCTCACGTCCTTGATGCAGAGACAGGGAGAGAAGAGAAGTGAGTTCCTCTCTTCCACCCTCCTGGTTGTCTTCTTGATCTCAGACCATCCTTTCCTGGGCCACAGACACACAGAGGGTCTCATTCAGGTCTTGTTGTGTTCTCTCCTGCATGGGATCAGGGATATAAAAAGGGATCCACTGACCCCGTTCCCGTTTGAGAGGCCCAGAGGTCATGTCTTCATTCTGAATCTCTCTTTCTCTAACTGTTTGGACATCATTTAGCACAATCCTGCCGGCTGGGTCTATAGACACAATGAAAGAGACAGAGAGACAGAGAGAGAGAGACAGAGAGAGAGAGAGA
>NW_027187258.1:1247597-1291735 GCF_028583685.1 Petaurus breviceps papuanus | reverse complement strand
GAGAGACAGAGACAGAGACAGAGAGACAGAGAGAGAGACAGTGACAGAAAGAGAGACAGAGACAGAGAGAGAGAGAGAGAGAGAGAGAGAGAGACAGAGAGAGAGAGAGAGACAGAGAGAGAGACAGAGAGAGAGAGACAGAGAGAGAGAGACAGAGACAGAGACAGAGAGAGACAGAGAGAGAGTGAGATGGAGACAGGAAGAGAATCCTTTCCTCCAGGGATTCTTTTTGTGCTTTAGCCTTGTTTGTGTCAAATCTATAAATGTAAAAGGTATTCCTTCTTTCTTACATCTTGGTCATGACTTTCTTCCATTTCCTGAGAGACGGGGGCCAAAGGAAGAGAGAAAAAGAGAGAGATTTTTGAATGACTGTGTCTCACCTTTCAGTTTCCTCCAAGTTTGTCACGAGGCCCCCAAATAAACAGGCTTTCCCCATATCTTTCCTCTGGAACATTCTTCACTATTAGTATTTTGTGATCTGGACCTGATGCTGGTGGGAAAGAGGCAAAGACGGAAAAACCTTTTCTCCTATTTCACTGTTTCCTTCCAGGGGTCTTACCGGTGCAAACAAGGAAGGACAATCTGTTATATTTTTTGTACACTGGCCTTTTCCTCACCATAGTTTTGGATTGGGTCTAGATAAAGGGAATAATGGGTATGGGTGAGTGCCTCTTTATTTCCTCATCAATATTTCTAATCTCTTGATAAGGACAAAAACTAACGAGGGATTCCCCATACCTCTTTTCTGGTTCTGTCCAGACTCTGACTTCTGCTGGCTGGGGCTGCAGGAAGGGGGAGGGGAGGAAAAGGAAAAGCAAGATCGATGGAATCTTCCTCCTCCAGGCCGCCTTCTGCTTGCCGTTCTCCTGTAAAGCTCAGAGTGTTTCCCTTGCTGCCCTCCACCTCCCCACAAGCTTCTCACGTCCTTGATGCAGAGACAGGGAGAGAAGAGAAGTGAGTTCCTCTCTTCCACCCTCCTGGTTATCTTCTTGAAATCATATGTAATTCAGTTGTCCTTGTCTAGGTCTCTGAACTCACCAAGTTTCTTGCCTAAAGCAATCTTTTTATATTCTTTCTTTCATCTCTCCTTATTTGTATAGGTTTTTTTTTTCATCCATCCATCTTACCCTGACTAGGTCTCTTCAACCCTCCTCTCTCATGTTACAGGTCTCACCATGTCTCTCTCTCTCCATTCATCCATCCTTTCCTCTTTGAGTTTCTGTGACTATTCACATGTCTACATCTCTCCAATCATCTTTCTCTTTCTCTCTCACATTCTCCATTTGTACATTTCACTGTATGAGAGTCTCTTCAACCATGTACTTTCATGTGACAGGTCTCTCCAACCATCAGAAACATCCTGTCTTGATCTCTCCATTTATCTACCTCTCTCTGTATCACCAAAAGGATCTGTTCTGTGAAATTTGGATTCAGTGAAAGGGCCACACTTGAGGACCTAGAGGGCCACAAGTGGTCGTGAGGCTGCAGGTTCCCCAGCCCTTATCTAGGGTCTCATCAATTATGAATCTCTTCCCATCTCCATTTTTCCCTCTTGTTCTCTCCAACCATATCTTTATTCTTTAGTTTCTCCCATTTCTACATGTCTCATTGACCAAACCTCTCCAAGCAACCATCTCTCCCTGTCTACGTCTCTACATTTATCCATCTCTCACTTTCTAGATCTCTCCAACACAAATTTTTCACTGTCCTGAAATTTCCATTCAGCCATTTCTCTCTATCTAGGTCTTTACATTCGCTCTACTGTTACAAGCTAAATTTCTCCCACTCTCTTGTCAATATCTCTGTGGCCCTCCATCTTTCTCTTAAGTTTCTCATTCATCCACTTCTGCTTTCATAGAGTTCTCCATTCATCTATATGATGCTTTCTGGGTAACCAAGCATCCATTTTTCACTTTTTAAGTCTCTCCAGTTATCCCACTCTTGCTGTCCAAGTCTCTCCATTCATACATTTTTTTTGGTTTGTTTTTGTTTTTAATATTTTGTACTGCATGCTTGGTCTATGTGCATGCGCTTGTATAATAAATATTAAATACAAGAAAGAAATCCACAAAATTAGAAAGGAATAAAACAGGACATTAAGAAATATTACATGGTAGCTGAAGAAACAAGTCAGGGGAGAAAAACCACGTTGAGGTAAGCCGAGTGGTGGGATACCACCGGTCTGTGACATCTAGGAGTACGAGGAAGTGGTTAGGGGCCATTCAGAGCAGCCAGAACTGTGTTCTGGGCCCGCTTCCGACGCTGGAGGGACCAGTACAGCCTGTGCCAGGTGCTCCGGGTCTCCTGCTTGGTGTGTAAAAGGCAGAACTTCTTAAGGCCCTCAAAGCCAGCCGCCCCCTTCTCTGAGAAGGCTGGAAAATGGCCTCTTTTGCTGAGCAGAGATCTTCGCCGGCCTTTCATGGTTCTGTGGCATTATGGGGCCTGGACACAAAGCTGCGGGCCCCGCTCGCGACGCGCCCCGGTGTTCGTCCAAGGGCCCGGCTCCTTCACCGGCCGCGGCCGCCCCAAGAGCATCCCGGCGCCGGGGTCACGTGGGCTCGCCCCACCCCGCCCCCGCCCCAGGCCCCGGCCGGCCAGGACAGCTCTCCATACATTTTTTTAATGTCTAGGTCTCTCTAATTAAAAAAAAAAAAAAATCCCTCCCTGTTCAGGTCTCTCTCACCACCCATTTCTCTCTATATATGTCTCTCTGCAAACATTCATCTCATCTCTCTGTGGCTAGATCTCTCCACCCAACCACATCGCCCCTCTCTAATTCTCTCCATGCATCGATTTCTGTGTGTATTTCAGCATTCTCTAGTCTGGTCCTTTTATACATCTGTCACTGCGTAGGTCTCTCTAAACACAAATGTCTCTTTATAGTTCTCTAACCATTCATCTCTCACTTTGTAGATTTCTCTATTCATGTGTCTCTCATTCTCTGGGTCTTTCCAATCATCCGTGTCTCATTCCGTAGATCTCTCAAGTCACTGATGTCTACCAGTCTTGGTCTGTCCGCTGATTCATCTCTCACGGTCTAGGACTCCTCAAACCATATGGCTCTATCTAGGTTTTTTCATTCACTCATTTTTCCCTGTCTTAGTCTCTCCATTTACTCATCTCTCCTTGATTACATCTCCACAACCATCCATCTTTACTTTTCTAAGTCTCTCTATTTATCCATCTTCCATTGTTTAGGTCTCTTCACCTATTTCTACCTGTCTTATCTCAAGACTCAAATCTCCCCTTGTCTGTGTTTCTGTCTTTTTAATTGATTTTTATTTTTTAAGTAACAAGTAGTTTTAAATTAAACTATTTTTTCTACCTCCATACCTACATTGTACAAATTAAAAATAAAAGTGAAATTCCTCAATACATATCTACACAGTTTGGCAAAATTAATTCTCATATTAACCATGTGTGAAAACGTATGTCTCATTCTGCATTTTAGGCTCATTACTTCTCTTTTAGGAGGTGAGTAACAATTTTGTTTTCCTTCTTTTGGTCTGGTGGGTTATTGTGTCAGCTAGAGTCCAACAGTCTTTTCAAATCATTTTTGTCTATAAAGTTATCACTGAATATAATAATAATAATTTCTGCTTACCTCCCTCTGAATCAGTTCATAAAGGTCTCTCTAGTTTTTTCTGAAGCTGCCCATTCATTATGTCTTAGGGCACAATAATATTCCATTAATATTAACATATCACTATTTAGCCATTCCTCCAATAGGAAGACTTCCCTCTTAATTACCAATACTTGGTTATCACAGAGAGCACTAGTATAAATATTTTTGCACATATAGGTACTTGTCCACTTTCTTTGATTTCTTTGACATTTGGACCTACTAATGGTATAGCCATAACTTTCCAGGCTTTTCTAGTTTCAAATTGCTTTTCAGAAAGGTTGGACCAATTCACAGCTTCCTCAACTATTCTCTAGTGTATTTATTTTCCCACGCCCCCTCCAACATTTGTCATTTTTATGTCATTTTTGCCAATCTGATAGATGTGAAGTAGAACCTCAAAGCTGCTTTAATTTGTATTTCTCTAGTTATTAGGGATTTAGAACATTTTTTTTTTTCATATTTGGATGTCTTCCTTTGAAAACTTCATGTTCATATCCTTTGGCTATTTATCTATTAAGTAATGACCCTTAATCTTATAAATTTGAATCTGTTCCTTATGTATCTTGGAAATGAGACCTTTATCAGAAAAGCTTGCTGTAAAGGTTTTTTTCCAGTTATCTTTTTCCTTTATAACTTTTACCACATTAGATTTGTGTATGCAAACCCTTTTTAATCTGCTATATTCACAATTGTCCATTTTATCTTGTGTGGTCCTGTTTATTACTTGAGTTATGAACTCTTTTTTTTGTGCAGGGGGGAGGACAGGGCAATTGGGGTTAAGTGACTTGCCCAAGGTCACATGGTTAGTAAGTGTTAAGTGTCTGAGGTTGGATTTGAACTCAGGTCCTCCTAGCCACCCCTTCATCATGAACTCTTGCTCTATCTATAGATCAGAAAGGTAATTTCTTCCTTGCTGCTCTAATTGTTTTTGATGTGACTTTTTATATCTTATCTCATTTCTTCTTCACAACAGCCTTGGGAGGTAGGTGCTATTATTATCTCCATTTTACAGAAGCAAAAGGTTTGAGGTCCAAGGTCATACAGATAAATATCTGAGGCAGAATTTGATCTCATGTCCTCCTGATAGCAGGCTCAGTGCTATTATAGATTATTTTAAATTTTTTCAATCTGTTTCCATATTCAATGTCATTCATTTTATTATAAGTCTCATGAGGGCATCTTTACCTCCCCTCAGTGCCCCTCAAAGCATAGGCTCTTGCCTACTATAGTTATTTAATGAATATTTGTTGATTGACTGAGTTTGATTTTTTTTTTAAGATAGAGGGTATATGCATTTTGGTTCAAGATAAGTCCTTCCTGGCAGCCCTAACCAATGAAACCAAATCTTAGCCTAAAACAAGCCTCTTTGTTATTAATCCTTCTATGGCAGACCTAGATAGTAACCAAACATTTTTATATCTTTCCAGTAATGTCATTTTCTTTTCTTCCTTTTTATTGAATCTGACAAATTCTTTCCTCCCTTCTTCCTTCCTTTCCTCCCTCCCTCCCTTCCTTCCTTCCTTCCTTCCTTCCTTCCTTCCTTCCTTCCTTCCTTCCTTCCTTCCTTCCTTCCTTCCTTCCTTCCTCCCTTCTTCTCTTCCTCCCTTTCTCCTTTCCTCCCTTCCTTCCATCTTTCTTCTCCTATGTTCATTTTCTTTCTTTTTGTCTCTTTTCTTTCTCTGCTCTTTTCTACTTCACTTCTCTCTTTATCTTTCTTCTTTTCTCTCTCCTTTCTCCATTCTTTCCCTTGCCTCTCATTTAATTTCTCTGCTTCAATCCGGTACTTATCCCCCACAAAACAAATCAGCTTTAACACCCAGATGTTGGCTGTCTGTAAGCAATCTTTGCCCCACAGAGACTTTCTCTGAGAAATGACTGTAATGCGAATGTAAATTTTAAAGATCTTCCCTGCCCCTAGGCTAAGGTGCACCTGGAGCCTGGGGTGGGAGGCTTGTTTTTCAGTAGATACTTCTTGATTGGCCACTGAGTCAATAAGGTTGTTACATTCTGTGAGCCACAAAAAGGCTATATAAGGCCTGATGTGTAGTTTTGTTTTGGGGGCTCACCTTGAGAAGTGTTCTGTGATTTGATCTGGATTCTGGGAAGCCGTTGTCCAGAGCCCCCCCTCCCCCGGCTTTGAAAAACCCAGATGTGGAAACCCAGATGTTGACTGGGTATGGATGTAATGGTTGCACAGTTTGGAAAGCTGTCTACTTGATCTGTTTCTGTCTTGATAATTCTGCCTGTATACTTTGAAGTGCGGGGTGCTGACCTTTTTCCCCTGAACTGGGTAAATGATACATGTTTGACTGATTAAAGTAAGCTTGTTAACCCATTTTGAGTTGCTTTCCTTTAACAAAGCAGATCCAAGAACCTGTGGTGGAAGCAACCCTGAGGACGCTTGGGGTGCTTGCTGCTACAATGACTAACTTTGTTTTCAACAGCAGGTGTCACTGCAGTAATAGAAAATCCTGTCGATTCCAGGGGATTAGGCCAGAGAGGCAGATTTTTCCTAGAATCAAACAGCTACTAAGTGTCTAAGGCAACATTTGAACTCAGGTCTTCCGGACTCCAGGGTCAGCTCTCTATCCACTGTGCCATCTAGCTGCTCCCCTTTGGGCACATGCAAATTGCTTATTATGTGCTTTCCAAAATGCTGACATGCAGTTTAGCACTTTCCCAACTTTTCTTTAACTTGATTGTGATATGAAATGGAGAATGGTCCATACAGTCTAGTTGACCGGTGACTGGGACCTGACCAAAAGTTGCTTCCAGTCCCAGCTGGGGAAGAGCTTGAGATTAGCAGTGTTTCCCAGTCTGGGAACCATAAAAATGGAGAGGTTACCCATAAAGAGGGTTAGGGTTGCTCTGGAGACCCCAAAATACCAACATGTGGGGTCCTGCCAAATGAATTTGACTCAAGCCTTCTCAGCCAAAGAAAAGGAAAGTTTATTAAAAAGTTTACTTTCATTAGACACAGAGTATGTCTGTGCTAGGTCATTCTATGGTGCTCTCACCCAAATCATTTCAATAATTACTCATTTGTAGTGCAGTTTGAGATCTGATAGACCCCTTTCCTTCCCACTTAAAAAACATTGCCTTTGAGATTCTTGACCTTTTGTTCTTACACATGAATATAGTTATTTTTTCTAGTTTTGTAAAATATTCTTTTGGAAAAATGCTTAGTATAGCACTAAATATGTACATATTTAGTGCATTATAATAGATGGTATTGACCTGTTTATCATATTAGGTAGTTTGCCTGTATTTATACAAGAAAGTATTTTATAGTTCTATTTGTATAGTACTTGAATTCACTTTGGAACACGAAGCCAAGTATTTTGTAGGTTTGTAGTTATTTTGAATGTAATTTCTCTTTCTAGCTCTTCTTGCTGAATTTTGTTGGATTCAAGAACAAGAGACTGATGACTTATGTGGATTTATCTTACAACCTGCAACTTTGCTGAAATTACTAATTCAATTAATTTTGTAGTTGGCTCCCTGTGGTTCTCTAATAAGACATAGTACACTGTATCTTCTGCACAAAGCAATAATGTTTTTTTGTTTTCCTGTGCTTATTGCCTCAATTCCTTTCTCTCATCTTATTATAGCAAGCCTTTCTAGCACTATATTAAATGGCGATGGTGGGAATGGGTTTCTTTACTTTATTTCTGAGTTTACTAAAAAGGCATCTAACTTTTTTATCTTTACATATGCTGTTTACTCTTGGATTTAGATATATACTAAGGGTCTATTTATCCCTATGATGTCTAGAGTTAACAGAAATGAATGTTAGGTCTTTTCAACATCTCTTGATACAGTCATATGGTTTCTATCATTTATATTATTCATACATCTCTCTCTCTCTCTCTGTCTTTCTGAACACATACCTCTCCTTTGCATTGATCTGTCTCATGCCCTTGATCTCTCCAAGACTCAAATTATAGATTTCTCCATTTATCCATATCTCACTGCCTAGATCTCTTCAATTCTACACTTCTGCCCAACACCCCCCCCCCAAGGTCTGTCAATTCATTTTCCTCTCCCATTTGGGATCTGTTCATTCCTTCATCTCCCTTTAATAGATCTCTATAACCATCCATCCTTATTTAACTAGGTATTGCCATTCATCCATCTTTCTTCATCTCACCATTTATCCATTTCTACCCAAGTCTTATGAACCATGTATCTCTCTCTCAAAGTTTATACATGCATTGCTACTTTGGTCTCCCTATTCATACTCCATTGACTCTTTAGAGCTGAAACTATACATCTTGATTTGCCTCTCCACTGAATCACTCTCACTCTCATGGTATCTGTAAGCATCTACCTCTTCTTTTCTAGTTCTCTCCAATCCTGCTCCTCTGGTGATTTGGGAAACATCTGTACTCTCTTCACCTCCTCAAGACATTTGACTCTCACTTTGGAGATTTTCCCATTCATCCATCTCTTAGCTTCTGGGCCTTTCCAACCATCCAACTCTTGCTGTCCAGGTTTCTGCATTTCTGCCTGGCTGTGTCTTTTCTTTTTTTTTTTTTCATTTAAAAAGATTTATTATAATATATATAAAATCTGCAAAAATTTCAGTCAATAGATGTTACATTTAATATACAATTTAAATAGTTTTATAATCTAGACTATATAAAAGACACTTTACAGTTGCACAGCTTAATAGTTTGATCATTAAAAAGGGCTCAGTGTCAGCAGAGGAGGTAGACATTTCATGAGTACAATGGAATAAAAAGATCAGCTCATTAAGAAGAGTAGTCCACGACAGCTCTGTCCCTCATACCTCTTCTTTTAACTCACAGACAGTGCAGCGCTGACACTCCACCCCACTGTCCCCATTTTCTTTTCCATTCTTGCCTTTTTCCTCCGGGAAGACACTAGCAAAGACCTGATGAACGAGCTTGGTGGTGGCTTTGGTTGGGGCTTTCCTGTTCTGCACCTTTTTGATAAGGTGCTTGATGTCTTGCCTTTTTCCCAGGGTAAGACCAACCAAACGAATGATATACAAGGAGGAGAGACCCCTCATCAGCGTCTCGGGCTTCATCATAACTTTGCACTTGATCTGTGATCGATTGGGAATGACGAAGGAGGGAATCTTCTGTGCACTGGCAAAATGTTTGTATCCTATCAATGAGGTGTCCATAAGTGGCATCAGTATTTGTCTGTAAAAATTCCACAACTATTTTACTCAGATATATCTTCTCATGCATCAGTGAAAATATGGAAGCGTACTGATCACTAAGCTCCATCAGAATATACTGAGCAAAACCTGTTGAGAAGCCAATTCCATTCATGTATGGGACCACATTTCTAGGCTTTGATACCCCCTCTGGACTTGAGTCGTGGTCACCACTGAAGAAGAGTTCTACATTCTTCTCAACTAGGCCTGTATCAAAGGGGCACAGATGGCCTTTTGTGTCATAAACACTAAAGCATGTTATGCTATGTTGTGATAAATAATCGTTCTCAAAGCCATGTTCTCTCTCTTCAAAAAGGTGCAACCTTTTGTCAGCCAACATCTCTGCTTCTTCCACAGCATCATTGGGGTCTCCTATGAAATGTATCAGTTCAAGGTCATTCAGTTGCTGTAAGCACTGTGGACACCGTGAAGCCTCTCTGGCTGCTGCAATTTGAGCTGAGGTAGATGCTTTTGGAGGAGGCCTTTTCTTGGCTCCAGTCTTCCTTTGCTTCCTGCTATGTCCCCTAGAAATTTCTTCCTTAGCTGAAGAGCTGGTTTCAGGAGACCATGCCTTCTGTTTAATGACTCCAGAAGATCTCCGGGGTGTAGGAGAGCTGGTGGCTTTTGGGATACGTAAAGATCTTCTGGTGAAGGTTCCAATTGCTTCCCAATCACTGTCCTCTTCAGAGCTTGATGATGAGATCATTGCTGCCATCTTTTTTTCTAAACAGTCACTTTCTGATGAAAACGAGGATCTTTTCTCCAAGGCCAGCTATCCTCCTCTTCCAGTCTCGGCTGGTGAAGAACTTGAGATTGACAGTGTTTGCGGTAACAGGGAAACATGAAAATGTCACTCATAAGAGGTCAAAGAGGTCAATCATAAAGAGGGTTAGGATTGCTCTGGAGACCTTGCTAAATAATTCTATGATACTCTCACTATTCTATGGCGCTCTCCCTGGCTGGGTCTTTTCAACCATTCATCTTTCACTGTCTAGGCTTCTCCACTGATGCATCTTTTAGTGCCTACATCCCAGCAACCATCCATATTTCCCTGTTGAGGTCTCTACAACTATTTATTTCTCCCTCTCTGGTTCTCTCCTTTCATCAATGTTTTTATGTCCAAATCTCTTCAACCATCCATCTCTCAATATCTAGGTTTTTCCATTAATTTCTCTCATTGTCTTCATCTATCACTTCATCCATTTCTCCCAGGCAAGGTCTTGACAACCTTCCATCTCTCCTTGTCTAGGTCTCTGCATTAATCTGTGTCCTATTCTCTGGGTCTCTTCAACCATCAACCTCTCATTTTCTAGGTCACCCCAATGTATCCATTTCTGCCAGTCTAGGTCTTTTAATATTGATCTTCAATTATTGGCGTGGCCTCTGCACTTAGCAATGTCTCTCTCTCTCAATCTGTACATTCATCTATATCTGAGTATCTAGGTCCCTCCACACACCCATCTATCTTTGCTTATATAGTTCTTTTTATCCATCTCTCCCTGATCAGGTCTCCAGAACCATCCATCAATCCATGCATCCACCAATCACTGTTTAGGAATCTATTTATATTCATATCTCCCTGTCTCCATCTCATCATTCTTTCATATTTATTTATTTATTCCAATCATACATCTCTTAGTAGCCCCCCAACTCTCACTTGTCACTGTCAAGGTCTCTTCATTCATACATTTTTGCCTGAGTCTTTTCAGTCATCTGTTCCTTCATGCTAAGCTTCCATATTCATACATTTCTCACGGTTTAAGTCTTTTCATTCATGTATATGTCACTGTTTATGTCTCTCCCATCTTGTCTCTATCTTTCCCTCTCTCCATCCAAACATCTCTCATTCTTTTGTTCTAAGCATTCAACTCATATTCTGTAGATTTCTCCATCTCTCTCTCCTTTTCTAGGTCTCTCTCTTCAACCTCTCATTTCCATACACTTCTCACCATGTAGGTCTCTCCAACCACAAATCTTCTACTCAGCATGTCTCTCCAAACATACATCTCTAACTCTCTTGGTGACTCTTCCTATTTTTTTTTTACTTTTCAGATTTCTTCATTTATCCACCAATCACTGTCTAGGTCTCTCCAATCATCCATGTCTCATTCTATAGGCATCTCAAACCATCTCTTTTTCCCAATCTAAGTTTCTACATTCATACATTTCTCACTTTTTAGGATCTCCATTTAGATCTCTTTCACTGTATAGTTCTTTTCAGTCGTGAAGAGTTTTCAACGTCTCTAAGTTTCTCTAAGTCTCTAACTCCTCTCTTTTATGTTGAGCTCTCAAACCAAAGGACTCTTACCCTCTTGGTCTCTCCAATCATGCAATGTTCTACACAGGAAGCTGAAGATGGGGGTTTACACTTGGAGACCTGGAAAACTAGAAACCTCGAAAACTAAAAACATCTAGCATTAGACTTGGAAACCTTGAGGACTAGCACTCTCGAGGCCTAGATGGGGGAGGCCTGGAACACTAGAAACCTCACTTGAATTGGGGATTCTGGAGGACTAGAAACCTCAAACACTTAGACCTAGAGTCTTGTAGCTCTCTGAAATCTCAAAACTTATAGAAGCCTCAAGATCCCAAGACCTAGACATGGAGCTCTGGAGACCTGGAGGGTGAGGGGAATAAGTACGAAAGCCCAGAAGCCCCAAGGCCTAGGCTCATCTTTAAGAGAAAGAGACAGGGGTGGCTAGGTGGTACAGTGAATAAAGCACTGGCCCTGGAGTCATGAAGAGAAAGAGACAGGAAACTGAACACGTAGACATGAGTCCTAGAAACTTAGAGACATTGAAAACTCCAGACTTTGATGTAGGAAAGAAAGAAGCATTGATTAAACACCTATGTACCAGGCCCTGTGCCAGTACTTCACAACCACCCTGGGAGATAGGTGCTAATATTATCTCCATTTTACTATTGAGGAAACTGAGACCGACAGAGGTCAACTTGCCAAGAGTAACTTGCCCTGGGCCCCAACTAGTAAGTGTCTGGGGCTGGATTTTCTAACTCCAGGTACAGAGCTCTATCTGCTGTTGCTGTGTAATTTGTCTCTGACTCTTTGTGACCCCATTTTGGGTTTTCTTGCAAAGATACTGGAGTGGTTTGCCATTTTCTTCTCTGGCTCATTTACTGCACTACCACTCACACACAGAAAACTCCAATGCTTAGAGTCCTAGGGACTCAGAAATGCAAAAACCCCAAGGCCAAGACAAAGTCCTAGAGACTTAAGGACACAGAAAACTCAATACTTAGAGTTATAGATGTTTAGAGGCAAAGAAACCTCAAGACCTTTATAGCCTGAAGTACTTTGAAACTCAATACCTATACCTCAAGCCCCAAAGTATCAGAAAACTCAAGAGCAGGCCTAGATACTGGGAGACTTGGAGGTTGAGAAATCCTAAGAGCTAGACTCCTTTAAAGGCTGCAAGATTGGAAATCTTAAGATACAGAATTGGAAGACCAGAGTACTTACATCCCTGGGACCATAAAAACTTATACTTGGATCTTTAGCCTCCTAGAAATGCCAAGACCTAGGATTTGAGCCTTAGAAACCTAGAGACACAGAAAATTCAAAACCTAGACTTGGTCATGTAGACTTATAGACCCAGAACACTAAAGCCTCAGATAAAGAATCCAAGAGATTTAGAGACAAATTCAAGACTCAGAACTATAGTGCTAGAAAACCTAGAGACATAGAAAATTCAAGACTGAGACTTAGAGTTGTAAAGCTGTATAGACAAAGAAAACTCAACACCTAGACTTAGAGTTCTAGAGAGTAGATACTTATTGACTTACTGTCTTACCTAGACAGGGAGCCTTGGAAGCCTAGAAACCTCAAATACATAAAGAAGGACATGAATCCCTTAAAATATTAAGCCCTAAACTTGGTGGCCTAAAGAACTAAAAACCCGGGGTGGCCAGGTAGCACTAGCTCCAGTGTCGGGATGACCTGGGGATTGAATCCGGGCTCAAATACTCAGCACCACACCCAGAAACAACTGGCCATGTAACCTTGAGCAAGTTACTTAACCCTGATTGCTTTAAAAAAAAAATAACTAAAAACCCAATGGCCTAGATATGGAATCCTGAAACCACATGGATGTACCACAACTCAAGTTTAGAGCCTTGTAGACCTAGAGAAGCCAAGAAGCAGATACAGAAGCCTAGATGTAGAATAGAATCTTGTAGCTGTACAAAAAATAGAAAAATCATGATTCAAACTTTCATTTCAACATCTCAGAAGCAGGAAAACCAAGACGTAAACTGTGAGCCCTGGAGTAACAGAAAATCCCCAGAGGTAGACTTAGCATCTTAGTGACTTTGACAATACAAGAGCTATATCTGGATGCCAAGACTTTCAACATCTCAGAGACTTCTCAATATCCCGTGCACCTACTTCTGCACTGGCCTAGTCCCTACATTTGGAATGCCAATCCTCCTTATACAATTCATTTCCTTTGGGATGATGGGGTTCAAATGCTGCCCCTTCTGAATCCCCCTACCATAAGGATAGCCATCCTCCCATACCTTGTATTGACATTATTATTATTTTGTATATATTAAGTATATACTGATGAAAATCCAACTTGTCTCCTCCAAGAGAATGAAAGCTCTCTAAGGATAGAGATTTTGTACTCGTTTTCCAAATAACTAGCAAAGGTCCTTCCATGTGGGAGGCACCAAAAGTTTGTTAGCTAACTCACTGACCTAAGCTCAGAATTTCTAGCCCTAGAGTATACAAGGCCTAGGTTAAGACCTGGAGGACGATGGAGAGCAATTTCCAAACCTTTACTCATATGTGGAAGCCAGAAAGATGAAAAATGTAAAGACTAATGGCTCCTAATCTCTTCCCTCCAGGTCTCCCTTTTCATTTACATAGCCCGCCATCTGCTATATAATTATTTCAATGTTGTCTCCCCCATTAGAATATAAGCTCCCTTCCAAAAGACTCGTGATGGGAAGTGCCGTCCACATCCAGAGAAAGAATTATGGAGTCTGAATGCAGACTGAAGCAGACAATTTTCACTTTGTTTTTTATTTTTTGTGGCTTTTCCCTTTTGTTCATGACTAATGTGGAAATACATTTAGCATGACTGCAAATATATAATCTATATCAGATTGCTTGCTGTCTTGGGAAGGTGAGGAGGAGAGGGAAGGAGGAAAAAATTTTGGAACTCAAAATCTTATAAAAAAGGAGAACTATCTTTACATGTAATTGGAAAAAGCAAAATACTATTTACAGAAAAAAAGAATATGAGCTCTCTGTGATCATGGCCTTTCTTGAATGCTTAGTAAAAGGCCTGGTACATAAGTGCTTAATACAAACTTGTTGAACACCAACAGACTTCCAGCTCTAGAATATAGTCTAAATCAATACCAGGAGACCTGGAGGAGAAGAATTCTCAAAATGGAGAGACTGGTAGGCCTAGAAACCTCAAGATCTACACTTAGAACTCAGGGGCCATATTGATGTCAAAACCTGGAACTGTTGCTATAGAGACCCCAAGCCCTAGATGTGCTACCACCCCAGAGATTGGGAGATACAGAAAACTCAAGACCTAGACTTAGAAAAACTGAAACCTTAACAACTTTAGCATCCTGAAGATTCTCTCACAATAAAACAAGACATAGAGCCCTAAGGATCTGCAGACCTAGATTAGAGGAAGAAAGTCTTAGAGGCATAGAAGACTCAAGGCCCAGATCTAGAGTCCTAGAGATTCAGAGAAAACTCAAGACCTACAATTCATAGCTTAGAGTACTAGAAAACTGAAGAGCTAGAATTACAATCCTGGAAATTTAGAAAACACAGAAAATTCAATACCTATACTCACTATCTTAGAGAGCAAAGATACAGAAATCTTATGGACTAGGTGGATTTCTGGAGACTAAGACACTGAAGAATCAAAAACTATACTTAATTATAGAGAATTAGAGACACAGAAATATCAAGAACAAGGCTTTTTGGATACCAAAAAATGAAGACATATTCTTGGCATTCTAGAGATTTAGAGACACAGGAAATTTAGAATCGACAAATTCCTAGAAACATGAAAAACCCTCTGACTCACTGATTCAGACTGGTATCTTTGAAGATTTGAAAGCTCAGAAGCAGAGCATTAGAAACCTCCAAAGATCTCAAAATCCTAATTTTAGATTTAATTTAGAAAACTTAAGATTTCAAGTCCTGGAACCATTGAGATGCCTCAAGACATAGTTAGAACTAGACAGGCCTAGAGAAGCCAACACCCAGAATGGGGTCCTAGAGACCTAGGGCTAGAGTTAATAGTGTCTTTCACAGGAATATTGTTGAGAAACTTGTTTCCTGACTGATGAAGCCCTCAATACAAGGCTAGAATACAAGCAACCTAAAGACATGGACTAGGAGGCCTGGGAAGGCTCTAGACTTGGAGCTCCAGAGCCATATCGATGCCAAAATCCAGAATTGTTGCTGTAGTGTTCACTATATAGATCCAAAGACATGCTATCCTAGAAACTAGGAGGTACATAAAACCCCAAACAGACTTAGACACTTAGAGAATCAGAGAAATGGAAATGTCCTGAAGATTTAGAGATGCAGAAAATTCAAAACCTTGCCACAGAACCCTCAAGACCCGGAGAGACAGAGAACTTGAGACCTAGACTTTGGGCTACAGAAAACTCAAGTCCAAGAGATTGAGGGACAGGGAAACTTGGACACTTGCAGCTGAGGGCCTGAAGGAGAGATGTAATAGTTGCTACCCTGTAAGTCCCTTACATGTAACTGCAATCCTCCATTTCTAGTTCAGGAATTTGAGAAAATTCAAGACCAAGGATGATAGCTCTGGAAACTTCGAGAAAGCAAATAAACTACCTACACCTATTGTCCTCAAGACTTAGACACAGAAATCTCAAGTACTGGGTCGATTCCTATTGACTGACAAAGATTTAATGCCTATACTTTAAATTCTACAGACTTAGGGGCATGGACATAGAAACATCTAGGCTAGTTCCTAGAGACTTTGGGATATTGAAAAAAAAAACCCCAAGACCCATTTTTAGATTTGAAGTAACAGAAGCACAGCTCAAGACAAGCCCAGAGTTGAAGACTTAGAGGTACAGAAAGTGAAGCCCCAAACCTAGAGCTAGAGTCACAGGGATTTCGAAAAATGGAAAAATCAGACCTACAGTTCATATGGGGTTTAAGCAATGCTGAAGGGGTCAAGGGTGGAAAAGGTTTGAGAAGTCCTGAAAAGTACTAGAAAACTTAAGACTTAGATTTCCAGTCCTGGAAACAGAGCTCTAAAGACTTAGAAATCCCAAAACATCAAGGACTAAGTGGCACAGAAAACTTAAAGCAAAGACTTCTAATACTAGAAATTTAACTTATCCGTGTTTCTACTCATCAACTAACCTAGATGGGGAGCCAGGAAAGCTCCAAAACCTCAAATCCCTACAAAGAGAATTGGAATGTTAGAAACCTAAAGACCTAGACTTAATGGCTGGAAGAATTAGAAAGTTAATGACCTACACTTGGGGTCCTGGGACATGAAGGATTCACCAAGCTACCGGAAGCCAAGGCTCAGAGATGAGTGTTAATAGTTTTAAACATTCACAGACACTGAAAATAAAGAACTATACTTCCTTAAGCTCAGGACCTGTACTGTGAACCATGGAGTAATAGAAAACTCCTTGACATAGACTTAGCATCCTAGTGACTGTGAGAACTCAAGACGTCTACTTAGCCATCTAGAGATTTTGAAATATCCTGTGCGCCCATCTTTGCACTGGCCTGGCCCCCACATTTGGAGTGCTCAACCTCCTCCCACAAGCCATCTCTTTCTTTAGGGTCTTCCCTAAATCCCCATTTGCTGGTACAAACCACCTTGTATTTAACTACACTGTGTTTATTTAGCACTTACTTGGTGTGTGCCAGGTATAGCCCTCGAGATACTTCCCTGAGCACCTATCAAATCCTGGAACGTGGGAGAAACTCAACAAATGCTTGTTAACTAATTGACCTAAACTCAGAATCCTAGGTATTCAAAACCTAGAGGACTCAAGACATGAATGGAAAGCAACCTCAACGCCTAGGCTTAGGCAAAGAAGCCCAAGACACTAGCAATCCAAAGGCCTTCCCTCCATTATTTCCTGCCATTTACACTGACTATGCCTAGTACATACAATGCTACTTCACGGTTGTTTCTTCCTATAGAATGTGAGCAGTTTATAAGCAGGGGTCAGATTTTGGCCTTATGCTCCCCAGTACTTAGTAGAGTGCCTGGCACAGAATTGCTAATTATAAGATTGTTCATGGACTAACTGATATAGATATGCATGGCTAACCTAAAGACTTAGATTAGGAGACCTGGGGGAATCAAATTCTCCAAAAGTGCACTTGCAAAACTAGAAACCTCAGGACTAAGGAACAGAGCCCTGGATCTACACTGAGGCCAAGATCTAGTCTTCATGCTATAGAACTATCGAAACCACAAGAACAAGATGTGGTACCCTGGAGACTCAGAGACAGAAGCTTAGACTCTTAGAGAGTTAGAGAAACTGAGAGAATTAGAGAAAGGCTATAGCTTTGGGGTCTATAAGATGTTCATTGTTCAGTTGTTTTCAATCATTTTTGACTCTTCGTGACTCCATTTAGGGTTTTCTTGGCAAAGATAGTAGGGTAGTTTGCCATTTCCTTCTCTAGATCATTTTTACAAATGAGGAGACTGAGACAAACAGAGTTAAGGGACTTGCCCAGGGGTACACAGCTAGTGTCTGAGGTCACATTTGAACCCTCTACTTAGCCATCCTTCTATAAGATGTAGAGACACAAAAAATTCAAGGCCCAGACATGGAGCCCTAGAGACAGAGAAATATAAAAATCTAGATATACTGGAATAGAGATTTAAGAGGCATAGAATAACTCAAGCCCTAAACTATATTCCCTGGAGAACTAGAAAATAGAAGACCCGGAATTAAAATCCTAGCAATTTAGAGCCAAGAAAATTCAAGACCTATTTTTTGAACCCTAAAATCCTGGGATACACAAGTCCCACATTTTGGTTCATGGAGTAATAAACTCAAGAACTACCATTTTGTCCTTGAAGGACAGCAAACCTCAAGATATTGGTTTCAATTCTGAGGCTCGGAGAATAAGGAAACCATGGTTAGAAATGGAGGCCTTGGGGATCTAGAAACCTTGGGCTCAGACTTGGAATCCTGAAGAACTAGGCTTCAACTCAGAGCCTTAGAGGATAAGAATCCTCAAGACCTACACTCCACTTTGGAGGCCTGGAAGCCTAAAAAGCTTAATTTTTTAGATTTTACTGCTATCCTGAGAACTGGGGTGATCCTTGTGAATGCTGTTGGCCCCTCAACATTTTCATGACATTGTTGACTCCCGGTTCTCTTCCCTTCCATCTGAAAGGTCCTTTCTCTGTCTCTTTTGCTGCATCTTCAAATAGCTCACACCACTATGGGTGGCCCCCAAGTATCTCTCCTGGGTTCCCTTCCATCTATACCAGCTCATTTTTTGATCTGAGCCCATCACTGGTTTAACTATCTTCACCATACAGATGATTTACAGATTTCACCTGAAACTGTCCTCCAAGTTCCAAGTGATCTCTTAATTGCCCAATCTAATAGTCTTCTCACCATCCTCATACATCTGGAGTTCTCTGCAGCCTCTCACATCACCTGATCACCTTAACGCTCTTGAGGTTTTCAGGACACTGCTTTCTCCTGGCTCTACTACCACCTATATGACCATTCCATTTCTGTCTCCTTTGCTGGATCTTCCCACAGGTTACCTGCCCACTAACTGTATGTATGTCCCAGTGCTCTATCCTGGGCTCTCTTCCCTTCCCTGTCCTATTTCATTGGGTGATTGAAGCAGGTCTTCTGGATTCAATTATCTCTATGCAAATTAATATGGGATCTATTTTTCTAGGCCTAACTTCCCTCCTGACCTCCAATCTTGCATCATCAAATGCCTATTGGACATTTCAAACAGAGTATGTCATTACCCTCAACTCCTCAATGCTACTTACTTCCATATAGCCCATCTCTTGCCAAGCCCTATCTTTTCGACCTCCACAACTTCTGTCAGTTACATCCCCTTCTCTCCACTCACACAGCTGCCACCCTGATGCAGCCCTAACCACCTCACAACTTGGACTATAGCAATATTTTCTTGATCATTTCCTGTCACTGCAGCCTGGTTAAATGAGAGGTTACAAATATTATCTCATTTAATCCTTATAGTAACCCTGGGAGATAGGTGCTATTATCCTCATTTTACAGATAAGAAAACTGAGGCAAAGCTGAAGTGACCTGCCCAGGGTAACACAGCTAATAAGTGTCAGAGGTTGGATTTGAACTCAGGTCTTCTTGACTCCAGGTCCAGCACTCTACTCACTGTGCCACCTAGATGCATAAAGACCTTTACAACCTGGCTGGGGGTGGGGAAACTTCGGCCTTGAGGCCGTGTGTGGCCCTCTAGGTCCTCAAGAGCGGCCCTTTGACTGAATCCAAATTTGACAGAACAAACCCCCTTCATAAAAGAATTTGTTCTGTAAAACTTGGACTCAGTCAAAAGGCCACACCTGAGGACCTAGAAGGCCACAGGTGGCCTCCAGGCTGCAGGTTCCCCACCTCTGACCTGGGCCCTTCCAACCTTTCCAGTTTTCTAGTATTGTACTCCCCTCCACCCACTCGATAATCCAGTGCCACTGCCTTTGCTGCCACTGTTCTGCCTCCCGACTGTGGCCATTTTCACTCATGATTCCAGGTGCCTGGAATTCTCCTTCCTTATTTGTACCTCCTGGATGCCCTGGCTTCCCTCAGGACTCCAATCATAGTCCACATTCTAGGAGAGGCTTTTCCAGGGCCCCCTTCTCCACCCCAAGTTCCTACTGGTCCTTCCTCTCTGATGTCATTTCCCGTGGTACGCTATGCATAATTGTTTATGTTCTCTCTCCCGTAAGCATGTGAGCACCTTGCAGTCACGTCGCTGGGGGGTTTGCCTTGCTTTGTATTCTCAATGATTAACCTAGGACCTGGTGAATAGTAAATGGCTAATGTTTTTCCCCTGTGGTTCCCTCCACTTCAGTATTAAGGAGCTTATGTCAGATGGATCATAATTTCTTTGGGTCTCCAGTCAGGAAAATTCCTAATTAGGTAGAGGTTGGGCTCCAAAATCTACCTAAATTTATATGTCTAGCTCTATCAGATTAACCCATGGCCTCTTTGTGTTTGAGACTTTGTCTTTTCATCACTTTCCCAGGCCATGACCACTCCCCTTTCCCATTCTACTCCACACTCTCTGAAATTCACCTCCACACCAATTTGCCATCTTACCTTTAGATGTTTCAGTCCTTGAGCCTACCCTCCCCATTAGTAATTCCTGGGCCTCGGCCACCATTTCAACAGGTGCTCAAGTAATCCTCACTCCATGTATCCCTCTCTGGACTTCTCCACTGCCATGCCATTACCTTCTCAGCCTCATGTCACCTATAAGTGCTTCTCTTCTGAGCAGTGATTCCTAGGTTTGGACAATTATTTCATGAGTTCCAAAGGTCATGCACATTTCACTCCAGTCTTAATTCTTCATTCCATCTCTCACCATCAGCCTTATCACCCTGATGCCATCTCTTCTGACTGCTGAGTCTCTGACTCCGACCACCATGTTGTGAACTGTCAGGCCATGTTCCTTTCCCTTCCAGTTCTACTCCTCACTCTCTGGATTTCTCTACCTCCTTGAAAGCAGCCTTGTCACCTTCAAGACATCCCTGCTCCTCTCTTCTAATGAGTGATGAGGAATCCTGGGCATGCTCCTTTCATTGTCTGGACTTTGACACTCTCCAACTATTTCCTATTTATTCTGTGTATATCTTGCTTTATACATACATACACACATGTATGTATATGTATATATGTTCACATGTTGTCTCCTCCATTAGATAGTAAGTCCATTGGGAGCTCTTTTTGTATCCTCAGCACTTAGCCCTACATGCATGTGCCTGCTACATAACTTAATAAGTACTGACTGACGGAATGAATATAGCCTATTCCTCTGCCCTTCAGCCCTCATCTGACCTCTGAGTACCCCATCAAGACCACTTTTCTGCCTCCCTAAAAGTAATCTTGTCACCTAACTCTAACCTGAACCTTTGCCCTACAGCAATTTCTTCTTATTTTTATCTGAATTTTATTTTTTTAACCAACAAAAGCTACCTTTTAACCCTCTCACCCCCTCCCCTGGAATTGAGTGAAAGAGAAAAATCATTACAAACATGAATTTAAGCAAAACAAATTTCCTCATTGGCCATATTTAAAAGAAAGAATATATATAAATACAAATACATATGTATTATACATGCACACAAACACACATGTATGTCTCATTGTACACTCTGAGTCCTTCACTTCTTTATTGGGAGGTAGGGAGCACGTTTCATTATTAATCCTTTGGAATTGTGGCTGATCAGAGTTGTTTGTTGTCCTGATTCTGATTGCTTCACTTTGCCTTAGTTCATACAAGTTCATGTAAGTCTTACCCAGGTGAAGTCATCCTCTTCGCCATCTCTTACAGCATATTGGTATATCAGAACTTGTTCGTCCATTTCCTGATTTATGGGCACCCTATCAGATTCTCATTCTTTGTCACCTCAAAAAGAGCTATAAATATTTTTGTACATCCTTAAAGCTTGTTTGATAGGGGACTCATGTCTCCCTCCCCTTCTCCTATTTTTTGTCTTCAGACTTTGTGTTAGTGCCAGACTGTGCATTTCTGGAAGAAAAGTGGTTCTCTTGCTATTTTCTTGGAGTACTGAGTGTTATGTTATTTCAGGCTCTCAGAGACAGCTCTGGTAGGTGACTTGCTCCCAATGTCATCTGATACAGGTCAAAATTTGATTACTACTCCTTTGGTTTGAGTCATAAGTTCCTGACCTGGGTTTGGGCCTGAGCAACAGGACACTGCTGTTGGTGTCAGCCCTGGTTATTCCTCTGCAGACTTCAGATTGGACTAGAAGTTGGAACTGACACCCCGCTCCTGTCCTAAGGTCTGAGTCACACAGCTGTTGCTTGTTTCTGAACTTCCTTTTCCCTGAATACCCAGACTAGAATCTAATCCTCACCCTCTACCATCATCCCTGGGCACAGGTCTCCTCCTCTGCCTGTCCTGGAATTTTTTTTTTTTGCTTTTTTGGAAGGGGGAGGGCAGGACAATTGGGCTTAAGTGACTTGCCCAAGGTCACACAAATGTCTGAGGTCGGATTTGAACTCAGGTCCTCCTGACTCCAGGGCCAGTGCTCTGTTCACTGTGCCACCTAGTTGCCCCCTTGTCTTGGATTTAAAAAAAAATTTATTTTCACTTCCAATTCTCTCCCTTCCTCCAGTCCTTTCCCCACCCATTGAGAAGGCAAGCTTTGTCCTGAATTTGTAACCTAGAACTGCATAGTAGATGACAAAGCTGCCAGCTGACACCTGTTCCCTCACCCTGTGTGAGGCTGTGATGCCCCACTATGGGTCTGGGATCTAGCATTGCCTTGGTGCAAGAGTCTCCTTGTGCACTCGGGGATAGACCCCATCCGCAGCCTCTCTATCTCCCTATGTAGACCTGGCCCGAAAAAATGACTTACTGTGATTTTTGACTTAGATTTCCTGAGCAGAATGTTAACTGGTGCATTTTCTAGATCTATTTGGAGGATCTTTGCAGGGAACTTCTCTGTACTTCTGACTGCTATTATACCATTTTGGCTCTGCTCTCTAACCATTTCTTTTGATGCCTGTCCACACAACGAGCTGATGAGCTACCCAGGCTCCTTGAGAGTAGGAAGCTTTATTTCAGCTGTATTTGTATCCCTTGCGCTTAGCACCACATTCAGCTCATAGTAACACCTTAATGAATGCTTCCTATCTACCATTTAGTAAGGAGGGAACCAAAACAATGGAACCTAATAATTCAATATCTGATAAGCCCCAAACCATAAATTACTTAGGAAAGATAAGCACTGCTGAGAAAGCTTGAAAGCAGACTGGCAGAAATTAGGCTTAAGTCAACCTCTTATACCATATTCCACAATAAATTTTAAATGGATACATGACCTGATTGTTAAAGATTAAATAGGGAAAAAATTTCATATCAAATTTCTCATCTATATAGATAACTAACAGACATACAATGTACAGAAATATATAAGATGAAAGGCCATTCCTCAATAAAAAAGTGGCAAAAGGATATGAACAAATAACCCTCAAAAGAAGAATTGAAAACTATTAATAACATGAGAAACAATGTTTCAAATGACTAGTAGGAGAAATGCAAATAAAAATAACCAGAAAACTGGTAATGATGACAAAAGAAGTTAGCATCGGAGGGATTGTACATTATTGGTAGAGCTGTGAATTAGCACAGCCACTTCGGAAAGCAATTTGGATTTGTGGAAATAAAAAGGCTAATTAATTCCAGTTCTGGGTTCCAAATTCAGGACAAAGCTTGCCTTCTCAATGGGTGGGGAAAGGACTGGAGAAATTAATAATATCTGCTGATTCTCTTTGACTCCTAGATACATCCCGTAAGGAGGTCACTGACAAAAAGAAAGGTCCCACATACACCAAAATATTGATAGCAGCACTTTTTATAGTAGCACAGAACTGGAAACAAGGTAGGCGCCCATCGATTGAGGAATAGCTAAACAAATGGTAGTCCCCAAAGGCAATGGAACATTATTGTGCTGTAGGATGTAAAGGGGAGAACTCCCCAGTTTGAGCTATGGCAATCAAACAGGAACATAGCTATTCGATATTCAGCATACGGTTAAAGATTTTAAATCACTGAAATCAATTGAATCACAGAATGTTCCAAGATCTTTCCTGGGCATTTCAATTACATGTTATTATGACTATCCAGGAAGCAAACCCCCCAGATTATCCACATAGGGAATTGCATCAGTAGCACCCAGTTAATGCTCATGAGGACTAAAATCAGTGACTAGTCTCCCATTACACTCTCCCCTCATTTGAAAATGTTGTCCTCCTCAGCCAGGCTGGAACAGTCATCTGAGCTACTGGGGAAGCATATGTATATTCCTTTCACTTGCTTCCCCAAAGCCAATGTGGCATGAAAAATTACAATTTTTCCTAAATATAAAACCATGCAGACTCCACAAGAAGCATTTCACAGAGTTTACCAAAAATAACTATTTGCTTAGTACTTGACAAATACCTGTCTAGGTGCTTGTATTAGCTTTCTTTAACTCATAGACAGTATAGAAAAAAAGACAAAGAAAATAAGCTTCCCGTGTTGTAAGGAAACCTGGTCCTACCAGAATTTCCCTGGCCATATGGAGCTATTCTCAATGGGATTTAGGATTTGAGATCAACTTGAAGTCATTCCCTCATAGTCAGGTGAGAAGCCAAGCCATGGTGTCAGCAAACTGACTTTGGCTCTTGTGGGGATGGAAGTTCTTCTCTCCCTCTCCCTTTTCCACTATTCCCCCCCTCCTTTCTGGACCCTCATTCAAAGAGTGGTTTTAATGCCTGAGTGACTGAAAGTAAAGAAAATCAAGCTTCCCATACCAGGAGATTGTGTAATCCCAGAGCACGTGGGACTCTCCATATTCAGATTAGAAATTTGGGGTCGACTAGAAGTCACTTTCCAATGCTCAAGTGAGAAACTGTCCTGGAGAGAATGTTGAGACATCATTGAATACCTGCATGAGGGAAGGAATTGGGGCCAGGCTTCTTCCAAAGTCGTTTCACAGGTCTCTCCCAGAGTCCCAGTTACAGTTCAGTAATGCTTGTTAACTGGCTGATTTTATGGTCATTTTAAGCTATTCTGTGAGCACCTCAAAGACTAAAAATGTTAGGGCCCAAATGTAGTGCTTCCACTATCCCGGATGGATAGAAGGGTTTGTTGAAGTGGTTTTTGCAAACCCTTTCCATGGTTTTCTTTTGTTAGTGCTCCTCGTTCCACTTTTATCCTTGAGTAGTTTTGGGAGGGTTTTGCTTAGTTGGACATCAAATTTTTAATCCTCCATCATTTAAAGCCCTTCACAGGAAGAGATATGAGAAGATGCTCTCACCCACTCTTTGGCAGAGGTGAGAGGGGCATGGGGATGGCATGTTACATGTATTTTCAGAATTTTTAAATGAATTGATTGGTTTTGTTGACCTTTTTTTCTTTAAAAATATTATTTATCATATGAGACGGCTTTCTGAGAGGGGTGAGAGGGAAGGCTCCCAGGGAAAATTTTTGATCATGTAAAATAAACAAAAGATATTAATAAAAATTTGTTTTAAAAAATAAAGCACAAGTTAATGTGCTTTGACATTGTGTGTCCCTATTCTGTTCCCTGATCTAAATCATGTTGATGATTGCTACTTTTTAATATATTTTGAGATTTAATATTGTCAGGCCTCCGTCCTTCACACCTCTTTTCATTATTTCCCATGAGATCCTTCACTTTTTTCTTATTCCAAATGAATTTTGTTTTTTTTTTCTAGTTCTATAAAGTTACTCTGATTAGAATGGCACTAAATAAGTAAATTAATTTAGGTAGTTCAGGTAATATTTTAAATTTTGTTGGCTTGGCCTACGCATGAGCAATTAATATTTTGTCACTTATTTAGACCTGTCTTTACTTTATAAAGAGTGTTTTATATTTGTATTCATATAGTTCCTCAATGAGTATAGATAGGCAAACTCCCAAGTATTTTATATATTATATAGTTATTTTAAATGGAAGTCTCCATCTTTTGCTGCTGAATTTTGCTGCTAGTATACAGAAATGCAGATGATTTATGTGGGTTTATTTTGTATGCTACAATTTTGCTGAAGTTAATTGTTTTAAATTTTAATCGATTCTCCAAGGTTGTCTAGATAAATCATCATAACATCTGACAAAAAAAACCCCAATCTTATTTCTTCTTTGCCTATTCTTATTCCCATTACTCTTTCCTATCTTATTGCACTCCCTAACATTTATGGCACTATGTCAAATAATAGTGGTGATAATGGAAATCCTTGCTCCCTCCTTGATCTCACCAGAAAGGTCCTTGATCTTCACATATAATGTTGGCTCTTATTTTTAGAGAGATACTACTTACCATATTAGGGAAATGTTCATTTTCTTCATTTTGTAGTGTGTTTTTTCTAAAACAAAAATAGGTATATTTTGCAGAGCTTTCTACATCTACTGATATAATCATGATTTTTATCATTATTAATATCATATATTAGATTTATATTTTTCCTAATATTGACCCAACCCTGAATTCCTAATATAAATCTGACCTTTTTATATTCCTTTTGATATGTTGCTGTAGGCTCTTTGCAAATATTTCATTTAAAATTGTTCTATCAAGACACATTGGCTTTATTTTCCCATTCTGTTTCTGCCTAGTTTAGAAACCAAGATCAAATTTTTATCATAGAAGGGATTTTGTAGGATACCATCTTTACCTATTTTATAAAGTTTATTTAATAATAGGATTCATTTTTCTTTTAATATTTGATAGAAATTGTGTAAAAATCTAATTGGTCCCTTTTTCTCTTCGGGAGGGAATTAGTTTTTGTTAATGACTTCTTTTTATATGTTCTATAAATTTAGATATTTTCTATTTTCACAAATATTTATCCATTTCATTTATTAGTTTTATTGGCATATTGTTGGGCAAAATTGCTTCTAATAATTTCCTTTCTTCTTCATTTGCTGTAAATCTTCCTCTTTCATTTTTGATGCTGGTAATTTAGTTTTCCTCTTTCAAAAAATTAAACCCAACTCCCAGTTTTGGTTCTTAATTCAAAGGTTTTTTTCCTTTTAATTTTTAATCTTGTCTTTATTTTTTAGGACTTTTGTTTTCATGTTTAATGAGTGTTTTTAATTGGTTGGTTTTCTAGGGTTTTTTTAAAGGGCTGTGTACTTTGTAATTAAATTTTATTTTCAGATGAAAATCCATCTTTTCTCTCTCCCCATTAAGAAAGCATGAAAAAACAAAACTCCTATTTCAAATATGTATAACCAAGCAAAACAAATTCCTACAATAGACATGACCAAAAAAAAGTCTCAGTCTGCACTCTGACTTGATTATCTCTCTATTGGGAGGTGGCAAGCATGTTTCATCATGAGGCCTCCGGAATTCATTGGTCATTGCGTTGATCAGTTTCCAAGTCTTTCAAAGTTCTTTGTCTTTACTGTTACTGTATAAATTGCTCTCCTGATTCTGCTCAACTTACCCTTATACAAGTCTTCTCAAGTTTCTCTAAAACTGTCCCCATCATCATTTCTTATAGCCTAATAGTATTCCATCATATTCATATATCATAACTTGTTTAGCCATTCCCCAACTGATGGGCACCCCTTCAATTTCCACTTCTTTGTCACCACAAAAAGAAGAGCTCCTATAAATATTTTTGTAGATATGGATCTTTTTCTTTTTCCTTTGATCTCTTTGGGATACACACCCAGTTGTGATATTTCTGGGTCAAAGGGTTTAATAGCTTTTTCCCAGCTCCACCAACAGTGCCTGTCTTCCCATAGCCTTCTGACTTTGTCATTTACCTTTTTAGGTCAACTTTGACAATCTGAAAAGTATGGAGTAGTGCCTCAGACTTGTTTTAACTTGCATTTCACTAATTATTATTGATTCAGCACATTTTTATATGGCTGTTAATAGCTTTCTTTTCTTCCTCTGAAAACTGCCTGTTCATATGCTTTATCAATTGGGTATTTAGTCTTATTCTTATAAATTTGAATACATTCAGAGAAATGTGTTGCAAAGATTCCCCCCTCCTCCCATTTATCTGTTTCTTTTCTAACTTTAGTTGCATTGGTTTGCAAAAACTTTTAAATTTTCTGTAATCAAAACTGTCCAGTTTCTTTTCTGTGATCTTCTCTATCCCTGTTTGACAGATCATTTCTTCCTTGCTCCTCTAATTTATGACATCACCCTTTATGGCTAAGTCATGTACCCATTTGGAGCTTATTTTGGTATGAGATGTTGGTGTGTACTTAGTTTCTGCTAGATCTTTCCAATTTTCCCCAACAGTTTTTGTCAGAGTATTTTTTTTTGTCCCAATGGCTAGTACCTTTTGATTTATCAAAGACTAGGACTCTGAGCTCATTTGCTCCTGTATATTGTATACCTAATCTGTTGCACTGATCAACCTATTTCTTAACCAGTACCAAATTGTTTTGATGATTACTGCTTTGCAGTATGGTTTGAAACATAGTATTATCATGTCCCCATCGTTCCCACTTTTTTCAGTAATTCCCTTGAAATTCGTGGTCTTGTGTCCTCCAAAGGGAATTTTCTTCCCTAGCTCTATAAAGTAATACCTTGGTAATTTGATTGAGATGGCACTAAATAAGTAAATTAATTTAGGAAGTAATGTCATTTTATTATATTGACTCAGCCTACTCATGATCAATGAATATTTCTCCAATTATTTAGAGCTCCCTTTATTTATGATAAGAACATTCTGTAATTGTATTTATTTCCTGTCTGTGCCTTGGCAGAGAGACTCCAAAATATTTTATACTTTCTGTAGTTATTTTGAATGGATTTTCTCTATCTCTTCCTACCAAATTTTGCTGGAAATAATAAAAATGCTAATGATTTATGTGGATTTATTTTATATCCTGTAACTGCTGAAGTTGATAATTGTTTCAATTAGCTTTTTAGTTGATTCTAAGGTTCACTAAGTAAACTTTCACATTATCTTCAAAAAGCAATAACTTGGGGGCAGCTAGATAGTATAACAGAACCCCAACTTGGATTCATGAGGACTGAGTTCAAATCCACTCTCAGATTCTTACTAGCTGTGTGACTTTGGGCAAGTCACAACCTTGATTGCCTAACAAAAAAAAAGCAGTAATTTTGTTTACTCTTCTTTGTCTATGCTTATTCCCATTTCTTTTTCTTATCTTACTGCTATAACTAGTAATTCTCGTATCATACTGAATAGTAATGGTGATAATGGACATCCTAGCTTGACCACTGATCTTACTGGAAAGGCCTCTAGTTTACCTCCATTAAAGATTATGCTGATTCATGCTTTTAGAGATACTACATATCATATTAAGGAAATTTCCATTTACTCCCATGCTTTCTAGTGTTGTTTTGTTGTAAATGGGAACAGGTGTTATATTTTGTCAAAAGCCTTTTCTGCATCTATCAATATAACCACAATTTTTGTTGTTCTTTTGATATAGTCAATTAGACTTATAGTTTCCCAAATCTGTATTCCTGATATAAATCCAGCCTGGTCAAAGTATATAATCTTGGTACAGTAACGTTTCTGTAGTCTCTTTGCTAATATATACATATATTTGTATGGACATTCATTAAGGGATGTTGGTCCAGTTTTCTTTCTCTGCTTTGATTCTCCCTAGTTTTGGTATCAAAACCATATTTGTATTTTAGAAGTTTGTTAGGACCCCTTATTTTCCCTACTTTTTCATTTTATGTAATATCAGAATTAATTGTTCTTTAGATGTTTGAGAACTTACTTGCAAATCTACCTGGTCTTGTTTCTTTTTTTTTTCCTTTGGGAGTTAATTTATGGATTATTCAATTTGTTTTTCTAAGATTTGGTAATTTAAATTCTCTATTTCTTGTTCTGTTAATATGGCATTTTGTGTTCTGTAAATATTCCTTCATTTCATTTAGATTTTCAGTTTTATTGGTATATAACGGGTAAAAAAAGATCCTAATTTCCTTTTATTTCTTCTTAATTAGTTATGAATATAATTTTTTCACTTGTGATACTGGTAATATGGCTTTCTTTTCTTTTTTTTAAATCAAGTTAAGTTAATGGTTTCTCTTAAATTTCTCCCCCCCTCTCAAAAAAACCAAACAAACCAGCTTCAGGTTGGGGGGAGTGTTGTTTGTTTGTTTTTAGCTTTTTGGAGGGGAGAAGGCAGGGCAATTGGGGTTGAGTGACCTGCCCAAGGTCACACAGCTAGTAAGCATTAAGGGTCTGAGGTCAAATTTGAACTCAGGTCCTCCTGATTCCAGGGCTGGTGCTCTATTCACTGAGCCACCTAGCTGCCCCATGGCTTTAAGTTTTATTAATGGAGTTTCGGGGTTTTTAAATGAATTTTGTTAATCTCCTCATTAATTTTTCAGGATTTCCATTTTGGTGTTTAATTGGTATTTTAAAATTTGATTTTCTAGTGGGTGTTAACTTTTTTTTTTAGTTGCATGCCCAATTTGTTGACGTGTTCTTTCTCTCCTTTGCTGATAAGTGTTTAACGATATAAATTTTCCCCTGTGGGTTACTATAACTGCACCTCAAAAATCTTTGTATGTTGTCATTGTCTTTAATAAAATTATTTCTATGATTTGCTTTTTGCCCATTCTTTAGGAATAAGTTAGTCTCTAACTTTCAATCATTGCATTAGAAGTCCTTTACTGCATATACTTTTTATTGCATTGTGGTATATAAAAGAGGTATTTAATATTTCTGCATGTATAAAGCTTTTATGCCCTAATAGAGGGTCCATTTTTGTGAAGGTACTATGTGTGGCTTCTACTCTCATTCAATAATCTCTCAAATTCTGTCTCATCTAACTTTTCTCAAATTCTATTCAAGTCTATCTTGAATTATTTTATTATTTCTCCCTGTGACTCATTTAACTTATTTATGTATTTAGATGCCATATTTGGCATAGTTCTATTTAGTCTTGATATTAATTCAGTCTGTGGTACCTTTTACAAAACGTAGTTTCCCTGTTTCTCTTTTAAGTCTATCTTACATGTTGCTTTGTCAGAGATCATGATTGCAATCCCTGCCATTTGTACAACAGTGGAAGTGTAAGAGATTTTGCTTCAACCACTTATTGCAATTGTGTGCATCTTTCTGTTTCAAGTGTTTCTTGTAAATAACATTGTTGAACACTGCTTTGTAGCTTGCTGTCCTTCTCTGTTTTATGGGTGAATGTTTCACTACAGCTATGATTTTTAGTTGTTTCCTCTACCCTAGTCTTTTACTTTGCTCTTGGTTTCTTGCTCCTTCTTTGAGTTGATTTTCCTCAAAAATGAATCCCTCTCCTAGTCTACCCAGCCTCTTATCCCTCCCCTTTTCTTCCTGTTTCCCTGTTGAGTGCCATGTATTTTTTTATCCAAATGTGTGTATTCTTCCCTCCTTTGACTAGTTTAGATGAGTGAGATCCTAGGGTCACCCTCTCTCTATTCAACCCCTTCCTCCTTATTTGTATAGACCCCAATTAAGAGAGCCAATTTCCCACATTCTTTCTCTTCCTTCCCCTGCCCCTCCCCAGTACTCTTTCCCTCCCTTTTCATTTTTCTTTTAAGATCATTGAAATGTAACGGTCACTCCCAGGCTCTGTCTCCCTCTGTGATTCTTGTTTTTTTTTTTTAATCTTTTTGGAGGAGGGAAGGCAGGGCAATTGGGGTTAAGTGACTTGCCCAAGGTCACACAGCTAGTAAGTATTAAGTATCTGAGGCTGGATTTGAACTCAGGTCCTCCTGACTCCAGGGCTGGTGTTCTATTCACTATGCTACCTAGATGCCCTGACCTCTGTGATTCTTAATGACACATATATCATCTCCCTATATTAAGATATAAAGTTCATCCTTGTTTAGTCCCTAATTGACTAATTTTCCATTCAGGCACTAAAGTGATTTTCCTAAAGTGCATGTCTGATTACATTACCCCCTCAACTCAATAAACTCTAGGGGTGATGAGACAGTGGGACCTGGACTTCTAAAAGGCCCTGGACATCCCCACACTTCCCATTCCCTGGCAGTTTGCCTGAGGTATCTGGCCCATCTCCAGATACTCAAAGGTCCTTTTCTGTGCCCTTCCGACCCAGCCCAGACCACTTAACTCCTTTCATTGTCTGCACCTGGCTCACCCCAAGCTATTTACCACTCCTTAATCGCCTCCAGATCATCTCACTGTGTTTTCTTATATATAAGTACCAATCTTACCCCCATTAAATAGCACAGATTCACTTAGAATCTTGCCTGCTTCTCCTGGAGTCACAATACATTCATTACTTTGACTGGAAGGTTTGAGTGGTCTTTTGAGGTTTCTTTTGAGGCAGACCCGCCCTGTACCCTTGCATTTCAGGGTTCCCTCCAGGAAAAAATACAAAATGCTCTGTTTGGGTATTCAAAGCCCTTCGTGCCCTGCCCCCTCCTACCTTGCCAGTCTTCTCGCACCTTACTCCCCGGACACGTATTCTTTGATCCAGTGACTCTGGCCTCCTGGCTGTTCCACGAACAAGACAGTCCATCTCTCAGCTCCAGGCATTCTCTCTGGCTGGCCCCCATGCCTGGAACACCCTCCTTCCTCCATTCAGTCTACTCTCCTTGGCTTCCTTTAAGTGCCAGCTAAGATCCACACCACAGGAAGCCTTTCTCAAGCCCTCTTCATTGCAGCGTTTCCCCTCTGTTGCTTATGTCCTATTTTTTCCATACGCAGCCTGCTTTGCACGTTGTCTCTCCCGTTAGACTGGGAGCTCCTTGAGAGTAGACACTGTCTTTTGCCTCTTTCTGTATCCCTAGCACTTAGCCCAGTGCCTGGCACACAGCAGGCGCTTAATAAATGTTTACAGAATGAATGAAAAAAATGATGTTATATGACAGCAATTAGAGATATTATTGCATAATAAAATGGTAAACATGAAGAATTTTAAAACTTCAATTCAAACAATTATTTAAAAGCTATATATATATATATGGACTTGTAAGTATCACGCTTCACCTTGGGGACACAAAAACTGAAACATTCTTAACCTCAAGGAAAACTTAGGAAGTAAAGTGATACCCAGTGAAGGAAGAAGTCAAAGGAGAACAAGCCCACAGCTTCCAACTGTGCGAGACTAGGCCAGGTTGGGTATGGTACCTAGCATTTTACTGTCATAGGGAACTCCAAGGTCCCCCCTCCGAGAAGGGCAGCAACTTGGAGTCTTAGAGAGTTGCCTAGAAAACCAACAAGTCACATGGATTGCCCACAGTCACATGACCAGTCCGAGGCAGGCCTTGAACCCAGGTCTTGGACCCAGGTCATCCTGGATCCAAGACTAGCTCCCTATTCCCTTTGCCAGGCTGCCTCTCATAAAAAGACAGAAAGACAATATTAACAGCAACAGACTTATGTCAAATGTATAAACCATCTTTGTTAAGACCTTAAAAAAAGTTCACACACAGTCTCTTGCTGGTCAATAAAAGATGTGCAGAGTTACATTATAATCATTCACAATTACTTTTTGCTTCGTTTCTTTTTGTTTGTTGTATTTTTATTCAAATATTTTAACTTAATAAAAATATCTAAAAGTAAAGAAAAATAAAAAAGTGTCATTGACGATGAAGAGGATCATGACACAGCAAAGTAATTTCTAAATGAAAATGTCATTGAGTTACACAAAAATGCTTGTAATACAATCAACAGCGGGAAACTTCAACATCCTGCTCACACAATGACAAAGCAAATAAAAAAGATGAATAAGAAAGCCGTTACAGATGTGAACAGAGTGCGAAAAAAAGTAGATTTGATAGAGAGAACTCAATGGGAAGAAGGAAGAGAATATACTTGTTTCCAAATACACACAAATCATTCACAAAAATGGACAAAACAAATAAATAAGTTTTAAACATATTTTAAAATCATTATGTAATAAAAAGTTATTAAAAGGAGAAATACACTTAATAAATGAAGGCCTTTATGGAAACTAAAACATGTCTCAATAATGCATGTGTTCAAAATCAAATTAATTACAGAAAACCACAGTTATATAATATCAACTTTATTGGACATAGCTAAAGTAGTACTCAGGGGTCAATTTATAGCCAGAGAAAAAATAGGAAGTATTTTTGAGTTGATGTAGTGTTTTTTTTTTTTAACTTAAAATGAACAGATCAATACCTCCAAAATGAGACCAAAACAGAAAATTGCTAGAATTAGAGGAGAAATGAACCAAAACATTTTTCAGATAAAAAGACAACTGAATTAATAAAGGAGCCAGCTGTTTTAAAAAGACAAATAAAATGGACAAATCTTTAGCAAATGTCATCAAAAAGGAGAAAACCCAAATATAAAATCAGAAAAGAGAAAGGGGGAAAATCACAAGGAATGAGGATGATATAGAGAAAATTGAGAATATTACATACACAGATGGCAACAAAACAGAGGATATAGAGATAATTCTTTACAAAAAATGATACTCAAATCGACAAAATAAGCAAGAAATAACCTATATAAAAACACTATCAGAAAGAAGAGCTGAGCAAATCAGTATTGCGCTGCCAAATAAAAGGATGATGCTAGGGCCATATGTATTCAGAAATGAATTATATCAAAACAGTCCAAAACCAAATAAAAAGATGGTGCTGTCCCTGACTCTATGAAGTAAATATGGTCCTGATGTGCAGACCTGTTGAGGATAAGGCAGACAGAGAACTACAGATCAATAGTGTTAAGAAATATCAATGCAAAAATATTAGATGTAACAAACACTGGCAAATAAAATACAGCAATAGAAAAAAACCCAAAACCTGAGCCCTATAATTAAGCAGAAGTAATACCAGCAATGTAAGGGTAGTTCAATATTAGGAAAAGAACCCACATAATAAAATAAAATTCATAAAAATAATTATGATGGTTGAAAATAACTGACATTTATATAAGTTTATATTTGCAAACATGTCCTGTTCCCAAAGCCCGTTATAAACATCCTCAAAAGCACCCTGAAAGGCAAATAGTACCAGTATTTATTATTACCATTTTACATATGGAAAAGCTAAGGCTCCACCAAGTTAAATGACTTGCCCAAAGCCCCACAAGCTCGTGCCAGGCTTAGACTCCAAACGTAGAACTCTCCTGACTCCAAATCCAGTAGTCTTTCCTCTACAACAATGATGGCAAACTCAAATCGAAAAGGGCCACTAAAAGTAAGGATCCTTGCATATCCTGCTACATATTTACTTAGAAAACTACAAATGAACATTACCTGTATTTTTATTTATTTTGTGCAATATTTCCCAATTATACTTTAATCTGGTTCAGGCTACACATTCAGGACTCTGCTCTACAACACTCTGTCACTGTAGAAAATGCCTTTAATAACATATGCCCATTTTTTTCATGTTACAAAGCCAAAGTAATATGTAACTAGAAGGATTTTGCTTTAATAGAATAGAGGAATATGTGAAACCAGGAACAAACATCTGAAACAACCTATATGACCAAAGGGAAAGTGGAATTCAAACATAATAGAATTTCATGGTGTCCTAAAAAATAAGTGATAATGCCTATATGGCAACACAGAAATATACCAGTGACCAAAACTCTAGATCAGGGGTTCTTAACCTGGAATCCATGGAACATGAATGAGACAAGAGCCTAGGAGTTTGGATGAGGGAAATGATGTAATTACTTTCGCTAATCTCTAACTGCAATTGAGCATTTCCTTCAAGTGTGAATGTAGGTACCAAAGCACAGTGATACTAGCTGGACCCCGTGACTTTGTCACCAACAGAAACCCCAGATATTTTTCCATCCCATTACTGTGTTACATTTACACTCTGCACGACTTTGAAATGACTGTAGTTACTAGACCCACTACTAGATTCCAGGTGATCACAGCTCCAGATTGTATTTCTGTATAATTGATTTCCTTTGTAATCCTATGTATTGTATTTCATTTGTAAAAGGGCTTTGGGGCATACCTAGATTACCTAAGAGAGAGGCCCCCATGGGGGAGACACCAGACATCCCATGGTGGCCTTGGTCCATAGGCTTTGTAGCTACAACCTCTGCCAAGAGGCACCTGGGGGTGGAGACCATGAACTAAATTGGGGAGAGAAGGGTACCTTCCTCTCCTTTTCAGTCTGTGGTCCTAAGAAACAGGCCTGGGGTTTGGGTCTGTTTCATTTGTCATTTTCACTTCAATGTACAAGAAGTGGACCCCTAGACCCAGAGGCTTGAGGCAGGGGACCTTGAAGCTAGGATTCCAGGCCAGATGGTGTCAGTAGCCCAGTAGGGAAGCCCTGGGAAACAAGCCCAAAGTGTGTGTGTGTGGGAGGGGTACGACTGGATTTAGAACTTGGTGGGATTAATACTATATTGAGCTAAACTGTGATATTTTGATCTCCTTTCCTCCAACTACGGGAGTCTGAGGGGTATTATCTGTGTGTTGTCACTATGCTTTTGAAGTAAATGTTAGTTTATAAAAAGCTAATTGTATTGTTAGAGTGGTTAAATGAAGCTAGGTTTCTGGGGACCCCTAAAATTGGGAAATACAAACTGACAGGGGCTTGAACCAATGACAGAGACTATACACATCACCCCTAGACTTTCTCAAGGGTAAGAGAAATCCCTCAGCAAGGAGTGGAAAATATCACATAGTTGGCCTGCAGTGAGTGGGGAGCAGTAATTACTGTTATATACAAGGAACAAAAGGCAGGATCATTTAAGACCTGGCAACCTGGGTTATAAATAAGGAAGGATCTTAAAATATAATATTCCAAAAGGCAAAAAAATACAGGTTTACAAGCAAGGATACCTTGTCCAGCAAAGCTGAGTTTAACCCCACAGAGGGAAAACCGGCACCTTTAATAGAATAGGGCAGTGGCATCAGACTCCTAAGCTAAGGATCCCAGCAGGCCACATACAAACAGTCCCATCACCGATGTTCTCCTGTATTGTTAATTTCTTTTGTTCAAAATTTCCCAATTCCACTTGAACCTGGCTCCTGCCACATTCTAGTGCTTGGGTAGAGAGGACTTTCAAGGCCCGATTCTGAAGTAAAGACTGGAGTTGGGGAAGAACTTTGAAATGCAAAAACGAACTGAAGAGAACAGCACATCCTTTCTGGGGCCAGTGTCCCACTGGCAGGACAAGCCCAACTTAGGACAAGCCAATAAGAGTTGAATACCAAAAGAATACCATTTCCCCCCAATGCCTAGCCCTGTGGGTCACAAGTGGCCAAGATGGTACCAAAACAATCCTAACATTCCAGGAAGTGAGTGAGCTTCATCTCCTTGACCTCCAGGCCTCCTAGTTTGGCTCCTCATAAAGCTGTAAACTATGGTTTATACATGTTAGAAACACAGAGTGGCTTCAAGCCTGAGATGGCACACACCAGCTACTGAACAATGGCCCCCATAAACGGAAAAGAAGCCACCGAAAACAGAACCAAATGGCTGGAACTGCTTTTTTTTTTTTTCATTTTAAAGGCATATACTTTTTTTTTTATTATTTTATAACTACTGCAAAAAGAGAATATACTGGGTTCAGATGTCTTCAACATTGTTCCAATCAAATATTTGACTCCATCATATGCTATGAGACATTATCAAATGGATGTCTTTTTAAAAAAAAATGACTCATAAACTTTTAAATATAGAGGAAACAAAATCTCTGCTAGATATTAATATGAGAATCATAGATTTGGAGCTAGAAGGCGAATCTGTTTTTTAAAGATAAGGCAATTCAGGTGTAGAGAAGTGAGAATGCCTTGGCCAAGGTTAAGAAGAGGGGGCAAGTGCTAGCAGTCCGTGTGTGTGGTGTGGTGTGTGGTGTGTGTGTGTGTATACAAACTGCTGTTTTTCAATTTGCTTCATTGTTCAGCTGTATGGTGTACATGCCACCCGGGGACAGAACAAACCAAGTACAATGGAACCTTAACCCACCCACGGCAGCTGGGGGATTAAAAAAGATTCAGAAGTGTCGAAGCCAAAAGGAGAGTCCCGAGCCAGAAGGTTTGAAACACATACAGACATACAGATATTTGCATCACAAATTCCTAATAGAGAAAATCACGTCAAAGGTTGGAACTTCAGAAGGACTGGCCAGCAAGAAAAAGACAGATTTTTAAAAAGAGAAAAAGATTGGTCCCATTTCAGACTTTCCAGAGAGAGCCTCTCAATAACTCCCCATCCCCTCCCCTGATCCCGCCCTCTTCCCTCTCACCACCCCCTTCCCTCTCCTGATCCCGTCCTCCTCCCTCTCATCGCTCCCTCCCCTCAACTGCTCCAGAAGGTGGCCCCTCCCCTCTCCTGCCCCTGCAGAAGTCCCCCCTCCCATCTCCAGCTCCTACTCCCTCCTCTACTTTGCTCCTTCAGGTGGCCCCCTCCCCTCTCCTGCAGGTTGTCCCCTCCTCTCCCCTACTCCTGCCCCCACCCCTTCCCTTTTCTTGTCCCCTCCACCCTCTTCTTCTGCCCCTGCAGCTAGCCCCCTCCCTTCTTTTACTCCTCTCCCTTGCCCCATGACCCAACCCCTCTCCTTTCCTGTTCCCTCCACCCTCCTCTCCTGCAGCTGGCCCCCTTCCCCTCTTTTCCTCCTGCAGCCGACTCCCTCCTTTCTTACCGCTCTCCGCCCCCTCCCCCTAAACAGCTGCGGCCCCTCTCACCGCTCCTGCTGCGGTTCCCGTGCCCTCTGAAAGACCGGCCTAAGGCCTCCGGAGCGGGCCTGGAGCAGTCGCGTCGAAGGTCCTCGAGTCTCGGCCACCGCCATCGGGCAGCCCGAGATTCGGCCCAGCAAGACCCAGCTCCTTCCTCGCAGCTGGGGCCGCCTAGAGCGCCGGAATCGCCGAGCTGAGCCCAGTCGTGGTCACCCTTTGACTGACAGGAGCCCTTGTAGGCTGCTCCCATTGGTCTTCCCGCCCAACCAATGCGAACGCTTTCCTCGAGCCTCGCCCTGCGTGGGCTGCTGTGATTGACCCAGACGCTGGCCAATGAGAGCGGCAGGATTAGGGCCTGGGTACCAAGCCTGCGGACCAGAGATGCTGCTAGCCCCAAGCTTCGTGACTCTGAGAAGGGAGAAACTGTCTGTCCCTTGTGTAAAGCGTCAAGCCTTTGGGAGGGAGGCAGTAATTCAGTCCACCTCAATGAGTTTCTTAATTATTGATTGGGGAAGGGCCAGAGGCAAAGAGATGGGCACGGTAAGGATCAATTCTGGTCCCCAGCCCCGCCTGGAGGCCAAGCTCCTCACCTTTCTTCCTCGTGGTGGGGTGGGAAAGGGATCTGAGGGCATCTACAGGCCTCAGGGCCTGACTCACCAATTAGTTTTTCTTTGGCATGCCAATACAGTTGGTCCTTAAATTTTTTTTTTTGTTTTTTTAATCGCATGCAAATATGCCCATGTTTCCTGTAAATTTATCACATAAAAGAGGCAGGAAAGACCTTTTACAGTGGAGGGGAAGGGGGGCACTTGAACCTTACTCTCAGTTGAATTGGATAAAAGAGGGAATAACATACACACTCAGGGTATAAAAAAATCTGTCTTACCCCACAGGGAAGTAGCAGGGGAAGGGAATGGGGGGCTGATAAAAGAGAGGGCAGATTAGGGAAGGCAGTAGTCAGAAGCAAAACACTTTGGAGGATAGATAGGGTGAAAGGAGAGAGAGAGAGAGAGAGAGAATAGGATGGAGAGAAATACACAGTAATCATAAATTTTTACAGCAAGCTTCTCCGTTAAAGGACTCGTTTCTCAAATATATAGAAAACAGTCAAATTTATAAGAATACAAATCATCCCCAATTAATAACCGGTCAACAGATATGAACAAGCAATTTTCAGACAAAGAAATCAAAGCTATCCAGAGTCATATGAAAAAGTATTTTAAATCACTATTATTTAGAGAAATGCAAATTAAAATAACTCTGAAGTATCACCCCACCCCTATGTAATAGGAATGTAAAATTTTAAAATCTTCCCTGCCCCTAGGTTAAGTGCACCTGGAGCCTGTGGTGGGAGGCTTGTTTTTCAGAATCACCCACACCTTGGTGCTTTGTGATTGGGCAGTAGGTCTAGAGGGTTGTTACATTCTCTGAGCCAAGAGAAGGCTATATAATCCCTGATGTGAGACTTAGTTTGGAGGCTCACTTTGAGAAGTGTTCTGTGATTTGACCAGATGAGACTCTGGGCAGCCATTGAGAACCCCCCTAGCTTTTAAAAACCCAGATGTTGATGCTTCCCTCTCTGGTAACTGTGATTTGGTATGGATGTAATGGTTGGACAGTTGGAGGCCTATCTGTTTCAAATGTTTCTGTATACTCTGAAGTTCCAGGTGCTGACTTTTTTCCCTTGAACAAGGTAAATGATACATTTGATTGATTAAAGCAAGATTGTTTTGAGTTGCTTTCCTTTAGAAAAGCAGATCTAAGAAACTGTGTGAGCAGCCACCCTGGGGATGCTGGGGTGCTTGCTGCTACTCCCTATCAGATTGGCTAATATGAGAGAAAAGGAAAATGACAAAAGTTGGAGGGGCTATGGGAAAATTGAGATACTAATGCATTGTTGGTGAAGTTGTATGCTGATTCGACCATTCTGGAGAGCAATTTGGAACTATGTCCAAAGTGCTATAAAACCATGCATGCTCATTGACCAAGCAACACCACTATTAGGTCTGTATCCCAAAGATACAAAAACAAAAATGAAAAGGACATATATGTACAAAAATATTTATAGCAGCTCTTTTAGTGGTGGCAAAGAATCAAGGGGATACCCAGCAAGTGGGAAATGGCTGAACAAATTGTTGTATATGATTGTGATGGAATACTATTGTGATTTCAGAAATAACAAGCAGGATGCTCTCAGAAATACCTGGAAAGGCTTACACGAACTGATGCAAAGTGAAATGAGCAGAACAAGGAGAACATTGACTTAGCTATTCTCAGCAGTACAATGATCCAAGACAATTCCAAAGGACTTATGATGAAAAATAGTATTCACCTCCAGAGTAAGAACTCATATAGTCTGAATACAAATAAAAGCATGCTTTTAAAACTTTAAAAATTTTCTTTTTTGTTTTTTGTCTTTATAACATGACTAATATGGAAATATGTTTTGCATGTATCAGTTATATCAATGAGGGGGGGAGGGGAAGGAGGGAGAGAGAATTTGGAACTCAGAATTTAAAAAAATGAATGTAAAAACTTTTACATGTAATTGGGAAAATATTACATTAAAAATTCACCAAAGAGAAAAAAAAGCAGAAAAGATATTCTTTATTATATAAGATGGATGTCTGGGAGGGAAGGGGGGGAAGATACTAGGAAAAACTCAGGCAATGTAAAAACAAAAGATATCAACAAAATTTGATTGAAAAAAAGAAAGTAAGTATTGCAAAATTACAAAGAACAAGCTTGACCCCAAAAATATGAAACTGTTTTGCGAAAATGAGAGGTACAAAGGTGTGCAACATTGCATATGTCAGATTTAAAAAAAAATATATGGATGTTTTAATGAAATTTTTTTTCTCTTCTTTTTCCTTGCTTCTTAAAAAGGCTTTGTCATATAAATAATAAATAAATAGCTTTTTGAGGATGCAAGAGTGGAGAGATATATTCTGTGATGTTAAAACAAAAGATGCCAATAAAAATGTATTGTAAAAACTACACAGATAATAAAGTCAGATTTAAGTAAAAAAAAAAAAACCTACACAGATGGCAGAAGGTGGTTCAGATGAGCCAAGTAGGGCATTAATGTTAGTGCCATGCTCTACTTAATATACATTTTTTAAAAGTGCACTTAGAAGTTCAGAGTTTTATGTCCAAGTGTCCTTGATATTATTTGTATAATGAAATATTCATATTTATTGTTAAGTTCACAAAAAATTTGAATTTTAGATAATTACAAGGAAACTGAAAAAACAATTAAACGATGATTGGGTTAAAGAGGATGTCAAAAAGGCAGAGGAAAATTTAAGTGACAATAATTACAATACTATGTAATAAAACTTGTGGTACACAACTGAAGCTGACTCTAGAAAGGCCGTACAAAGCAACAATACAAAAGAATACAAGGAGATGATTAGAGTTAGGGAAGAAATAAAGGACAGAACAATTCAAATGATAAGACCAAGAGTTTTTTTTTTCAAAGACTAACAAAATTTAGCCATTATCAAATATAAGCCCCCCCCCCTGCCCCATGGTACAAATCACTATAATGACAAATCAAAAAGAGGAGATCACATCAAACACAACAAAAATGAACAATATTAGGTGATATAACATACAGTGGTAGTTAACAAATTAGAGAATTTAAATAGATCCTTATAAGCATAAACATTGCCAAAACTGACACCTAAGAAAATTACTAATTTAAATAAACCAGTCCTGGAGGAAGAAATAGGACAAGTCATCAAATAATTACCCAGTCAAAAACAAATCACCAAGTCCAAAAGAGATTCATATAAAAATTCTAAAATTTTCAAGAACAAATAATCTGTTTCATAAATTATTCATAGAGAAAGATGGATCATTATCTGATTTATGAAGCAAATATGGTGGTGATTTTAAAATCAGAGAAAGATAACACTGACAAGAGATTTACAGATCAATTTAGACACAAAACTACTAAAGTCACACAGAGACAGCTATATTACAATGAAATGTTAGCCCATAGAAGACAGCAATATACTAGAAAATGCTTTATTATGACCAAGCAACGTTACAAAACCTGATTAAGCATCAGAAAAACTATTAACATCATAAAACATTGAATCCTCAAAGTAAAAAAAGCATAGAATTATGTCGATGGATACAGAAATAGCCTATAACAAATCCAACATTTATTCATCATAAAAAAATACTAAAAAGAATAGATTATTTTACTTCAACATAATAAAAATTATCTAACAAGCCAAGAGCCAACATAATAAGCAATAGAAACATTACATTTTGGCTCAAAATAGGGACAAAGAAAGGCTGTCAACTCTCAGTACCTTTATTTGATACAGTATGGGAAACTCGATTTCCCTGTTTGTGGGTAGGAAAATGCAGGGATAATTAGTTAGTCAACAAGTCAGTCAATGTTAATCTTCTACGTGCTGCCAGGCACTGTATTAATCGCTGAGGAAAAAGGCAAAAGACAATTCCTGTCCTCAGGGAGTTCACAGTGTAATGGGGAGAGCACAGAAAACCAGGTATATACAAGCAAAATAAATACAAGATAAATTGGACTGGCTGGGAGGTGATCACTGCCTTGCTCTCCTGTTGAGCCGAAAAGAACGAGACAAAAGATCCTTGAGAGTAAAATCTGGAAGTGGATTTTATTGCCTTGGGACTGCTGGGGTCACATACCCAGATCAGACAGTCAGCTGGCACAGACAATGTGCCCGTTTTTAAAGTGAGTCAGGTTACATAAGCCGAGAGTACAATCAGTGATTTGACAGTGTATTTTTGAGTTTCCCTCACAGACGAAGTTTACCCTAGCCTGAGTGACAGGGAACCTAAAATGGGTGGAGATGGGGAATATCCTGTGGGTGGGGAGGGGCAGGGGATGGGGAAGAATGGAGAAATATGGGGGGGGGGGGGCGGGGGAGAGAATGGAGAAATATCTGGCAGGGACTTTACCCTAGGCTGAAATTCCTGCTCATGGATCAGTTGGGGGAGGGAAGGCTGGAGTTGTGGCCAACATTTCCTACTTTTGTTTGTAGGTACGTCAACCCTTTGACCTGGCTAGGGTGGGGCTACTTGAAAAAGGGAAAATTGGACGGAGGTATACAGTCGGAAGCAATGCGGGGGTAACAGACAATGGACGGCTAGGCTAGGTTAAGCAGAACGGAAAAAGCAAGATCACGAGAGAAAATTCTGGGAGAATTCAAGATGGAGAGTTTCCCAGGGCCTATGTCCAAACGGGACTCAAATTCTTTTGGGGTAAAGGGAAAAGGTCTCGGCTTGGGCCCGTTCCTTGTGAATAGGAGTTCAAATCTGGCCTCAGACACTTCCTAGTTGTGTGACCTTCTGCAAGTCTCTCTACTAACTGACTGCCTCAGTTTCCTCCTCCATAAAATATGCTGGAGAAGGAAATGGCAAGTCACTCCTGCATCTGTGAGAGAGAGTCTGACAGGGCTGAAAACGACTGACTAACTGCCAACCACCTCGACTGTCGGCAGGCTGTGTGGGCGGGGTGCTGCAGCCAGTCGGGTTCCACACAACTGCAGATGGCGAGGCGCCCAGGGGCGGGGGGGGCGAGCCGGCGAGGGCCGGAGGGCGAGGCCCCGACGGCGAGGCCCCGGCCTGCTATTGGCCCAGAGCCTGCTGGGCCCCGCCCACCGTGCGTCAGCGCCGCTCCACAGGCGGGAAGATTCAAAAGAAACAGCGTCCCCCGCCCCTTTCCTCCCAGTCAGCTCCGCGTCGCTAGTAATGGCGGACGCGCTGGTGCAGGTCGGCTCTGCGCCGGGAACCGAGGCCGAGATAGAGATCAGGACCAAGGCTGAGGCCGAGATAGCAATGGCGGAGTCGGGGGCCACAGCCGCAGCCGCAGGGAGTTCGGAGGAGCAGCTGCTAAGCCCGGCCCGAGTAGCCACTTACCGGAGGTAGGTGATGAGGCTGCCGCGGCTGTGGGGGGTCGGGTGGCGGC
>NW_027187258.1:1198584-1237597 GCF_028583685.1 Petaurus breviceps papuanus | reverse complement strand
AGTAGCCACTTACCGGAGGTAGGTGATGAGGCTGCCGCGGCTGTGGGCGGCCGGGCGGGGGCGGGGGGGGGACAGTCGGTGTGCTGTTTGCTTGGGCTACCTGAGTTCTCTCCCAGTGACCCGAATTAGACCCGGGGGTAGAGGAAGAAAACCGGGTTTCTAGAAGGTGATTCTTTTGAATTTTGAATTTTTTGATGCTGATGTGGAATCAAGACTTTTTGGCTCCTTTTCTTTATCTAAAAATGTAAAAAGAAAGGCAACAAAGCTCAATCAACAGATGGCTTCAGTACCAGCCAGATGCTGGGCACTGGAGTTATTGCCCCTTCAAAGAGCTTTGAGGGAAACTTCTGGACTCCACATCAACACTTAGGCTCTGGCTCCTGCATTCTATGTGGCAGGTTTCAAGCATTTTCTTACAATATGCAACCAGTAACCAACATGTGGCCATTTCCCACCACTGGTGCCTAAAATAGCTATTGCTGGTATGGCCTTTTGAGTGTTTGTTTCTCTGTGGAATCATCTTTCATTAGCATCTTTTGTTCTGGACTCTCCTGTTCTGAATTTAAGTTATTAGAAGCCCAGTTTGTATTACAAAATGAACAGTAACTTATAAAAGAATCAGGACTGCTTGTCCCTAGTCTGAACTCTGAATTGCTAACTACCTCCTGGATATTTCTGGTTCCACATCAGCATTCAGGTTCCCACTTTAGGAGGCAAATCTGAGATATTTTGTTACAGTGTGGAACCAGTATCTGTCACATGTTCATTTCTCACCATTGGTGCCTGAAACAGCTATTACTGGTTTGGCCCTTTGAGTATTTGCAGGACCTTCCTGGCTCCAACCCTAATTGAATCAAGTAACTGTTTTGAGTATCAGTTTCCTCATTTGTAAAATGAGCATAATAACAACAACATGCCCACACCCCTTGCCCTGCCCTTGCCTCCCAGGGTCATTGGAAGGGTCCAATGGCTATGAAAAGGAGGAGGAGCTCAGTGTAAGGAAGAGAGGTCATGTCAAGCAGCATTTACTAAGTTCTTACTGTGTACCAAGTGCTGGAGATACTGTGAGGGGCTACCCAAGCAGTTCATATTCAAACAGGGGAAGATAGCACATCAAAAAGGCCCCAAGGGTATGCTGGTGGGAATCTTCAGGAGCAATTCAACCCTATTTCTTGGAGGGTTTATGAACTCTTCTTTTAGTCACTAAAACCCTTTCACAACCTGACTCCAATCTACTTTTAAGCCTTATCCATTATTATTCCCTTTCACACACTATAATTCATCTCATATCTCAGTCCTGCCTTTGTATAGGCTGTTTGTCCTGCATATATTCTTTCCTCCCATTGCCTCTTAGAATACCGAATTTCTTGAAAACTCAATTCTAGTGTCAGCTCTTATGGGAAGACTTTACTTTTTTGTGGGGGGGAAGCAGGGCAATTGGGGTTAAGTGACTTGCCCAAGGTCACACAGCTAGTAAGTATTAAGTGTGTAAGGCTGGATTTGAACTCGGGTCCTCCTGACTCCATGCCAGTGCTCTATTCACTGTACTACCTAGGCACCTGGAACACTTTTTTTTTGCTTTTTGGAGGGCAGTTGGGGTTAAGTAACCTGCCCAAGGTCACATGGCGTGTGTGTGTGTGTGTGTGTGTGTGTGTGTGTGTGTGTGTTAAGTGTCTGAGGCCAAATCAGAACTCAGGTGTCCTGGGGTGGCCAGGTGTAGCAGCAAGCACCCCAAGCGTCCTCACGGTGGCTGCCCATACAGGTTCTTGGATCTGCTTTGATAAAGGAAAGCAACTCAAAATGGGTTAACAAGCTTACTTTAATCAATCAGACATATATTGTTTACCTTGTTCAGGTGAAAAGGTCAGCACCCCGAACTTCAAAGTACACAGACAGAATTATCAAGACAGAAACAGATCTAGTAGACAGATTTCAAACTGTCCAACCATTACATCCATACCAAATCAACATCTGGCTTTCAACATCTGGGTTTTTCAAAGGGGGGGGAGGGCCTGGACAACGGCTTCCCAGAATCCAGATCAAATCACAGAACACTTCTCAAAGTGAGCCCCAAAACAAAGCCTCACATCAGGGCTTATATAGCCTTCTCCTGGCTCAGAGAATGTAACAACCTTATTGACCCACTGGCCAATCAAAAAGTATCTACTGAAAAACAAGCCTCCCTCCCCAGGCTTCAGGTGCACTTTAGCCTAGGGGCAGGGAAGATCTTCCAAATTTGCATTCCCATTACATTCGGCCCCAAGATCTTTCATGCCCATAGCATAGACAGTTTACTTTTGAATTAGCTCTGAACATTTCTTAGGTCACATTTTCAAAGTACAGAACTAAAGTTACCAAAGTGGCCACTGGCCCTTAAACAAACACAAAGTACATAGATAGCATTATCACTTCAATTCAAAACAAGAGTTCAAATAAAGTTCTGGGGGGGGGGGTGTCCTTCCCCTCACACAGCTCCAGCCTCTGCTTCCAAGTACAGAGAGGGGGCTGGGCAACAAAACCAACAAGGTGGGGTCCCTGGGGATCCAAGGCACTTCATCCCACCCACCATAGTCACAAGTCCATCCTCCCCCTGGGTCCCAAACTTTGGGATGCAGCCAGGAAACGCATTCAGTGCCCCTGCTTTGCTGCTCAGTTCTTATCTTTTCCGGTGGCTGAATTACGAACTCCTGGGTTCCTTCTCCCGCAGGCGGCAGCCACTCCTGGCTTCTGCCCAGGTCCTGATGCAGGCAGCTCACCATTCCTGCTCTCAGCTCAGCAAAGTCCACATGCAGGCCATTCTTCTCTCCTGCTCCACAGCTCCACAGAGTCACAGCTACCACAACTGGGAAACAATTATCCCAGCCCCCATACTTTCCTTTTACTCTGCAGATCCTGTTCGTGACGCCATTTTGTAGCAGCAAGCACCCCAAGCGTCCTCAGGGTGGCTGCCCATACAGGTTCTTGGATCTGCTTTGATAAAGGAAAGCAACTCAAAATGGGTTAACAAGTTTACTTTAATCAGTCAGACATATATCATTTACCTTGTTCAGGGGAAAAAGGTCAGCACCCCGAACTTCAAAGTACACAGACATAATTATCAAGACAGAAACAGATCTAGTAGACAGATTTCAAACTGTCCAACCATTACATCCATACCCAGTCAACATCTGGGTTTTTCAAAGGGGGGGGAGGGGGTGCTCCAGACAATGGCTTCCCAGAATACATATCAAATTACAGAACACTTCTCAAAGTGAGCCCCCAAAACAAAGCCTCATATCAGGGCTTATATAGCCTTCTTCTGGCTCAGAGAATGTAACAACCTTATTGACCCACTGGCCAATCAAGAAGTATCTACTGAAAAACAAGCCTCCCACCCCAGGCTCCAGGTACACGTTAGCCTAGGGGCAGGGAAGATCTTTAAAATTTGCATTCCCATTACACCAGGTGGCTCAGTGAGTAAGAGCACCAGCTTTGACCTGGGTTCAAATCCAGGCTTGGATACTTAGCACCACACCCAGAAATAACGGGCTGTGTAACTTTGAGCAAGTTACTTAAACCTGGTTGCTTTAAAAAAAGAAAGAGAGAGAGAGAGAACTCAGGTCCTTCTGGCTCCGGTCCGACGCTCTACTTACTGCGCCACCTAGCCGCCCCCCTGGAAGACTTTTGATCTCTCCACTAGACCTCTCCTGATTCTTTGTTTCTTTCTCTCTTCTTTCTTTTCTCTGTCACTCTTGTACACACATACACACACACCCCCACCCACCCTCTCTCTCTGCTAGTCCTTTCCTTCAATGAAATATAAGTTGTTTGAGGGGATGGTTTTGTCTTTGTACTTCCAATGCCCAGCATGTAGCAAGTGCCTTTTTTTTTTTTTACTTTTACATTTATAGATATGTAAAGGAAGCAAAAGAAGCTACCAAAAATGGAGATCTAGAAGTAGCCCTTAAACTTTTCTATTTAGCAAAAGATGTTTTTCCCAATGACAAAGTTCTGAGCCGAATCCAGAGAATACAGGAAGCCCTGGAAGAGCTGTCAGTGGAAGGAGATGATGAATTTGTTGAAGTGTGCACCAGTGGCCTGATGCTATATCGAGAACTGCATGATCGCCTTTTTGAGCACCAGAAAGAAGGTGTGGCCTTTCTCTATAGTCTGTATAAAGACAGAAGGAAAGGTGGCATATTGGCAGATGATATGGGATTGGGGAAGACTGTTCAGATTATTGCTTTCCTTTCTGCTATGTTTGATGCTGACCTTGTAAGGTATGTCCTGCTGATCATGCCTACCAGCCTTATCAGCACATGGATCAAAGAATTTGCTAAGTGGACCCCAGGAATGAGAATTGGCACCTTTCATGGTTCTAGCAAAAATGAACGTACCCGAAATCTAAACAAGATTCAGAGGAAGGATGGGGTAGTTGTTACAACGTACCAAATGCTGATCAACAATTGGCAGCAACTTTCCCAATTGGATGGAAAAGAGTTTGTCTGGGACTATCTTATACTTGATGAAGCCCATAAAATTAAAAGCTCTTCTACTAAGTCATCAATCAGTGCCCGGGCTATCCCTTCGAAAAATCGTATCCTGCTGACAGGAACCCCAATTCAGAATAACTTGTATGAGCTATGGTCCCTCTTTGATTTTGCTTGTCAGGGATCTTTGCTAGGAACATCTAAAACCTTTAAAATGGAGTATCAAAATCCTATTACTAGGGCCAGGGAGAAAGATGCTACTTTAGGAGAGAAGGCCCTGGGGCTGAAAATATCTGAAAACTTAATGACACTTATAAAACCCTATTTTCTTAGGAGGACTAAAGCAGACGTACAGAAGAAAAGTGCCAGTAAACCCCAAAGCAGTCTCCCCGAAGATAATACAGGTGGTGATACTGTCTATGAAATCCCTTCCCTTTCCAGGAAAAATGAGTTAATTATTTGGGTGTATTTAGTACCTTTGCAAGAAGAAATATATAGGAAATTTGTATCTCTAAAGCACATAAAACAGTTGTTAACGGAAACACGTTCACCTTTGGCTGAGCTGACTGTCTTAAAGAAGTTGTGTGATCACCCGAGGTTACTGTCCGCGAGGGTTTACAGTTTGTTAGATCTCAAAGAAAGCAACTTCTCTGGTAGAGATGCAAGTGCAGTTGCTCATTCGGACATCCAGATTGATCAGGTACCTCATGAATCCCTGGTGCAAGAATCGGGGAAAGTGATATTCCTTATGGCTTTGCTTAAGAGATTACAAGATGAAGGACATCAAACTCTGGTGTTTTCCCAATCCAGAAAACTTCTAGATATCATAGAGCACCTTTTAAAGAAAGAGAATTTTAACACTTTGCGTATTGATGGAACTGTTACTCATCTTTCAGAAAGACAGAGGCGAATTGACTTATTTCAACAGTGTCAGGGTGTCTCTGTTTTTCTCCTTACTTCCAAAGTAGGTGGAGTAGGTCTCACTTTAACTGCAGCAACTAGAGTGGTCATTTTTGATCCTAGCTGGAATCCTGCAACTGATGCACAAGCTGTAGACAGAGTTTACAGAATTGGGCAAAAAGAAAATGTTGTGGTTTATAGGTTGATCACCTGTGGTACAGTGGAGGAGAAAATATATAGAAGACAGGTTTTCAAGGACTCATTAATAAGACAGACAACTGGGGATCAAAAAAACCCCGTTAGATATTTTAGCAAGCAAGAATTAAGAGAGCTCTTTACAATAGGGGATTTTCAGAGTTCTGCAACACAGTCGCAACTGCATTCTTTGCATGCTGGTCTCAGAAAGACTGATAAGAAATTGGAAGAACATATTGCTTACCTGCACACTTTGGGAATAGCGGGAATCTCTGACCATGATCTGATGTTCACATGTGATGTGTCTGTTCATGAAGAGTCTGAGGTAGGAGAATCTCAGTATGTTCAAGAAAGGGTTCAAAAAGCTCAACTCCTAGTTGAATTAGAGTCTCAGAATAATGAGCTCTTACTGAACAATGCAAGAACCCGAGTTGAGGAAACCTGGCTGAAAGAACTTGCATCTTCCAAACCAAAGGAAAAATGCTCTGACTTTAATGTTGAACCTCATCCTTCACCACAGGTAATTGATCTTACACAAGAAGACTCTCTCAGTTCTGGAATGGCAAATTTAAGTGTTATTGAAGACAGTGAGGTATATGATCTCTCTGCCATAAATGTAGATGTGTCTGTAAAACAATCTGATGTTCATGGATCAGACTACAAAATTGATGATAAGTTTATAACTACTTTTTCCAATGAAGAGTGCCAAGAAATGGAAATATCAAAGACCAATAATCCTGACTGTAGCAGTCAAGTTTTACCAGATGATACTCAGGACAATGTAAAGCAGTTAGCTCAGGAAACAGATAAAGCTGATCTTGAGCCAAATCTAGATCATCTGACAAATTCTGAGATTTCACTGGAATCTCCCATCTTGCCTATTAGTCCAGAAAAGTCTATGGAATTGGGTACTTTTATTAGCTTAGTAGGTGATTTGTCAGCAAGCCCAAATGCAATGGAGAATTCTAGACCAAGTGAGGCCAAGTTAGGAAAAGAATCCTTAACTTCTTCACTGCACGATGCTGATGATTTCAATCTTTTCTTGGAAGACTCTCCAGAGAGTGGACAGAATCTTTCTAAGCAATCTTTGGAGCCCACCGAAAGGGAGAATAGCATGTGGGATTTAGCAACTAATCTTAGAAAGCAGAGTAGCTTTGGGTATCCACAGCTTGAGAATCTCTCTGATCAAGAAAGTGACCTGGAATATGAAATAGCTCCTGTGAAAACAAGATATACAACCAGGAAGATTATTTCAGATGATAAAGATGGTTCTGTAACAGAAGGAATGTTATCCCCTTTCCCAAATCCATTACTATCACAATTTAGCTCAACTCCTAAAAGCAATAGGTCACAATCTGAAATGTATTTATCTGCAATATGTAGTGGCGAAAATAATTCAGTAATTTCTAGAAGATCCCTGGCTTCAAGCAGATCATTTATTAATGTGATTTTAGACCATGTTGAAGATATAGAAGAAGATGCCAGTGGGCAAAGGAGTACAGACCATTCAGAAGAGGAACCTGCAGAAGAAATCTCATTGTCCCAAAGTGAGTCCTGCTTGTCTGTGTCTCGCTCAGACTTAGCCCAGAATGCATCTGGTCAAGATCAACAAGAGACCACTGCACAGAACCCGAGTTCAGCTCCCGTGACAGATGAATATGAGGCTCTTGTCAGGTGTGGAAAGGAAATGAAAGAAAGCGGGAAAATACAGGAAGCACTCAACTGTTTACTTAAAGCCCTTGATATAAAAAGTACCGATCCGGAGGTCATGCTCCTGACTTTAAGTTTATATAAGCAGCTTAATCAAACTTGAGAATAGGGTTTGTTTGTTGTACTTCAAAATCCACTGAAGGCTTATCTATGCTTAGTTTTCTAATTCAGTGCCTTCTAATTTAAGGTGATGCTTTGAGTAAAGGATAGGTTCTAGCATGTTTAGGATGACAATTCAAGTACCACGTTTATGTTCCTAATTTTTTTGTGAACATCTGTTACTCCCATCAAGACTGGGGAGGAGGATTGAGGTTTTTGCTGATATTTGTTCTTGTGTTTTTGCTGCTAGGACAGTCCATATGGGACAATTTTTTATTGTTTTTTTTTTAAAGGTTCTTTTAAATTTACAAGTCAATTGACCCTGTTCTGAAAAGCCTCCTTGGGGTTTGCAATCTAGTTAGGAAAATTAAAGTGAATTTTCATTCAAATTAAGTGTCATGTTCTCTTTGAAATTGATGATATTGGTAAGTGCATGTGAAAGCAGTTTCTTAGTGGCATCCTGAAGATGAAAAGGCTGTAATTCTAAATGGGACTGGGCACTGCTACTGCTTCACCAAGTTTTGATTTGCTCAATATATATCCTGAGGATCAAAGGAACTAAGATGTAAAGCAGTAACATAAAAAGTCATGGTGCACTTCTGTTGAGCCTGAAAGTCTCAAGCTTAAAACTGTACTGAGACCTAATATAAATCCGAGATCTCATTAGGAATTTTAGTCTGCAACCATCAATAAGCCTTGGGGCTGTCTTGAGATCAGCCCTTTCTGTACTTGTTTACTACCCCCACCTCTTCCTTCCCAGAACACATCCAATTGGAGATTGGACCATTCCAGGGTTCATTTCTTGTACCAACTGCAGTCCGTTCTGCTCATGAAGCCTTCACATTCCTCCTTACTCATACAAAGGAGGTGAGCGGGGGAAAGCATATCTTATTCAACTTGACACCTAGTTTGCTCCTCACGTCTTAAGATCCAAGTTGGAAGGAGCCTCAGAGTTCAATTCAGCCCCCCTCATTTAACAGGCTGAGTAAGATGACTTGTCCAGGTTCACACAGCTAGTTAAGCATCTGAGGCAGGATTTGAATCCAGGTTGTCTTGCCCTCTGCCCACTGTACTGCCCCCACTCCTTGTGTCCCTATTAGAAAGAGGTATTTTTCCATGTTATTAAGTTCTTCCCTTTCCTATTGGCTTTAGACTGTGGCTAAAAGTAAGCACTTTCTTTGCATGTAATTGCAATGAATATTCTAAGGTAGCTGATCATCCCTTAACTCAATCATTGCCTTGGTTTCCTTGAAACTTTTTCCATGGAAACATTTTTGCAAAAGGCCTGTGAATATTTCTTGCATAAAACAATATTTAAAAGATGTATAGGAAGTAATAAATGGACAAGGAATGCAGAGGATGGAAGAACTGCTCTCTGCCTCATTAGAGGGACCTTCTGAATTGACAACATCATAGATCCTGTTTCATGGGCTGTCAAGTAATTTACCCAATGGTCTTCTCTGCCCTCAGGTGGCAGGGTATGTTGGTGAATCCTAATGGGCCTTTAGAGAAGAATCAGTGTCTTTTCTTAGGTGTTCAAGGGACACACTCCAGCTGCAGCTATCCAAGATAGTGGGATTCCAGAGCAGCATCATGAGTCCCCCTCCCACTAGGGCAGGACACCTCCAAACTATCGACTCCACAGGGAGCCCAGTAAGGTGCAAGAAAAACCCAGAAGCCTTGGGATTAATATCCTAAATGCTCCCAAAGGCCATAGCAGGAAGAAAGTGACCACAATGGTCTGCCACAGAGGCAGCTCCTACCTTCCATTTTGGGGTAAGGCCGCTCACTCAGATCAGAGGGATCTTTGGGAACAGCTCCTGGATCCAAGCAGATCAGCTACTTCAGAGGGAGGGAAGGTCACAAAAAGGGACATGGAAGCTACTAGACATAAGAGCTAGATAAAGACAAATGTGAAGGGGGTACACCAGGAAAAAGAAGGGACATGGCTTGGGAACAGAGTAAAGTCCTAGGCAGGCTGTTCTTCTGAAAGTAGGCATGTTTGCTAAACAGGAGAATCTCCAAGGCAGAGCTCATGCTCCACTGGCACAGCCTTCAAGAACCTGGGGTCATCTTTATACCACTATGGAGGGGGGGGGAGAGAGGGAACAAACATTTCTGTAGCTTATTATTAGAATATGTAAATATTACCTCATTAGTCCTCACCACAACCCTGGGAGATTGGTGCTATTGTTATCCCCATTTTACAGCTGAGAAAACAGGCATACAAGGGCGAAGTGACTTGGCCAGGGTCACATAGTAAGTACCTGAGACTGACTCAAGTCCAGTGCCGTATGCACTGTGGCGCCCCCTGTGGTGACCTCTACAGCCGCGAGGCATTAGAGAAGAACTTCTATCCTCAGAAACATCTAGATATACTTTTTTTTTGGCCTTTTGGAGGGCAATTGGGGTTAAGTAACTTGCCCTGGATATACCTTCTTAACCACTCTGATTCCAAGCACTGATAGAGTTCACAAGATACATGGGCTGTTCAGCACCTTGAAATCATTAGATGTCTGAAGCTCATAAAAATCAATTCATTTATCAGTTTATTTTCTTCCTTCAACCATGATAATATGGTACCCAAATTTGGTTTTCACTGGGGGATCTGTGTACACAGGCTTGTCCAGGCCACTGACAGGCAAGGCGAATGCTGCTTCTTGGAATGGGCCCACCATGGATCCTCTTGTCATCCAGCCCAAATCTCCCTGGGGAAAAAAAAAAAAGAAATCAATTATACACAATTAAGTTGAAGATTGGGGCATCCATTGTACATTTGTTATCTTCCTCAAAGAAAAATCTGAGACCGTAAAGATTCTAGAAAGAAGATTTGGGTCACAAGAGAAAGTAGAAGTTCCTGATTTAAGGCTCAGAGCCCTTCGTAAGTCCACACTGACATCAGCAAGAGGCAGAAGGGCCTGTCTCTCCTTCAGTTCAGTGGGTCCCCAAGAATGGCCACAATTTAAACAAAGCTCCAGAGTACTATGAAGAAATGGAGAGAGGAGACTGGCATTTTTAGAGCCAATTTTCACCTTGCCCTCAGTGAGTACTGTGTTGCAAGGGACGGCCTATTCTTTAGGGGGTCACTACCCGCTTCTGGCTCTTCCTGACTGAGGCCTTTTAACTAGGCACACATGCTGTCAGCAAATGACATGTTTATGGGCATAGTGGAGCGGGAGAAATGAGAAAAAAACAGGGTGAGGGTTGGGGCTAAGGCACAGCACCAGCTGGTAAAAGGTAAGTACCCCCTGCCGGGCTTTATCTTCACTGTACTGCGAGGCAACCTCATTGAATCTCACTCCAGACTTCAGTTTTTCCATGGCCTCCATGATTCTGCCATGCTTTTCACACAGTATATGTCGGACCTATGAGACAAAGAGGAAACATAGAGGACTTTCTATTATCCTAAACTCTCTCATAGTACAAGAATCAATTGTGTTATCCTGACTCGTGAAGTGATAACTGAAAAAGGGTCTGTTGGTAGCTTTCATAGCTATGGACAACAGGTGAATTCTTAACCCAGGGGTGGGGAACCTGCCGCCTCTTGGCCATGGCAGCCCTCTAGGTCCTCAGGTGTGGCCCTTTGGCTGAATCCAAACTTCACAGAACAAATCAAAAGGGCCACACTTGAGGACCTAGAGGGCCACTGTGGCTTTGAGGTGGCAGGTTCCCTATCCCTGTCTTAAGCAAACAAGGGTTGGAGATGATTCCAGAAAGCAAAACAGAACATTCTGATGACATGAAATTGTAAGTCTCTTTGCACAAATGAAAGCGCATCAAGGGAAGTAGTCAAATGGGAAGAAAATCTTTGTCAAGTATCTAGGATAAGGGTTTGGTATCCAAGATATATGTCACTTAACAGAAATATATAAAACCAAAAGCCACCCCCCACAAGCCAAGTGGTAAAAGAACTAAATATCCCAAAAGAAGAACCTTAAACTGTTAACACCACATATATGAAAGATTGCTGCAAATTGCTAATAATAAGAAATACAAATTAAAACAACTTTATTTTTATTTTTTTGCCCTTTTTTGGGGGAGGGCAATTGGGGTTAAGTGACTTGCCCAAGGTCACACGGCTAGTTTTTTTTTGTGTGTGTGTTAAGTGTCTGAGGCTGAATTTGAACTCTGGTCCTCCTGACTCCAGGGCCAGCGCTCTATTCACTGTGCCACTTAGCTGCCCCCCTTAAAACAACTTTAAACCCTGAAAACTGGCAGAGATGCCAAAAGATGGACATGTTAGATACTGGGGGTGGCATACTACTATGACGGTGGGGGAGCTGTAACTGAGTGCAGCCTCTTGACGTTTTCCCATTTGCCCCTTTTGTCTGTTCAATCTCCACTTTTTTGTCCATTAGGCAGTTCAGAGACAAAAGCCATTCATTCAGAGGAAAAGTTTGTAAACTTTGTCAAAGCAAATACTTACTAGGCTTGACTAGCTGTCATTTTCCTAAAACGGTGCCTTCCTGTCTTGAATAATGTCCCCACACCAAGCCACCTCCTCAGTACATACGTTTGGTTCATTTTTCTGCTGTCTCTTGTTTCTATAGATGCCTTTTGCTTTTCCTGTTCCTCTCCCCTCCCTTCTAATAAATAAGACAAAGAGAGGGAGGAAGCCCCAGGTCAGTGTGTGCCTCTGCAGGCCCATTTCTTTCTTTCCATCTGCACTGCTTTTTGGGTTCTGCTGCCCTCACTTCTTATCAATCTGCCCATACTGCTCTCATCCTTTCTTTTGGAAAATACATTTTGACTGATGTTATTTGGTTTTTTATCACCATAATGTTCTCTAGTATCAGAGGGTTATCCTACATACCAAATAACATTTTTTTGAAGACAAAAAGAAAACGTGTGTGTGTGGGGGGGAATCAGCTGCAGAATTGATCCATACAGCAAAAAAGTCTGAAAATATGGACAACATAGTACATTTGTCCCACCTCTGCAAAGGGGTTGGGGGGTGGGCTTGTTCTTTGTAATTTTGTAGCATCGGCCTGCAGGGCTTTTTGGTGATAGTTCTTGCCACTGACATTGTCATAGGCATTGTGTAGAATGTCTTCTTGGCTCTGCTTACCTCCCTCTGCATCAGTTCATAGAGATCTTTCCTTCTACATTTCTCTCTATCACACATCATTCCTTACAGTACAGTAAAATTGCATTGCTTTGATGTGCCATTCCCCAACTGACGGGTATCAACTGTTTTCAATTCTTTGCTATCACAAAAAGTGCTGCTATAAACCTTTTGTCTACACAGGGGCTTTTTGTCTAGCTACGTTGAGGTTTATGCCTAGAAGCTGGCTCTCTCGATAAAAGGGCATAGGGAATCTGATTCACTTTCTTAGCATGATTTTCGATTTCATTCCAAAATGGCTAGACTATTTCACAGCTCCAACAGCGCATATTAGTGTACCTGTCTTCATGACTAAGCTATTTGAAATGTCCCGTTAATGAGTTTTCTTGAGCCCTAAGGGTTCTTAGGGCCCTAAGGCTTTTGAGGGTTTCTTAAGCCCTAATAAAACACTTCAGAAGACAAAGATGAGATCATTGTAACTCACCTTTACTGCATTTCCACCACCTTTGGGACCCTGAGCCTTCTTATCTGCACCCTCACTCCCAGAAGCTGCTCCCCCTTTACCAAAGAGAAAAGGACACTTATTAATCATGGCATGCTATTTCCTGCCCCCTCCCCCCCAAGTTATGAACATTTACAAACATCAAAACCAGAAAGCAAAAGCTGGCAGGGGTGCCATCGTCTGGGTAGTTTGCTACAATTTGGGGGGAGTGGCAGTATGTACTCAGAAGCAACAGTGATAGAAAACTAAAAAGCATCGATCCCATTTTTTAAAAGTTGGTTTTCTTTTCCTGAAAAGCCCCTCTGCTTCTGCCCCTCTTCCAACTCCAAATAAAACAGGATCGACTTCATTAATCAAGTGCAGCACAGAGTTAGGTCAATCTGTGATCGTCTCTTATATCAGCAGTCTAGGGGGTGCTTTATGGAGAAACAGTTCTAGAACCAAGAGGAACAGAGAGAAGAGCCAGGACAACTGGAAAATGCTACACAAGAGTTTCTGGTCTGATTCACATCACTAGTCAGGCCTAGGATTTCCACAGCACTTGAAGGTTTGCAAAGTGCTCTAACAAATACAATCTCATCTGATCCTCACAACTAACCCTGGGAAGCAGGCCCAAAGTCCAGTGCTCTCTCCACTGCTTCCCTGCACCATGCAGTGGCCTCAACAAGAGGCATCCCCCTAACTTCAGTATTTGATATAAGGTTCATTTAAAAAACAACATGTTTTAATGATGCCTTGTTTTGTACATCCTAGTCATTTCTGGATAGTCCTTCAAATCCACACACTCAAACTCACATCCACAAAACGAGCCTTCTTTTCAAAAAAGAGCTGGACAAAATCAACCAAAACAGAGACTATGATTATCAGTGGATGCAACTCTTTATCTAGAGTCCCTGGATATCTCCAAGGAAAGGAAAATAGAAATTCTTCTTAAAAGATTCTTTTGAAGTCATGGAGGAAGAGTCAATTCTAGTACCCAAGTTAACATGAGTATTTGTAGAACTAAAATATGCTTAGGTACATTTTTCTGCCAAAATAAATGTGTAGTTTAAAAGGAGGAAATGAAGGGGTGCCTGGGTGGTGCAGTGAATAGAGCACTGGCCCTGGAGTCAGGAGGACCTGAGTTCAAATCTGACCTCAGACACTTAACACAAAATTAGCTGTGTGACTCTGGGCAAGTCACTTTACCCCAATTGTCCTGCCTTCCCTCCTTCAAAAAGCAAAATCTAAAAAAAAAAAGATGAGATGCAAATTTTACATATTTTTATTACAAATGCAGTAACTATGCACAAATACTAATAATTAAATCTATGAAATGATGTATAAAATCTTACACGAAATTCACAGTGTTTAACAAAGGGGAATCCACTGAATTATTAGATACCAATGTTCATTCTTACTTTCCACCAAGGTGTATTTGCACCTTTTCCAAGTGAATCTGCAATTCTTCTACCTTTGTTTGCTTTGAGATATACATGTATAATACATATATTTAAATGTGTGTATGTGTATGCATACCTGTAGTCCCTGTATATAGTTTTGGTTCTGCCAATCTTTTCTTGTCTCACTTCCCAGCAATACCTTCATAACTCCCTGTATTTTTCATATTTGTACTTTTCATGAAACTCAAAACATTTCATTAAATTAACATGCCATAATTTATTCAACCATCTTCCCATTACTGGATTTGTATCATTGTGAGTTGTTTTCCAATAGTAATAAAGCAGGTAGGACCACCTTTGTACAGAAAAGTCCCATCTTCCTCTTCATTAGATTTTTAGGCTAAAGTCCTGGCAATAGCATCACTGGATAAATAGGAATTAATTTTACCATTCTTTTTACACATGACCATACTGTCCTCCAAAAATGCTCCCACTATTCTACAGTTTAAACGGTGTACTGCACCTTGAATGTTCTTTTCAGTATTAGAATTTCTTTTCGTTTTTGCTTTTTCGAGGGGGGGTTCAGTGAGTTGGCCAAGGTCACATGGCTAGGTGTACTAGAATTTCTTATGTTTCTTTGGACTTACTATGTCCTGACAATGGGGAGTTAAACCTCTCCGCATATTTGATTTTTTAAAGCTTTTTTTTTCTTCCAAAGCTAAGACTTTTCCATGATCGCTTTCTGGTTTCAATTCAACTTTGTCTAACGAAATTAGAGCCAGTCCAGCTTTTCACGGTCATCCTTTCATTTCAAATGTGTTTCCTGTGTACAGGATGTTGTTGGAGGCTGCTTTTTTTTTTTAAACCCTTTCTATGACTCGGTTTCATTTTAACGTTTGGTACATTTACATTTAATGTTACAATTGTCAGAGTTGAATTTTCTTCAGTCAGGACTGTAAAGGAACTAATGGATGTTTGCTCTGTAATTTTTGTGCTTTCTGTTGTTAATTCAAATTTAATGACATCCTACACTCACTTCATTCCCTTGGCAGAAAGGTCTTTAAGGGATTGCTCTGTCCCCACCCCACCTCCTTTTCCTGCTTCTCTTAGATAACTTAATATTCCCAGAGTCCGAACCTCCGAAATGAAGGCACACTCATCCTGGATGACTGCCCTCTAACCTCCAGAAGTTGTTTAAGATGAACCGGACCTGGTGTCCACCTCCGACACCTGCAGCCTGATCCTACTCCACAGAGGGAGCCCCTCCCCCCAAGTGACGTGCTGGGGCTGCGAGGTGCAGCGCTGGAGGATTCCCTGCCCCAAGGGTGCGGAGTGCGGGAAGCCCACTCCCCATGAAATAGGCTGAGGGGCACAGGAAGCGAGGGAAGTCGAGTCTCCCCTCCTCACTCCCTGAAATGCTAAGGGCCGGATGGGGGGAAGGTGCAGGGGGAGAAGAGAGAGCGTAAGAAAAGAAAGGACGCCAGTGTAAGGCCTGTGAGGACTTTGAATTTGATCTTAGAGACACACGAAAGGCCGGCTCCAGGTTCCCTCGGATCACCTTACCTTTCCCCCCTTTGCTGGAACCGCTCTTCCCCTTGGGCGCCATCTTTCCACTTTGTGGCCACCGCCTCCGTTTGTACTTCCGGGTGTCCGATTGCCGAACGCGGTTGAAGGTACTGTAGGGGTGTCCAAATATATGCCTGAAGAGCGCAATCACTAGTTGGCGGACACCCTAGATCCACGACAGTCAGGCAGTAGTTAAGTCAGCCACGGCGTTTGGGTCCTTCGCTATTCTGACCAATGAAATAGAAACTAGGAGGAATAGGGGCGGGGAAAATCAGGTCGGGGCTTCTATGCCTCACCTTCCTGGAGTTTCCCTTCCGGGCGTGAGAGGCGGGGCTGTTTCCCAAGGTGCCCCGCCCCTCCTCTCCAGGCGGAAGCTGCGATCTATTGATTGGTCGAGTCTTAGAGGTAGGTAATCTGCTCTAAGGGCCGATCGGACGAGATTGCTATTGACTTTATTTTTCATTTTTTTTCCCCGAAATGATTAATGTGGAAACATGTCTTGCATGACTTCCCATGTATAATCCCTATCATATCGTTTGCTTTCTCAAGGAGGGAGGGAAGTGGAGAATTTTGAACTAAAAAAAATAAAAAATGAAATTAATTTATTGGGTCTTGGAGCTAGAACCAGAAAGGCCCGTGGAGTCCAAAGTCATCTGTTTACGGAGGAGGAAACTGAAAGCCAGGGAGGGGGAGGGGGAGGGGGAGGGGCTCGGCAGGCTGTGGGCCAATGTGTGAGGCCGGGGGCGGGGAGGCGGAGCCGAGCTCGGCGTCCGGAACTTCCGGTCTTTTCTTCCTCCGCGCTTTCGCTTCCTCGTAGCCTCGGTCGAGGGCCTGACGCCTTTCTGGACAGGCTTTGCTTCTTTTGGCTCTTGCCCAGGGAGAGGCCCGATTTTCTAAGGATAAAGATCATGTTTCCCATTTTACTGATGAGGAAACAGGCTCGGAGACACCAAGTCACTTGGCCATGGTCACATTCAAGTGTCAAGGACCTTACTCAAAACCCTGCATATTGGGCCTTGGGTTCTGGGTTCAGACTAATACCAATGCAGAATATTAACTCATTTGTGAAATCTTGCAGGGAAAAATGAATACAGAGATAAATAAACACAGAGTAGAGATTCAGAGAAAGGTGTGCAGGGAGTTTGGAGGGGGCATAGAGAGGGATTCAGGAGGAGATATCAGCATCCTGAGATGTCACAACAGATGAGGAGTCCACAGAATTCCTCTTCATTTTGGACTGGAGCTTGCCACTAATTCAGTGAACTCATTAACCCTTGTTACCCTGAAGAATGGTTACTTTCTGGAGGACCTCATGTGAGGCAAAATTCATATGTAACAGCAAAACTTCAGATACAACACCAAAGAGGAATGCAGGACAGTGATTATTTATTTTTCCAAAAGATGCCCTAATAGCTGTTAATTTATTAAGTACCTCTAGAACCTGTGATGGGGGTAGGGTTTCCCTCTCCTCTAAGGAAGATGGAAAGCTCTGGACCACTTAGGACACTCTCTTGCATAATAGCTGGGGCCCAAATAAATTTCACCAGCCTTTGTTTACTTTATTTTATTTTTCTATTTTAGAGGCCCTCTGCTATACTGTATAATTCTGCCCATCAGGTATGCAGGTACTGCAGAATTCCAAATAGCAAAAAGCAAGATAGCTCTGTATCAGGCCCAAAGGCTTATGGGAAATATAGCTTTCCTAACCTGAAGGAGTGCCAGAAGGGTCAGGAGAGCTGAGAGCCATACAGAAGAGATGAACTAGGCGCACTGGAGCTCTGAGGAAAGAGAGATGAGCTACAGACATGCGCCATCTATGTGAGTTGACTTCAAGTGAAGTGTGCTACCCCAGACTTATTGTAATCACGAGCAATTGGAGCCTTGCCTGGCCTGGCGAAGGTCACTTTCCTGGACAGAACTTGGTGTTACCTGAAGGTGTCCGGCCCCAGCATTGCTGAATTTATCCACTGTTTACTTCCTCTTCTTTGCCTGTCTCTTTGAGTTCTAGTGTTAACAACATCACACTCCCTTCTGAAGTTTCCAGATCTTTTATGCCTTGATTATTTACTATTTATATTTATATTCTATACTACTATTTATACCATGTATACTATATCATGGGAAGATGATTTGTATTGGAATGAGAAATGCTATGACTAGTGGAGATTTCTTTTCAGATAATAAAAAAAGACAATAGAACTTAAGGTCTATATCTGCTCAATGGCTACGGAAAGAAAAAAATTTCTTCCCTAGTCTGGGAGCTCTCAGTTCTCCAGAATGGCAGGAAAAAGACTAAATGTGAATCCATGAGACTGACTGCCTTGTACTTAAAGGAGAGCCTACATCAAGCCCCTTGCTGAACAAAGGAGAGCTTCACTGCTATATGTGCTTGTCTTCTTTGTTAGAGGAACAGCTTCTGAACAGTATCTGTATCTGGCGCACAGTAGTTGATTGATTGATTGAAAGAGGGCTGGATTTAGAATCATAGGAACCAAGTTTGAATCCTGGCTCATTTTAGACGAGTCTTTGATTTAGAATCTATTTAGATCTTATTAGATTAAACATATTTCTTGTAAGCAGCATATTGTTTAATTTTGTTTTTTGATTAATTCTGTGACTCTTGCATTTTATTGGAAAAGTTTAACCCGTTCACATTCATCATTACACTTGTTTGATTTTTAACTTAGTTCATCAAAAAGGAATACACACTTCCGTATTCATATATTGAAAGTCAGACATTTGTCTGGATTTATGAATGAAAGAATTCTTCTGCCTTGATTGTTCATGGGATCATAGGACCTTATAGTTAGGGCAGAAAAGGATCTTTCAGCTGAGGAACCTGTGTCCAAGGTCACACAAGCAGGGGGGGATTCGAAGCCAGGTCCTCTGTCCCATGTTGTCACTTTGGGAATGATAAAGCCCTGTCTGATATTATGAGATAAGCTCCTCAGTACCCAGACAGTGAAGGCCTGTGTTTACTCCATGGAACCAGTAAGGATATTGTGAAGTATTTCCCCTTGGAAGCTTTGGAGGGCATGGAAAGAAAGAGCAGGAGACGTTGGAAAAGAGAATATCACTTTTACTATCAGCCGGAGGAAACATGATTAGACAATTTCTAATGTAAAATTGATCAGGAAACACAAATGACTTCTATTCACTACCGCATGGTGGATATGACGAGTACAGTGAGCATGAGGCATGCCTAATATTTGATGGACTTAGAGACAGAAAAGCAGAGGGAGCAAAATGAAGTCCTGCCTCAAAGGGCCAGGGAAGGCAGGCGTCCCTGAGAATGTGGAGGTGGCGCCTGCTGCGACTCAGCCAAAGAGCATGTGAGGCAGGGACCCAGAGCAAGGACTTCCATGTTGATTAAATTGTGGAACTGAACCCAAGGTTGCTATTGAATGTGATCATTCAAAAATTGCTTTAACTAAGGCAGAAGGGTGCAATCCAATCCACTTTTGCCTCTTGCTCCCAAGGATTAGGCCTCCAAATGAAGATAATAATGAAGAAATTTCCCTGCCCTCTGTTTCCTCATTTTCCATTCAGCTCTCTGAACTTTGGCATTACAAACAGATGTTTTCTTCTCCGAGGCAACACACAGCCAACATGTGGGTGGAATTGACAATTTGCTGGCTGATCACAGGGCAGTCCGTCACATGACATATATCTGTGTGGTCCAATCTGTTTGACTTAATATCAGAAATAATCCTGACTATCTGGGCTTTGGGGCAATTGATAGGAATTCCTGAAATGACATTTCCAACAGATGTTCCCATAGCCTCACTACTCCAGGAAGCCCTTCTTTATACTCTGCAAAGTCCCAACCTGCTTCTAAGTAACTTTTCCTCACTACTCCTCATTCTGCCCTGTGGAGCTAACCCAGTGCATCACCTTCTGCCTCCACAGGACAGTCCTTCAGAAATGTCCCCTCTGATAAGAAACACTGCTTCTCTAGGCTCAAGTGCCCAGTTGCTTCACCTGATTCTCATGTGACCGTTCCTAGCAATTTTGACACCTGAAACCATTCAAGACACCAGCAAACTGCTGGATAGGGTCACATGGGCCAAGGAAGAGGAAGCTCACTTGGAATGCAACTGTTGAGAGGAAGTATGCCATGGAATAGCTTATCTGCCCATTTTTTCTATACTTCAGACCAACAGTATCCAAATTTCCATTCCCTGGGGCAAGGACCTAGTTATGCTTCTGCATGATTTGCAGTCAGGAGAGGGAAGTGAGAAGGTCTGAGGGAGCTATCAGTTGACTGGTATCAGAGTGTTGTGGAAAGAAAGCTTCTACTGCAAATTGAGATTTCATTTCGTTTCTGCACACAAAGAAAAATCCAGCTAAAGTGGCCTTCCTGTCTTGGGTATCTGGAAATAATCTCAACCCAGCTGGAATGCAATGAAACTTAAATCTGCAGGCTTAGACCCTGAAGAAGGGATATTTGGGAGTCATTTGAATTCCCCCTTTTCTGCTCTCAGAATGTCCATCCTCACCCTTATCCACTCCTTAGTCTAGCAGAGAAATGGGCTCGTGCCCAGAAAAGCTGCTTAACCCCAGGATTCCCAGGGGCACCCTCTTGGTGTAATGAGTCAGCTCCAAGCCCATTAGTCTAGTGAACAAAGCCTTGCATCACTCTTGGAAGTCATTCAGCAGCATCTTGCTCACATTTTGTAAATGGTATTTACAAGAATCATTGATCAGGAGCTCATTCCTTTTAACCTTGGCTCTCAGAGTCTCATGTATTTCATGGGTGCCAATGAGCACTCCATTGGTATCCTCACAATGGCCACAGAACATGAGGAAGGTCCCTAGCATATTGAGTGGACCTCTTGTAAGTGAACTTAATGGGAGGATATGGATAAGCATTGCACAGGATGGGCAGGCTTGGAGGGGTTGTGATCTACAAGTTTGGAGGGAGGACCCACATCTGTGAAGTCATTGATCTACTGGAAGGATGGAGTATGCACTTTCTAGACCCTGTATGTGCTAAAGTCCTCTACTGAAGAAGCCTCATGGTAGCTTGCAGTGGCCCTCTGGGAGACAGTCCTAGTGGGGCCCAAACTCTGGAAGGGCCAAACAAGCTGGAAAAGGCTCTGATTTGGGCCTGACTATGACCTATGTGTCCATTGAATATGGCCAACATAGCTAAGCTGGAGAGATTCAGCAGCAAAAAGTTGGCTGGAGGTGGGGGAGGGAATCGGAGGTTTTTTGGTCTCAGCAAGTCACAAGAGATCACTTGGGTCTAATGAGGCACAGAGACGCTGCCATCTGTACTGTACTTCCACTGATCATCTCATGGTCACTTTGATTGTGCTGGGCCCCAGGAAGCTCCCTGATCACTGCTGGCACCATCTACCTTGTTCCTCAAAAATAAAATAAGGTAAACATCACACACCACATGCATGTGCGCGCACACCACACACATGTGCGCACATACATACACGCACATATACACACATGTGCACATGCACACACTCTTTGGCAAACCCTTCCTATGTCTTGTTCATTTTGATGTTCAAATAAAAACACATTTGGCCAAACTTTTGTACAGACTGTCCTTGTCTCTGACACTAAAATCCCTTTCCCAGCAGCATCTCACCACATACAGGAAAAGGTGGGAAGGAAGCTGGAGGTCGGGGGGTGGGCCCTTCACCCATCAACTTGAAGACCACATGGAATGAAGAAATAAATGCAAGGACTGCCAATGACAACTCTGAAGGATGTGGGGAAAGAAGAGCTTGGCAGAAGCTCCAGGTACAGTGGACAGCTCCACCCCCAAGAGACATGGGCAGCAATGGGGCGATTCCATCTTCCCTGCCCTGTCATCCAAATGGTCCAAAAGTCCACGTTAATGACACTTGCTCCCTGGCTTTTGGATACCACTGCTGACCAGTAGAGGGGGCCGCCTTAGTGATCCTTCCTCCAGAGCAGGTTTTGATAAAGAGGAAGGGGGAGAATCATGAGGGTTCTGAGCATCTTGGGAAAGGGGAGGAGGCTGAGGGGAAAACTGGGCAAACAGGACACTGGGCCTTTCCCAGATTCCAGCTACTTTGGCTTAGCTCATGCCTGGAGAAAAGCATGTTCACTAAATATGTGGCAAATCAAACAGAATTTCCTAAGGTTCAAAGAACCCTGGATTTCAAGCTGGCTGGGACCCAAGAGACCCATCTAGTCTAATCCCCTCATTGGATAGATGAGGAGCTAAATGGCAGAGGCGGGCCCTCTGACTCCTGAGCTAGGCCTCTCTTCCCTACACCATACTGATGGGCCCTGGCCAATAGAGTGGAAACTCCATGAGGTCAGGGTCTATCTCCAGTCCCTAGCACAGTGCATTGCACATAGTAGGCACATAATAAATGTCTATCAAATTGGCTTGTATTTATCTTACCTGTTGGGATAGTTGACTGCCTGGACCATTGTTCTTAATAAATCAAATAACATTTCCTGATGAGACTGAGGGTTCACTAACACAGAAACACAGGCAACAAACTGGGAACCAGGACCAGAAGCTCTTGCTGCCCAGAGAATGGCCACATGAGGAAGGGACGGGGCTGGTCCAAGGTCACACAGGCAGCCTCAGGCACGGACCTGGGATTGAAGCCAAGTTTCCACATGCCAAACCCAGGGTGCTTTGCACCACACCACCTGCCTCCTGACACCACTGATGGTAGAGCAAATCCAACAGCAGAAGGCAGTTGGAGGGCAAGTGCCCCACCTGTAGACCATGAGCAAGTCTGTCCATTGACTAGGCTTAGAACAATGGGTACGATCATGTCAACACTGGTTTAGCATACGAGCTCGTACATGTATTTTCACAATGTAGTACAAGGCCATAAACATTTGGATACACACAAATGCTTCCTGAACATGATGATGCTCAAAACTTGTGTCCAAACCACAGGAAAAAAAGCCTTTGGGGCAGGAGTAATATGCTTCACAAGTAGAGCAGTAATGAAGACACAGTCAGTTGAACAGGGTTGAGGGTGGGCACGGTGGTCAATGCAGTATACAGTCCATCCATGGGTGAAGTTCCTCTGGACAAGTAGGAGTCAAAGCTCAGCATCCCCCGGGCCTTGGCAGAAGGGTGGCATGGTGGCGGTACCCTGAGGGCAGGGGCCCCACTGTACACAAAGTTCGAGAGGAAGCATGGCCCAACCCCTCCCCTGATGTGGCCACTGCTTCTGGCTATACCACTATTTGATCCTCTCTGATTTCCTCCTCTATAGAATGGGGGGGGGGTAACCCTGTTTGCCCTAACCCACCTCCCAGGGGTGTTATGAGAAAATGGATGCAAGCCCCAATGTCCCAAAGAAACTGGAGGTGCTGCAAGGCCTGTTCCCAATAATGAAAGAACTAATTGAAGCCCTCCATCTCCCAGCATTCCTAGCTCAGGATTTTGGATGAAATGTGGGATCCAAAGATGCTAGAGGGTTTTAATCGTATCAGGACATTTGTGTTCCTTGAGTGCCCACAAGTTGGAGCAAGGATACAGGCAGCCACACAGTTTGAACTTGGGGCTGGAGAAAGAGGGAAGCCATTGTAAACTAGCCAAATCCACAGCCAGTTTTCTCCAATTACTAAAGGCTGAACAAGCCTCACTGGAGAGAGACTGGGGTGGGGAGGGGAGAGTCATCTGCCCAGGCCAGAGGCCACACAGAGCTTCTCAGATGGCCAGGTGTCCTAGGGGTACTTTGTACTGGGTCAGGAATCACTGGTCCCACCCTTATCAAGGCACAAATACTGTGTTGTGTGCCCGCTATGTGTAGCCAGCCCTCTGTCTTCCAGAATTGGTTCCCTCCCCCTTTCTTCTCTGGAGTGAAGGTAGGCAGGCCTGGCACCTCCTTAGAAGAGGGAGGGGCCTGCATTGAAGGCCTTTATCAGTGACAGCACAGTACTCTTAGTGGCAGGTGTTGGGGCCTCTTCATCTGCCATGGAACAGCAGGAAGGGTGCAACTCCCAGGAACAATTTTCTGTGGGGAAGGTGATGCACCCTCAATCTAGATCATTGTCCAGATGATGCTTCTTGCCCTGTCCCCAACCAGAAGCAGACCTAGTCATAACTAGGGCAAAGCAGCTGGGGCTTTGTGCTAGGGTGCTAGAATCTCCAGGGTGCCCCTTAGCAGTGTGGAAACAAAGAAGCATGATCCCTAATCAGCAAAAATACTTGACTAAAATAGGAATGCTCCCTTTAGATTGGCGTTATGTTGTTTTAATATCCCTTTCCCTAATTTTTTCCCAAGCAACATCTCCTTTCTTTTTAAAAAATATATAATAGGAACTGGATTGTGTTGGGCAAGTTGAATGGATTTCTTATCATCATTTAGATTAGTGTCCTTTCACCGCCTTCCTTCCACCTTTATTCTTGTAATTTTGTGTGAATGGAAGTGGATGCAGCATTAGTAGGGACTTCCAGTGTGCTCACTGGATTTTGGCACAGACCCTTGCTGTCCTTTGCTGTCACTGGGGACGAATATTTGAAAAGGTAGAGAGGTACTTCGAATGAACCAATGATTGTCACTTTGGACAAGCTTGGCACTTCCAAAGCAACCCGAATGGAACTGACCCTATTTGGCTGTTTTAGCCAAAACCAAAATGTAGAGATTTGTTTGGACTGATCACCCTGATCTCCGTATAGAAAAGCAATCTGAGAAAGATAGGACATTGAAGGAAAGACTAACAACATCCACGTTTTGCATTATTGAACCCACCAAGTCTATTGGGGAGAATTCAGGTGGTGGCTAAAAAGTCCTTATGGCATCTCCACACTAAAGAGGAGAGCCCCACCACCTGCCATTTACAGCCAGGCTGGAAGGCCTCACCCCTGCGGCCTCACACCAAACTAGCTCCATGACCAGAAGCAAGTCACGTGGGAGAAGAGCCATGAATTTCCAATATGGTACCTGTGCCGTTGGTCAAGAGACGGAAACAGTAGGAGGGGATCATCAGTGGTCAATAATGGCAAAACTTTAAGAATCCAACCTTAAATGTTGGAAGTTCATTGAGCTCAAGATGAAGAAGACTGGAGATGTTCCCCCTGAAGTCCAGAGAGTCCAGGTTCGGAGTCAGTCTTGTCTGGCATTTTCCTCTTTTTAATGGTTGCCCATCCCCAAAGCCATCGTGGAGATGCTTAGGTACCAGGCACATTGGTGCTGTCTTGGTCCCCGGCAAACTCCGTGACAACTCTGCGAGCCAGGGGATTGGTGGTCTTGAGCAGCTCTGCTGCTGACGGCCTCGAGCCCAGGCTGCTCTTACTTCCTTTCTTTTGGAGCAGAGCCTTGAAGTCTTCATTTCTGCTGGTGGTTCTGTTACTGCTGCTGCAAGGGCCTGTGGCAGCTGCTTCACTGCTTGGAGAGCCAGCTGGGTTCTTGGCTGTCGGATGTGAAATCAATCTGCCGCTAGCGAAGGCCTCGCCAGGCTCTTTCCAGCCAAGCAACTTCCTTTTAGACCTAAAGAAGAGGAGTCAACTTGGTAAGGAGTCATTGGAGAAGTCGCCAATGCTTCCACCTCTCTGCTTTTTCTGGGCTGTTCGCTTAACCTCATTACCCATAGACCTTCTAGAATTCTGGGCAGCCTACAAGGTACCTTTTCCATGAGATTCCCCTGAGCCCCCCAGTTACTAGTTACCCTTGATCTTCCTTATCCATAGACATTCTATATCCACCCTGCCAATTACCAGTAAAACATATGCCCCCTGAGGGCAGCAACTGTGTAGTTTTTTTTTTTTTGTGCACTTAGCACAGTATAAAGACCCATGATGGAGAGACCAGAAAATACTTGTTGAATTGAATTGAACTGAATTGAATTGCCCTCCCCTATGTGAATGGGCCACCCTCTTGGAAAGATAACTCATCTGTAGCAGCCTTGGGGACGTGACCTTGTGTTTTTGCCCTACAAGTAGACAGGCGGTAAACAGAAGAGATCAACAATCCTGCCTTCATCACTAGGCACACACTGTAGAGAGGATGAGTCCTCTGGGAGCAAGGGGTGCTGAAGCCAGCTCAAACCCCCTTGAGCCAAGTGCTAAATGTTCATTGGAAACATTTACACCTCATAAATCTATGAGTACTAAGGCTTGATTGTTTTGTTGATTATTTAGACTTAGGAAAGAGAGGGAAAAAAGTTAATAATGCAGATTCAACATAAAAAATGTATGGCGCATACATTTTTAGGAAAATTGGTTGTTAAGATTTAGCAGGACACTCCTGGCAAGGAGAAAGGCAGCTCCTGATTTGTTGTGTTGGTTACCTTTGACACCTCACCCAGGCTCCCTTTGTTGTAATGGGGTGGGTGGCCAGCACTGTGGGGTGCTGCTCAGGACGGGGTGGGGGTAACTTGCCTAGTACACAACAGGTAGGCCCTCACTGCAGCACTGTTAACACTCTGAACTCCTGGGGAGATCTATTATTTTTAACATAAAATGGTGCGGATTGCTGCTGAGTGTGTCTGACCGTAGCTCATATTTCTATAGTGTTTTAAGGTTGGCAAAGCACTGATTGTATTATTATCTTATGTTCTGCTATCTTCCATTCTCTTCTAATTCTCTCACTTTGACTATCCTCTTTTTACAGATGAGTACACTGAGGCTCAGCCAGACTACACCATTGATCTCATAGATGCAGGAGAACAGGTGGGAGTCAGAGTGCTGGAGCCAGCATGTGGGCAATAAAGGAGGTGCCCCCCCCACCCCCACCAGGTCGTTCCCCCACATCTTCCAAAAGCCTCTGTTCAGCTGTTGATAAAGATAAATGGGGCCCCAAGACTGGGGAGGGGGAGAAGGAGGCATTAGGAAGCAGGAGGGATGCACATTTTGGAGCTTCCCCTAATGTAGTTGAGATGAATCAATTTGATGGTACTGTTTTAACATTGGATACCAGGCTCAGATGGCGTCAGCAAGACATATGTAGGGGAGGCCCTAGCTTCTCTACCTAACAACAGTCTCCCAGAATAGGGAGACCCCCCAAACATCCTCAGCTTTCCTTAAGAACTCATACATCTGTCATCTCCAGAATTGATCACTGTGCTCTTACAACCTTTGGTACACTGTCCCCCCATTAACTTGACATTCCTTTAAGCTGGGAGAGCACAGTGCCATCAGCAACAGAGGTTGGCATAATGTCTGGTGAACTGAATTCAATAGACCTGTCCAAATTCTATGCTTTCACCCCTTGGCTCCAAACTGCTTTTCTGGCCTCCCTACATGTGGCCTGTCGTCCAACCCAGTGGACCTTCTCACTTTTCCTCCCACATGAGGTCTCCTGTCTCCCTTCTTTACACTGTATAGCATCCTTCAAAGGTCAGCCCAAGGGCCACTTTCTCTATCAAGCCTTTTCTTTATCCCATACCCAACTCCTGGTGCCTTTCCCCCCTCAGAGTACTTTGTATTAATTTTGTAACCTGCTTTTCCCCCAGAGAAAATGTGACTTTCTTGAGGCACAGGACTGTTTGATGTTGCCTCTATATTGCTATTGCTCAACACTATACCTAGCATGTAGTAGGTGCTTGAGAAATGTGTTGGTTGTGTAGGACAATACAGTCTGTCTATTTCCTTGTGTCCTGTAGCATAACCCTGGGAAAACGGAGGCTACACAAGCCCAACGTTTCATTGTTGTTGGATGTGCAAACACAGAATCACAGAGAATGAGACTTGGAAGTGACCTCAATGACCTGTAGTCTAACCCACACTCAAGAAACGATCCCTATGGCAACTCAACCTCCAAGCAGTCCTCCAGTCTCTGCATGGACACTCCTAATGTGAGGGGGCCCTCACTAATACCACTGGGGGACAGCTCCAGTCCTTAGGAAGTTCTTCCTGACCTCAAGCCTGAACTGGCTCTCACCACTTTCACCTGTGGCTCATGGTTCTCCTTTCTGGGGAAGAGCAGAAAACAAGCTGAGCAGAGTAATTGTACAAGAGAGGAATTTAGTGGGAGGGGAGGTCAGAGCAGTGGAAATAAGGCAGCAAGAAAACATTTTTAAAAAAGCAAGCAGCTGTTCTGACAGCTGAGGCTGCAGATTCTGGTGGCCATGAGCCTTCAGATTTAAAGTGGATGCTCTGACCTGTGTATGACTGTAAATAAGTCTTCAGTCGTGCGTGACGTCACAAATACATCATCATCGTCTTCTGCTATGGATTCTGCTGTCTTGTCACTTGCAAAATGTTTTTCTTCAGTGCTCTGCTCCATAAAATTTCCTAAGGTAAAGAGAGAATCTGAGTCAGGGAATGGACCCAAACATCTCCCCAAATTCCTGTCCTAGGAGAGACTGTCTGGGGTTGTTCTAGCGCTTCCCTGCCCACGAATCCCTTCTCTTAGTAGAGTTGGGGCTATGGACTAGATGGAGAAGATGGCTTTCTCAGGTCCTCTTTGATAGGGATAAACCATGAGGCTGATTTCCATTTCTCAAAGGTTACCTTCAACATGCTTGGGACTTTGGATGTGCTGACTGATTAATTGTTAACTCCTGGAGAGCACAGAGGAAGGACTTGATCGATGCTTGCTGATTGAGTATTGATTTCACAGTCTTTGCCCTATAGATTCAAGAGTGCAGGGGCCCAAAGTAAACCTTGGCTAACTATCTGTCACTGGCTTATCCCTCAGAAGGTGACCTGGAGGGCCTGAACACCTCTGTAGACTGACCTAAATCCCCTGGACAGGCTGTCTCAGAATCAGCCTGCTCATTCTGGGATCAAGACTGCCCTGAGTGGCAGCTCAGCTTGTGAGCTGGCCTGAACACAACTACTGCACAATGTTCACTGACCTGGAAGGCTTGCCTCAACTCCACTGTCAGCTGGTGGCTTAAAGAGCTCCTCCTTGGTATTTGGGAACTGTAAGCCATCAGGGCTCAGCTGAGAGTTGACATCTTCCTCCAAGGTGATGATAGGACTAGGAGCCAGCTTTGGCTCCCCCGCATTGGCCCCCGGCTGTGGCAGGTGGAGCACACTAGGCTTCTTTGGCACTGGAGGGGGGACCTTGCTTCTCCTTCTCTCCACGTCACCCCCTCTCTCTGGCAGGGACCTCATCTTAGGGCACTCCTCTTCCAGGGTCTCTGCCACTGGACTCTGGCCATTTGGGGTTCTGAGAACCTTTGGTTTCCGCACGACCATATAGATATCCTGAGGGGAGGGCCTGGCCTGGCTGGTTGTATTCTCAGTAGTCAGGAGCAAGGTGGGGGAAGTTGGTAGAGGCTCCTTGGGAACCAGGTTCTGGGGTCTTTTGGCCACTGGAGGCTTTAGCTTCCTCTCTGGCAGGGTGAAGGCTTCCAGCCCAGGCTCCTCAGCTGGATCTGGGCTCTCAACATCATCTTCTGGCTCTGATTTACTGATTGACCGAAGTCGAACAGAGCGCAGGTCAGACTGGGTGACTACAGGCATGATTGGCTGATTGGGGCCAGTCTTTTGAGCCAACTTTGCTCCAAAGGTTGAGTCCGAGTGATGCCGGCTCACCTTGGCTTTGGCCCGGAGGGAGATCTTCATCCCTGAAGTATCCAGGTGGGCTGGAGGGGTCAGTGGTAGGTCAAATGGCAGCTGGGACTTGGGGCTCTTCTCCATTGGTGATGTTGGCGGCAAGGACGACTTCCTCTCTGGGACCACTGGCCGTACCCGACCACTGTTGCTTGTGTGAGGTAAATGACCTAGTATCATGGATGTGGTGGGAACGGTGGGGGTTGGTGTCTCAGACTGACTTGAGTACCCACTGGACGGTGACATCAGTCCTGTGGGCCTCCCTGGGGATGATACTTCCCGGGCCTCTGCTTCAATGGAAAGTTGGGAAGGTGTGGTGGCCCTGGAGGTGGAAGGGGAAGCCAGAGACTCTGAGCTGCCCCTCACTTGGACACACTCTATCACCGTGGTCCCAGTAGCAGTGCTCGAGCTGGAAAGAGACCGGTAGGGGTCGCCAGACTTCCAGTCACTGAGATACCAGTGGTGGGAGAAGTGTGTGCCTTCTGTCTCCCTTAAAGTAGGCACAGCTGGGTGGCCCTGAGCATCTGTGGAGGAAAACTGATGTCCCTGGTGTTCAAGGGGGAGGCAAAGGCTTCTAGGCCTCTGGTCCTTGGGCAAGCTGGGCCCAGCTTCTGGCTGGAGGACAGCCTCGTCTTTGACCAGGGACACACTGCGCATTGGTGGCAAAGGCTTCTTTTTGGCCTTTTTGAGGGAGATACTCTTGGACCTTCTTGGTCTGGGCTCAGCTCCAACAGAGGAGACATTGTCTGTACTGGCACTGCCTTCTGAGCTGGCACTGGGGTAGGCCAGGGTGCCAGTTTCACTGCCCTGCTGGTCCTCTCCACAGCCCCCACCCACTGAGCACACAGAGCCCGAGTCTGTTGGCACAGACAGTGACCTCTCCCGGAATCTACAGGCACTTGGGTCTGACTCTCGCCTTGAGGGCTCCCCTTCCGCCGGTTTGCTGCTGGGAAGGGGCCTCCCTTTGTAATCTTTCTCTGGCTCTTGGCTTCTTGGAGCTGGGCCATCAGGGCAGCAAGCCTGGTCATTCTGAGCAGCCAAAGCAGAACCAGTCTCTTCCAAGTTCCCAGGGCTGAGGACATTTAGAGACCCCTGAGAATTGCATGTAGAAGGATATTTCCCATTTTCTTTGACCTGACTGCTCTCTTCAGGGGCAGGACTAGTCGGGCTCATGTAATTAAAGCAGCTTCCTTTCCATGGAGGCGAGAATGTCGAATCCTTTGGTCCATTGCAGGAAGAGGGGACACTATATACCATCCCCATGCCCTCCATGGTGGGTGAAGCTGGGCCACTCATTGCTGGGTGAGACTCTCCTAGGTCACTGGGCATCTTTCTCAGGGCTGGGGAACATGCTTCATGGCCAGCCAGCCCCCTTCCACTGGCCACTTCTGGATTTGGGTTCCAGGACACAGATTCTTTAGTGGCAGAGTATACTTGCCCGTTACTCCGACCTGGGGAAGGGAGATCAACACAGAATGTTAATTCTGCCAGGTCACCAGTGTTGAGAGGCCCAAATTCCTCCTGAGAACTTGGAGGCACAGTCTCTGGCAAAGGACTGATAGGACTTCCAGAGATGAAGACAGGGATGGTCAGTGACTTCCCCAGAGCCTCACAGTGGCTGAGTGGCCAGATTCTGCCTAAAACTTTCAGCCTCTGAATTCCTCTCAAGGTCAGCCACTTGCTTCATCATTAGGACATAGCCAAGGTCTGCTAAAAAAAAAAGCCTTGGATTGACCCAAATTGTTCCAAATGAGCAGATGGGCTACATTTGGGAGTCATCCAGTACAAACGGTACAGATTCCCCTTGCCTACCAATGGGCATTAAACTTAATCTGGGAGTTACTTCTTGGGAACTGATACCAAGAACTTCTTTCATTTTCCAAGTCAAGATAAAAGATTTCACAATCTACGACCTGGGGAAGAGTGGGAAATAGACCAAATTGCTTCAAAGTCCCACCGTGTTTCAGGATCAGGGGAGAAAGTCTCTTACACTCATGTCAGTGAATTAACAAACAAACAGATATCACCAGAATAAAGAGGAAATTCGAAATAGGGAAAGCCCAGTGTGCCCCTCACTTGGGCTTTAGACACAGCCAGCCAGGCCAGGCACAATGAGCTTTTTTGCTGATTCATTCCTAAGGAGATTCCCCCAATCTCACAATTTTCTTATCACAGAAATATGGATTTACAGTTGGGTGAAAGTGATGAGGAAAAAGATCCACAGCACTTCCAGTGCAGCTGGAACCAGATGAAAATGGAATTTGGAAATATTGAACAAAATAAATAAAAAGACAGTAAGCTTGGTAACATTAATATGTGGCCACCAGGTGTCCATTTCTATTTGAGTCTGTCATGTGACAGCATTGGCCTCTGGGCAGGTCTACACAGGTGGTAGTAAGCAGCAAAGCTGGCTCCTCTCAGAACCAGAGCTCTTTCCATTATACCTTCATGATGCCATCATTTTTCCAATTAAGTGGAAAGAAATGAGAACGTCTCTATTTAAGATCAAGCTAGCCCAATCCTCAAAAGCATTCTCACACAAGGAGAGTTCTGTAGGGGTGCTTGGTGCACAGGCCACTGGGGACATCACCTTGGTCTCGCAAGGAGAGGTGAGGGAAGCCGATAATGGTCCGTCGCCTCCTCAGGGTGGACTTGGGGTTCACTGCAGTCTCTGTGTTAAACAAGGAGTGTCTTAAACTCGCATGTTTATCAAACTGCTGTCCTGTAGGCAAAAGAAACACGATGGAAATCAAATGGAGGCAGAGCAAACAGATGAGGGCAGCAGTGAGCATGGACAGCACCCTTCTTTCCTCTTCTTTCCCCTCCCCATGAGGCCCCACCTCATGCAGCCCACTGCCCTTGACTTCCTGGGGGGTAGCTGAGATGGACATGGCTCTTAGCCTTTCCCTGAATTCGAAATGGCTCAGCTCTTTCTTTATGAAGGGGAAGCCTTTATGAACAACCCTGTCAGGGAAGCTGGTCCTGCCTCAGATGGCAGTGTGAGTTTCTTTTTCACAAGCACTGGGTTTTATTTGGTGAGTGACCTCTATTTCCTGTAGCCTCAAGTCTGACGAAAGCTGGGAAGTGGAATGCCTGGGCCTGAGGGAAGGGGATGGTGTCCTTCTCATTCACTGTTCCTTCCTCCCTGTCTCCTCTATCATGAGCTTCATCCTCTAGTCATCGGCTCGTTAGTGTCAGGCACCATGCTAAGCGCGGGGGGTACAAAGAAAGGCAGAGGACAGTTACGGCCCTCGAGGAGCAGACAGTCCAAAGGGGAGATATAACTAAATCATAAATAGGACACATGGGAGGCGATCTCAGGGGGAGGCACTGACATTTTGGCTTCTGAGCTTTGGAGGAAGCCAAGGAAATGAGGAGGGAGAGATGAGGAGAGACAGCAAACGGAGCGTTGTGTGCCCTTTGCAGTAAACCAAGTATCTCAATCCTTTGGCTGGGAAACAGAGCTCTGGTTAAGAACCACAGAGGCTTGAGGACTGGGCCTCACTTCCAGCATATAGGAAGGGAAGGGGGAATGGTACCAGAGAATGTACTATTCATCCTGCCACAGCCAAGTAACTGTTATGTGTTCTCACAAAGGAAGGAGCAAAGGGGTTTGAGGAACACCTCCTTACCCTCCTTGTCATCAGGAAGGATGAAACACCCATAAGATAATGGAAGAAGGAGAGGAAGGTCTAAAGCGGAAGAGGGGAACTCAGATGTGTGTCAGGTGGTTGGAGGGCAGAAGAAAAAGGGATTCAGACCCACAGGACACTCAGAGCCAAGAAGAGCCAAGTAGCAATGACTCACAGAAGAATGCATTTGCCTGGTATCTTACAAATCTAATTAAATGGCAAAGGGAGGGGAAGGAAAAAACTGGCTTGGACACGTACCTTGCAGGCTAGATACAACAGAAAGCAGCCACAAGCAAGCATATGACTACAGATGTGACAAGATTCAAGAAAATGACCAGCACCAAAACACATGGGCTCAGCAACTGATCAGCAAGATTTTACTGAACACCTACTATGTGCCAGGCACTGTGCTAGGTATGGAAGCACAGAGTGACCCAGAGACCCTAACACAGGAAGGCAAAGGTAACCTCAAAGCCATCCTGATCCATGGTGGCATGGGGCTCCTAGCTGGCACATATGTGGCTTGGGAAGGGAATCGTTTATTTGGAAAGGCTCCGAAGGCCATTTACTAATTGGTGCTTGTAGCTCTGTCTTATTGGGAAAAAGAAGAGTCTCTGGTAAGATGGCCAGTCCTGTTGTGTTTGAAGATGGCCTTGTTATTTTACAGGGACACCTTGTTGCATGAAACTCAGTGAAGTGACTTAAATAGACATCCTCAGGACTGTGGAGTGGTCTGTAGCTATATGAAGAATTCATCTGACCCTGTCCAGGAAGATACCTAAAGGTCTAAGTTGTTTTGCTAAGCAAACTTCAGCCACAGGGAGTCTTCTGATAGTGGAAAAGTTGGATTTCAGCAACTTCCCTAAATAGCAGCTCAAGGAGAGCTAAAGGCTGCCCCCCTTCCCTCCCGACCCCCTTCCCTCCCACCCCCTTCCCTCCCACCTCCCTTTAAAAAATTGTTACTCCTGCTTGCCTGAAACTGGATCCTTTGGGTGAGATAGAGTTCTTTTTCATCAAAAGCATTCCAGTAGTTAAGTGGCTCACATTTGAATGGACTGGCTTTCATCAAATTCTGGGAAGAGGGCCCCTGAGGGCTTAAGTCCCAATGGGTTGTATTGAGCCTTTCTTAGATCATAAAATCACAGGCTCATCTAGGCTAGCCCCTTCTTGAGGCTGAAGACCCAACATAGTGAACAAGTGACCCTCCAGACTCTGCCCCAGCACTGTTAGTGAGAGGGAGATACCAAATCAGCAGCCACTTTGGAATGGCGCCCATTGTTAGGGACAATCTTTCTTCCTCCCACTCTCTGTTCCTAGATCTTCCCTCAGAAGCCAAGTAGAACATGTCTAGTCTCTCTTACCAACACAAATCTCCAGATATTTGCCAACACTGATAACATTCCCTCCCTCATTCCAAGCCTTCTCTTCTCTAGGCTAAACATCCTCAGTTTCTCCACCTAATGCTCCCATGGCATACTCTCTAGGCCCCATACCATCCTGGTTGCCCCTCACTGGATGCTCATCAATGGCCTTCCTAACTGTGCCATTCAGAACTTGGACACTATTCTAGATGGGGTCTGCCCAGGACATGGTACCATGAGATTATCAACTCCCTCAGCCTAGAAATGATATCTTGTTCCATAGAGCCTGAGATCATATCCTTTTTGGGGTTTAATTTTGGGGAAGATTATCTCGGGCAGGGAAAGGGAGGAACTGGGGAGTATCTAGTTACGAGGACCAGGTCTTAACATTCTGGAGGTTCTATTCTTCCATTTAATTCTGTTTCCCAAACTTCCACTCTCCAGCCACAGCCCCTGAATTATTCAACCTTTACCATCATGGCACCCCCTAGCTGCTCAGGCTGGACTCCACAGCCAGCTATGTTACTATTTCTGCCTCTAGGCTTCTTCACCCAAAGCTTGAATCACTACTGCCTAGGCATAATACCTCTAAAGAATTTTGGATTCTTCCTTCCCACCGCCACCTAGTTGTCTGCTAACTCCCTGCATGTCTTTCCTCTGCGATATCTCTCCCCTCCAATTCCTCCTCCCCACTACTCTCGCCCATCATTCCTGAACTCCTGAAGTGGTATTCCTGCTGGGGCCTCTGTCTCCAGGTCCACCTGGCTCCCATCCATCTTGCTCATACTGCTAGATCCAGCTCACTGAATCACTGCTTGAATCATATCATTTCCTGGCTAAATGCTCTTCAGTGAAGGATTCCCCATTGCCTGCAGAATAAACAAAAGCTCACACTTAACTATAACCTTTGGAGCATTTCTCCCTCCCACTTGTCCCCTACAAGAGCCTGCCACTACCCAAACTTCACAGTTCACCTTTTCCCTCTTGTTTCTTTGGGTCCCTCTGCCTGGAATGCTCTCCCTTCTGTCCTTTGGCTCAGCTCAGATGCTCCCTTGGCTCTGGTATCCCCGGCCAGAGGCAACCTGTCCCGGGCTTAATCCTTAACTTAGTGGAGGGCTCCATTCTATAGTATCTGTGTTTGCTGTGTATTTTCTTATCTGACCTACTATGCTCCAGACCATGTCTTGTGAAGATCTGCAACACCGAGCCATGCACATCCGTTTGCAAAAGATTTGCTAAATTACTCAACAATTGCAGGAATGATAGCAACCGTCCATGGTGCTCCAGACTAGGCCCCAAGCAGTGATTCTGCAAGGCAATGTCAGGAGTATATAGAAGACTATCTCTGTGAGGGTCAGTGCAAGAATAGGCTGAAAAATGCATTTAATGGAGATGTGGCTCGAAGAATGTCAGAGCTAATGTTAAGCATTAAGCATTGGGACCATCAAGTGGTTGAGAAGGATCTGTCTCTAGACAGGAGCCCCCGGGACTGAGGGACACTCATTGAACATATAATGTCACAAGATTCCTGGAAGGCAAAAGCTGCCCTAACATACCCTGTATGAATTCACTTTCCTTGTAAACTGGAGGATGTTGGGCCATGGCAAGTCAATGTCCTAAGATCAAGAGTCTCAATAGAAATCACGAAATAAGCAGTACTTGACACGAAACTCAATTCAAAAGGGTTAATGGTTAAAATGATCTGGTAGTGCTTAAACATTAGAAGAATTGACAGACTATTTAAGCAACTGAAAGTGAACATTGCTGCAGCAATGCCATGGACTATCATTTGGTAAATCCAAGAAGACAAAATACCCAGGACAGGACCCCTTGATTATGGAAGAACTGCTGAGAAAACTAGAAAGGAAATGAGCAGAAATTCAGTGAATGCCAATACTTCCCAGTATATGCCACAATAAATTCCAAATGGATAATCAGCCTAAATGTAAAAGGTTATATCATCCAATAATTAAAGGAGAATGGAAGAAGCTACCTTGTATAGGCAGCTGGGGGGTTAGGAGGAGAATTCTTAACTAAACAAAGAATAGAGGTGATCATAAGAGATAAGACAAACACTTCTCATTATGTAAAATGAAAAAAAATAATATGAAATAAAGGTTTGGTATCTAAGATATATAAAGAATTGATACAAATATATAAGACAAGCATCTTTAGCCTGATAGATAACTGATTGGAGGATATGAACAGGCAGTTTTCAGAAGAAGAAATGTAAATTAATAATCACTACATGAAAAAAATGGTCAACGTTAGAGTGGCTGTGGGCAGATAGGCACACTGATAGACTATTGGGGGATCATCAAACTGTATATGCTCTCTGACCCAGCAATGCCACAAGGAGGCCAAAGACAGAGGGCAAAGTCCCATAAATACAGAAATACAGATAGCACCACTTTTGTGGTAGCAAAGAATTAGAAACAAAACAGATAACCAGTATATGTATATGATTCGTATATGAATCTAATGGAATATTATTGTGCCCTTGGAAATGTAAGAATTTTGGGAAATTTGGAAAGGCCTGTACAAATGAACGTATGCATTCAATTAAGGAGAACTGATAGAACAGTTTACACAAAGACCCCTAGGATGTAAACGCCACGGACTGATGACCAAGCGTCCTTCCTGAGCATGAACAAAGGCAAAGGGGCCAGTGTTTGGTATCACCTGGGCATCCTGAGGCAGCCCTTTCCCAATCATTAGCAGGTTATTCTTCTATCAACCCCAAATTTGCCTCTTTGCAACTTCCCCCCCTGGCTCCTGGTTCTGCTCTCTCAGCCCCACCTCCCTGAGTCTTCTCTTTTCCAAGCTAACCTTCCCCAATGCCTTCAACTCTAGAGATCCCTAAAGTGTGAGCTCCTACTCCCCTGGATTCTCTCCAGCTCCTCACTACCCTTCCTAAACTGTGGCCCCAACAATTGAGTCCCGTATTCTAGACATGGCTGACCAGGGCCCCCCTCCCCAGTTCTGTATGAAGCCCAAGATGATGTTGGCTTCCTTGGCCATCATGTGGTGCTGAGCTTGGAGCCTTCCAAAGCCTCTGGCTCCTTCCCCACCACCCTACCACCCTCCTACCTTATGCTTTTGAAGGAGATTTTTTTGGAACTTAAGTCTGTCTTTATATTCATTGAAATGAATGCTGGCAATGGATAGCAGCACTCTCAGTTTATTTCCTAATATTCACCTTCCACCAAACAAAAACACATGAGTCATACACAGCGTCAGGAGAACCAAGGTGGGAACTGAAGGTGCCGACTGCCTCGTTCAGAATAGTGACTACATGTGTTGGAGACAAGACTGTTAGCAGAATGATGTGGCTCCGTGGGAGAAAACAAGGGACAATATTACAGATGGCAAGATCTCAGTTTGGAAAGGAAGCCTGTAAACATTTCCTCGTCCATCTCGATCAAGCCGGCTTGTTTGGGTTCTCTCTACTTTGGCCTGAATTCCTCTGTCACCAGCAGCCCACAGATCAGATCTGGTGATCATTTGAACTGGCCCCCCATTCAGGGAGAGTCACTTCACTTTTCCTCTTTGTCCCTTGGCCTTACCCCAGTCCTCGCTTAGTGAGTCCTGGCTTTGCCCTCTTTCCTCCCTACCCTCAGAGCGGCACTGTCCTCGAAGCTCCACCAACCTTACATTAAGCGCTAAGGGGGATACTGAGCTTTACTTGGCTCCAAATGTGGCCCTGCCACTCCATTTTCCTAGGTCACTGCCATCCCTTTACCCTAACCCCACAGAATCACAGGATTGAAGGATAGGAAGGGGCCTCAAAGGTCATCTAGGCTACCCTACCACCCCCTCAAGCCTTCATCCTTGGCTTTAAGACCTCTATTGCTCTTGGGGTCAAAAGTCTTCTACCCAAGTGGAGGAGAGGGGGGCTTGGCTAGATGCCAGAACATGTGAAAAAGAGCTCAGCTTCTTAGTGGACCACAAACTGAAAATGAGGCCATGGTGTGACATGGCAGGCTAAAAAGCCAAGCAACAGAATAAGAAAGACCCCACCACAGTTCTGGGGGCAAGCCACTGGCAATCTAGTGCACACTCAGAGGAGGGAGACCAAAGTGCATAATGGGATCTGAAGGGACCAGGACATTCAGCCTAGAAAAAATAGATGCCTTCAAGGATCACAGGGTTTCCCCTATTGCACTCTGCATTTTTAGCCTCATTTCTTTTTTTCTCCCTACTTAAGAAAGGAAGGAAGGAAAGAAGAAAGCAAGGGAGGGAGGGAGGGAGGGAGGGAGGAAGGAAGGAAGGAAGGAAGGAAAGAAGGAAGGAAGGAGGGAGGGAGGGAAAGAAGAAAGGAAGGAGGGAGGGAGGGAAAGAAGGAAGGAAGGAGGGAGGGAGGGAGAGAGGAAGGAAGGAAGGAGGGAGGGAGTGGGAGAGAGGAAGGAAGGAAAGAAGGAAGGAAGGAGGGAGGGAGAGAGGAAGGAAGGAAGGAGGGAGGGAGGGAGGGAGAGAGGAAGGAAGGAAGAAAGGAAGGAGGGAGGGAGGGAGAGAGGAAGGAAGGAAAGAAGGAAGGAGGGAGGGAAAGAAGGAAGGAAGGAGGGAGGGAGGGAGAGAGGAAGGAAGGAAGGAAGGAGGGAGGGAGTAAGGGAGAGAGGAAGGAAGGAAGGAAAGAAGGAAGGAAGGAGGGAGGGAGGGAGGGAGGG
>NW_027187258.1:1150862-1198484 GCF_028583685.1 Petaurus breviceps papuanus | reverse complement strand
GGGAGAGAGGAAGAAAGGAAGGAGGGAGGGAGAGAGGAAGGAAGGAAAGAAGGAAGGAAGGAGGGAAGGATGGACAGAGGAAGGAGGGAGGGAGGAAGAAAGGAAGGAGGGAGTGAGTGAGGGAGAGAGGAAGGGAGGAAGGAAGGGAGGGAGGGAGGAAGGAATGAAGGAAGAAACTCGCTCTGGGAATGGAGTCAGGCCCCAGGGTCTGTCTGCACTTCAGGAGGAAGGCTGCAGCTGCTGCCATCTGGGTCTAAGGCCTGGCTTGCCCTGCCAGTGACTGTGGCCCAGAGACTTGCTAACCCTTGGCTGTCACTAAGTGGTGAATGTCCTTTTCCCAGGGCTAGTGCAGAAGGAAAGATCTGTTGCCCAATGCAGACTTTCACCAAAATAAACCAAACTCCAGTAAGTGAGTATAACAAAGTTCCCTTCTATTCTCCAAGGAGGATACAGGCTCTAACATCACTTGGGACTTTTTCTGCAGCAAACTTCGGGTTGTTTGACAGCTGGCTGACCTGGGGCGAGGGATGTGGCTGCCATCAGACCACTGGGATGGAAGTATAACTGCCCTTATGCCCCCAACTGTAAGCACTAAGCTGTAGCAAGCAGTCAAGAAGGTGCCATCCCCCTCCCCTGCTGGCTCAGCTTCCCACACTGGGGGCCCCAGGAAACTCTACCAGAGATGTTGATGGGCACGATGCTGCCCTGGGTGGAACACGCTGGTTGCCACCTGTTCTCCTCCAGGACAGGCAGAGGGAAGGGTCTACTCCAGGCGTTTTGCTTGTCTGGAGAGGCAGGCAGGCTCAGGGAGGACTCAGGGGGCCTCACGCCCTGAGTGGTACTCTTGTCTCTGTTCCCTCTTCGGCTTGTGGGCTATTAGGAAAAAGTCCAATGGAAAGAGGGTGATGGAAAGCCCATGGGTCTGACTACTTGCTTGTTCTTGGGTAAGGAGTCTGAGACTTTCTGGAGGAACCATTAAAAAGTTGGGAGGATAGGAGGATTATTATGGTTCCTGGCTTTAGAGCCACAGAATCCAGTCTTGTCATTTTCCAGATGAGGAGGCTGAGGCCCAGAAAGGAACAGTGACTTGCCCAGGGTAACTGGGCAAATAAATGTCTGAGGTGGGATTTGAAACCAGGCCTTCTCAACACCAAGTCCTGCGTGATATCCCTACTCCACTATGATTCTCAACAAGCAGGAGCCTTGGTGGCTTAATGTGCCCTTTCCCTGGGGACTATCCAAGCTCCAGGCCCTGATATTCAGCTCTGTCCTCAGCCTGCAAGGTTGAGCCCAGGCCTCAATGTGAACTAAGGACAGAAGGATAGGAGCAGAGGACACACATGCCAGGGCTCTTGGCTCCTCCCTAGAAGGCCAGGAGAACAGAGTTGGCTAAGGGCTTCTGTCCAGAGATTATTCTGTAATTAGTGGGCCTCTGCCCACCAGGGCCCCTGCCAGTGAAAGAAAGCTGAAACTCACCATCAACACAAATTCCAGGCGCTTGGCAGACTGTGGCCTTGGGCTGACAGTGGGCTCCAGGGGGTCGTCTGGGTCTACAGTGCGGAAGGTCTGCCCAGAAATCCTGGCCTCTGAGTAATGTTCCTCATACTCTTCTGCAAAAGACAAGGCATGAGGACGAGCAGTGCAGGAAGTTAGGCCCAAAGCTCAGAGCTGTAGTCAGTGTGGGCAGTGGAAAGCACCAATCCCAGCCCTTCCACTTCTTATGGTTGTGGGACCCTGGGCAAGTCACTGCCCCTCTTGGGGCCTCAGTTTCTGCAGCCACAAAATAGGGGGAAGTTGGACGCTGAAGTCATTTCCAGCTCTCAATTTATGAGCCTCTGATCCAATCTCTGGCGTGAGTCACTTAACCCCACCTGCCCTCCAAAAAGCAAAAATAAAAACAAAACCAAAACCAATCTCTGGCCTGGACTCACTGTGTCCATTTAGTGTGAAAGCAGCAGAGGCAGGAGTAGGAACCTGGGCATGATCCTGGCCTAAACACTTACTTGGCAGTTTGGCCTCCTGGTTTCCTTCTGGGTTCCTCCCTGAGTGGAGCCTGGGGGGACGGCCTGCCCGTCACCCTCAGCTTGAGGTAGGGGAGGTGGTCATGAGGAGACAGAGACCCCAGAACATGGATGAGGCTGCTGCATGGGAGGGAGGGAGGGAGGAAGGTCACCTCCTTCTATCAGGTAGTTTCCTATTAGAACTAATTAGCTTGGCTTACTCTGGGCTAACTGGCTGTTTCTAAGCTATTGATATGAAGTAGGGGTGCTGTCAGTGCCTTCTAGGTGTGGTACCCTGGGGCATAGGCCAGTCACCAGGCTCTAGTTATGGCTTCGCCCAACAAGCAGCCAATGAACACTCAGCTCCATCCTGGCCCATCATGGAGGATATCCATCTGTCTTCAGAATTACTTCTGGCCCATTCTCTCACTTGAGGGTGCCATGGCATGATTTTACTGTTTGATGCCTTGGGGCCAGAGAGCTTGAGGAAAACCTTATGTCAACAAGAGGGTCCTGGCCATGGCTGCTGTGGGTGCCCAGGAGGCCCACGAAGATCAGCGCTATCTTGAGAGAAGCTTCAGGGAGAAGGAAGAAGAAAAGGGGCATTTCAGGGGCCTCTCGGGATCCAGATGCGCCATGGACAAAGGTCCTGGCCAGGGGTTGGGGGAGGGGGGGGTCTCTAATATCTGGCAAATGCTGGCTCAGGCTCTGAGATTTAGAGCTGGAAGAGGCCTCAGAAGTCATTTACTTTTTTTGTTTGGTTTTGGTCATGACCCCATATGAGGTTTTCTTGGCAAAGATACTGAAGTTGTCTGTCATTTCCTTCTCCAGTAAGTTGAGGCCAACAAGCTGAAGTGACTTGCCCAGGGTCACACAGCTAGTAAGTGCCTGAGGCTGGATTTGAACTCAAGCCTTCCTGACTCCAGGCCTGGAGCTCTATCTACTCAGCCTCCGAGCTGCGTCATTTACTCTAGAGGAGAAAAGTGATGCCCACAAAGTCATGGAGACAGTGGTGGAACAGAGCCAGGATTTGAACCCAAGTCTACCAAGTACAAGTCACATGCTCTCTCCACCATGCCTTCCCCTGGGAAGCACTCCCCTTACACAGGTGTAGCCCCATGCCCCAGATGAGACCAGGCCATGCATGTTGCCACGCCTTGGAAAATTTGGTTTTCCCCTTTCTGGGCCCATTGGGAGAGATGCCCAGATAGTCCAGTCTACCGTCCTCTCCTCCCTTTAATAAGGCTTCATCACACACTTACCATAAGTCAGTCAAGTGCCATTGTCGACACTTTGGGGAAAACCCAGGTAGAACACCCAGTCCCCATCATGGTTTCAAGCCACACATACACGAAGGACTGAACCAATCCAGGAACAGAGACAAAGTGGGAAGGGGTCATAACATGGAGTGCCTGTTCTACACGTGTGTTTCAATGGATATATACATATACACACAGATGTTTCCTTATGTGTGTGTGTATGTGTAGAAGGAATGAAAAGCAAAGCAAGGAAGGTGAGTCATCAGAGGTTTCTTAGAGGAGAAGGAAGAGGGGTGGACGGGCCAAGGAGAAAGTCATTTTAGACCAGAAGAGGGAGAATATATAAGAGAAAAGGGGGTGCCCCCCACTGACGGGGATGGAGAAGCCCCCATTAGGGAGGCTTGAGTTTGCAGGCTCTGTAGGGTGGCCTGAGAGCAGGAGGAGGGGCAGGCAAAGTGACTCATGGAAAGTCTTTGGGGGCAAAGTTGGAATAAGGAAAATCAAGCAGTGCGCTGTCAACATTGTTCCTTATGTCTGCCCTGTGTCCATGAGGATGGTGGTAGAGTGGCGGGCCTTAGAAGATGAGGATTGCAGAGAGGGTTGCCATAGCAACAAGGACCCCAGAAGAGGAGGGGAGAAGGGAGGCAACAGCAATAATGTGATTGGGTGCCGAGAACGAGCCAGCAGAAATCTGGGGGCTGGGGGGCTGGGGGGACGTTTTCAGTGCAGCCTGGGAGAAGACAGCAGAGCTAAGCATAGAGTGGGAGACCTTCCCCCAGCCTGTAATCATCCTGACTTCCAGCTTCCATGTGTGGAGTCAGTGAGGCAGGGGACGGCCAGCCCAGCAGCATTCTCTCCATTTTGGCGATGCAGGACCTGGCTCAGAGGAATTCAATGATGTGCCCTCATTAAACTGTCACTAAGTACTGGAGTCAGGATTAGAACCCAGATCCCTCCTGACTAATCTAGCTCTGTGGTTCTTCAGCAAAGCCTGCCTGAACATTTTCCCCTAACCTGCACAAACTCTCCAAAGTGCCCCTCTGCCAGGCCAGGAACATTGCAGGGCATTATGGGCAGGGCCTAGAGAGAGAGGAGCAGAGGCCCGATCCTCAGCTGTCCTCTACAAGCCCTTCCCTGAGGGCCTGGCTAGACTCATCACCTATATCTGAAGGAGCAAAATGTAGCCACCGACCCGCCTCTCAACAGCACCAAGGCCATGGAACTCTGAAATCGGAATGATGTGCTGTAGCCTGTGGTGGCTTCCACTCCCCCCTCTGGGGGCCTCTCCCAGAGCCCTTCCCTCGCAGCGGTACCTTGCAGCAAGCTCTGGAGATTAAGCTGAGCTTCCTGATGCAGCTCCTCCACACCTGGGGGCCGGCTGGAGGAGAGGAACACATTCACTGGCTGTTGCCATGGTGACTTGGGGTGGGTAGCAGTTTTCTTATTCTCCAGACCCAAATTGGAGGCAGCTAGGGAAGAAGAGTGTCAAGTGAGCCTTGGAGATGGTGAGCCAAGGATGTGAGGCCACATGCTGAGCACCTGACCTGCAACCTCCCCAGAATGCCCTGGAAGAGCCTCTCCTCAGCCTTCCTGCCTCCAGCAGCAGACTCTCATCCATTCATTCGCTCATTCTGAGCCCTAACTAGGGACTTTGACACCCAGGACAAGTACCAAATATTGGGCCTGGAAAAAGTGAAACTAGCAAGCAGTGAGCTTACTTCTAGGAAGGTGGGCAGGGAGGGGAAGAGCCCCGTCAAGCTTTCATCTGGTAGTTTTCTGTTTTCACCAATTAGTCTTGATAGCTAAGGGGTAAACTTTATGTTTGTATGTACTGAAGGAGTGCAAATGTTGCCAAAGAGTCCTCTAAATTCAGTAGCCCTGGGGTGAAGGCCCAGTTGCCCCCCCCCCAGTTATGTTTCTGCTCACAGTCCTTCATTAGTATACCAATACATTGAGTGCCTGCAATGAGCCAAGCCATGAGCTAGGCACAGAAAGTGATGCCCAGTATATATGTAAATAACCCTCATTTCAATTAGATCATGCTAAGTGGGTTACAGAGGTGGCCACAGAATACGTGGGGCATTTTGGTAGGGGGTGGTAGGAGGAAGAAGCCACTTTTGACTAGGAGCAGGCCAGCACCTGCACCCATCCCCCTAATGCCCACCATGGGAGAGAGGCCAAGGCGGTTATGAGCAGATGGGCCAAGCAGGGCATCAATGTCCTGGGCTTCTGGATAAAACAAAGATCTGCTCATTATTCCCTTGCACATTCTACAGTGACAAGCACATTCATCACATAGATACAGACACAGAGGCTAGATGTCACCCCCTCCCGAAGTGTCTGAGCAAACTTGGGGATTGTGGCTGAGGTGCAGCTCAAGTCCCTGCCCACTCTGAGCATTCATCCACTCAACAAATACATAAAAAGTTCTAAGGGATGCTCCCGGTTTTACAAAAATGGTCTCTGTGCAAAGATGTGCTTCTGACTTCCAGCTAACACGGCAATGGGAAAGGCCAGAGTGGAGCCAGCAATGACCTCAAATGGGCACTAGATTAAGAAATGATCAAGAAATACAAAGAGAAACATCAGTGCACTCTTTCAACAAGACTGAGATGACACACAGAGAGAGGCAGAAGCTGAACTTGCTTGAAGAAAGGTCTCCCCAGGAAAGCTGGCAGAAGCTCAAGTGAATGGCTCTGCAGCAGGGTGAGCCTGGGTGGGATATGGGAAACCAGGCTTAAAGGAGCACCCCTGAGCGGGACACTGAGGTCTGTCTGTGCTCTGAGCAAAGATCCAGCAGGGAAAGGGGAAGCCGGTGGAAGGACACTGAGGTCAGGACAAACAGCAGCCATCCTGCTCTAACCTGTCCAAGAGTGCTGAAGGGGAACCAGCCTAGCTCTGGCCAGAACCTCACATTAGGAACTGAGGATTGACATGGGTAAGCACAAGAAGAAATTATGAAGAAATATCATGGAACAAGAGATACCCATGAGGCGAACACAGAAGAGCTCTGGAAGGAGGAATTGGAAAGAGAACAAAGAACTGAGAACAGAAACTTTTAGTTATGCAAGTGAAAGAGTCCCTGAAAGTTAGAATGGTTCTGAGACAATTCAATGACTTGGAGACAACAAAAAATTAAAAAAACATCAGATTGAAAACATATAAGAACATTTAAGGTATATGCTATCAAAACCAAGTAAGCTGGAAAATAGGTCGAGTGACAATTTCAGAGTCACAAGACTCCCCCAAAACCATGACCAAAAGCAAACGAATACCATACTTCACAAAATCATAAACGAAAACGACCCAAATTTAGTAGAACCAAAGGGCAAAGGGGAAATAGAATTTAGCAGTCACCTCCTGAAAGGAACCCCCAAATGAAAATTCCCAGGAATGTCAAAGCCAAAGGTCAGAGCTTCTAGGTGAAAGGAAAAAAATATCATAAGAGGTCAGAAATAAACAATTCAAATACCAAGGAACCTGTCAATATCACACGAATTGGTAGCAACGACTTAAAGGAGAGATCTTGGAATGTGATATTTCAAAAGGCAAAAAAGATAAAAATTTACAATGAAGAACAACTTACCTGCACAGCCTGAAAGACTGAGTACAATCCTATAAGTGAAAAAAAGATCTTTAATAGAATAAAAGACTTTAAAACATTACTGATAAGACCAGAGATGAATAGAAACTTTGAATTGCAAATATAGGGGTTAAGAGAAACCCAGAAAGGCAAATACATTTAAATAACTGGAACGGTCTAAACCACAGGTGTCAAACTCTCTAACCAGAAAATGTAATTGGCAAATGTTGAAAAAAAATAAACATACAGTGCAATATAGATAATTCTAATTTATTGTTTTCTAAGTCCATATGCAGCCAGTTTCTATTTGAGTTTGACACTGCTGATCTAAAAGATGGTAAAGTGCTTATATCTTTACTAAGAGAAGAGACAAGTCTTTTGAAAATTGTGTCTTCAAGGGCCATGGAAGAAGTTAAATAAGATAAACAGAGGGACTGTGGGTGGTTTTGTTCATTTTTAATAGTTTTTAGAAAGAAAAGAAAGGGGAGGAAAAATGGCATGCACTGGGGAAGAAATCAGGAAGAAGCCTTTGTGAGAAGAACGTACAAATAGGGAGGAAGGGGTGGGGAGAGTGGGTATTACGTGAACCTCACTCTTATCAGACTTGAACAAAAGGGGTTTGAACATACATACACAAAAAAAGTTTGGTTTAACTCAACAAAGATTAGTGAGGGATAGGGCAAGGGGAAAGAGGGGCTTGAGAGGAAGGTAGAGTCACAAGCAAAACACACTTCAACTTTAGAATGCAGGAATAAGTGGACCTTTTGTTAATATGATGAATAGTATCTAAAACCAAGAGCTAGCATTATCTAGAATGGAGAAACATGAGAGGCCTTTCCAATAAGATCAGGGGTAAAAAACAAAACAAAACAAAACAAAACAAAACAAAACCAACCAACCAACCAACCAACCAACCCCAGATCTCGTCTGCAATGAAATTCGGTGCTTTTCTTCCCATGATCACCCAGCTGGCAAGTGTCAGGGGCAGAATTTGAACCTGACCCAATCTCTCCTGGCCCCAAGTCTGGCACTCTTTCCATAAAGTGAAGATGTCTGTTTTTCCCACTCTCAGGTGATAATAGCTCCAGAGGTGCTAGCAAGAGTCATAAAAAAAGACAAATGGAAGGAATAAACAGTAGCCGGGAAGCAACACAGTGGTCACTTTTAGAGACTATGTGATGGTCTCACTGGAGAACCCTAGAGATTCAACTAATTAATTGAAAGAATTAATAGCTCCACTGACGTAGCAGATACCAAATAAAACTCCATAGATCATAAGCTTTTCTGTATACGGCCAGCAAAACCCAACAAGGAGAACTAGAGAAAGGATACGTTCAAAATAATGACAATGTATTCAAGATTTGGGGGTTTGCCTACCAAGACACACACTGAAACCATATGGAGACAATTACCACAATGAGGACAATGAGAATTATAGAAATAGGAATCGCTCATGCCAGGCAATGTGGCAGAGTGGATAGTGAGTCAGTCTACGGGACAAGAAGACCTGAATTAAAGTCCTGCCCCTGACACATCTTGGCTGTATGACCCTGGGCAAATTGCTTAAGTTTTCTGTGCTCTAAGATTCTGAGTTTCCGAGGCAGTCAGTCAGTAAGCACCTACTATGTGACAGGCACTGTGATAAGTACTGGGGACACAATCACTATCCTTATTCATTGCTCAATGTTCATGTTTATTAAGGGGAAGGGAATAAATAAGCATGTATACGGCAGCCACTGTGATCCAGGAACAGTACTAAATGCTTTTTACAAATCTGATCTCATTTGATCTTCACAACAACCCTGGGAAGTAGGTGCTCTTCTTTTTCCCCATTTTACAGATGAAGAAACTGAGGCAGGCAACAATTAAGTGGCTTGCTCAGAGTCACACTCTGATCTAATAATAAGCGGCTGAGGTTGGATTTGAACTCAGTTCTTCCTGACTCCAGGCCCAGGGCTCCCTTCATTGTACCACCCACTGCCTCTTATAAGTTCAGAATAACAAATGATCTTAATAAATATTTTTTTTTCAAGGCAACACAGTCTTTGGCATCAAAGTGTTTAATGTCTAGCAACAGAGATAAGACATCGAGTCAGCAGAAAGGCAGGATGTGCTGAGCTGTGCTCAGTTTGCAAGAGATCCCCATATTCCCTCACACAAGGGGACAATTACCTGCTGGGGGGGTGGGTGGGGCGGGGCGGCAGAACCAGGAGAAACTTCATGGATATAGGGGCACTTGAGCTTGGCCTTGAAGGATGAACATCAGCCAGGCAGAGACAGGGCTAGCAAGTGTCCTGTTCCAAGCTGAGAGGAAAGAGTCCCTCCCTTAGCACCTGTTCCTCTGGACTGATGGAAACTCAGTCTCCTAGAGCATAGCTCTCTATTTCCCCTGTGCTAACACAGAATGGAAATGCAATTACTACCTTGTGCCTGGGATTTCCATTTTGCACTTTTAAGGGCACCTCCTGAATTGGGAATCAGAGGGTCTGGGACCATCATCCCAGTTCTGCTACCAACTCATCATGTCCCATTCAGTAAGTGTCTTTCCTTCTGTAGGCCTCAGTTTACTCTTTGGTAAAATAAGTGCATTGGACTAAATGGTTTCCTAGGGCCCTTTTAGCTCTGACTTCATATGATACAAAATCTCTTCCTTCCTCTGGGTCTCAGTTTCCTCCTCTGTACTTTCTAGCTTTGACAGTCAGTGTTTCTCAAAGTAATGGGGGCTGGCTGTGCTGAGTGTCAGAGAGGAGGCACAGTGGGGATGTGCCAGTCACCAGACCTCTGGCTTCAAAGGGCTACCATGTGAAGGCAGCATCTAGAGAAGAGCTTTGGGCCTGGGGTGGAGATCCCTAGCCTAGGAAGGCTGGTGACTGATGGTAATGCCAGAAAGACTTCTCTTTGAATGTTTGACTCTGCTTTCTCTGGATGCCTGGGTTTTGCATCCAGGCCCTCACCCTTTCCCTGGAGCTCAAGCAGGGAAAAGTTAGTATTAGATCAAAACAAATGAAATCGTTCAGAAGCCCCCTGGGGAATCTCCTGCAGTGTAGGGTGGGTGGGCTTTGAGGAAGGAACAAGCTGGGACAAGAAAGGGGTGTTATGGCCACTAGGTGGTGCTGTACAACGCCAAGCTGGGAGTTAAGCTGGTTAGTGAAGTGCTTTACTTAGCTGTGTCAGCATTCTGATACAACCCACATTTGCAGAGCAAGCTGCAATTTCTCCCTAGGGTTTATATTTGTAGGTAATATAATAACTGCTGGCATTTCTATAGTGATTTCAAATGAGCAGACATTGTTATTCCCATTTTACAAAGGAGGTGACTTCCCTTGCTCAGGTCATAGCACTAATAAGTGTCGGAGGGGAGATTTGAACCCAGGCCTCTTCTGACTGCAAATCCAGTGAGTTCTTTTCTTTCCTAGGTTTGGAGTCAGGAGAGTCTGTTAAGTTCCAATCCCATCCCTCTGATACTGAGCAGCTGTGTGACCATGGACCAGTCAGTCCCCCTCTAGGATAAACTAAGCCAATTCATTAGCAAAATCAAAGACAAACAATGTATTACAAATCACATGTGAACTTCACATATTATGAGGAGTAGAGCCAGTGACAGGGAGAGGCAGGCGGGCCATGGAAGCTGTCCCTATATGGGCCAGGATGGAAGGACTGAGGCAGGAGGTGCTTGCATGGATCTTGTCAGAGGGCAGGAGAAATCCAAGTGGTTCCAGAGGGGAGTCCAGTCTCTAAGAATGTGTCCTCCCCCCCCCCATGGAGGTGGCCCATCTTCCCTGTTACACAGAGGCATTCTGGGAAAGTGCCAAGGCATGGAGGAAACCAAGCCCTAAAATCCATTTCCATTTTCAATATTCTCTTGGGAAGGGCACAACTGCTTCAAACTGTGGAATGAAGGTAGTTGTCTCAGGGAATCAGCTAAGAAAGCTGTTAATTAACTAATAAGCATAAGCATGGGAATGGAAATCCAGCAAGCTTGGATTTAGCCTTATTCCAAGTCAAAAATCAAATGTAGAAAAGCTTTTCGTGACTGGTGGGAGACAATTCCAGGAAACAAAGGTAGCCAGCATGGCATGATGCCAAGACAATTCGATTTGGCATTTGAGCACTCACTCACTACTTGTGTGGTCTTGAGCAGGGTCTGATCCCTTCATGGGCTGCCTCAGTCTCCTCCTCTGTGATCTCTAAAGTCTCTTCCAGCTTGAAAGATGCGGTCCTATGGCTCCCTTCCTTCTTGCCCATGAGCCTTTCTTCTCAAATATCAGAAAAGGGGATGGTAACCTGAACACGTGGAATGTGAACCTAGGAATGTGGCCGAGAGTAGTGGAGGACCTTTAAAAGGAGCTCCATGATTTGGCCCAACTCCAGGAGAGCAAAGCCCCTGAAGGCTGCTCTGCTCCCCACCACATCTGTCCCTGGCAAGTCCACAGCATTATCCCCCCTGTAAGCAGGCCACACATTGGAGAAGGCCTCCAAAAGAGCTACTGGGCTGGCCCCCAAATGGGCTCTAGAAGCTGGGTCTCTTCAGGCAGAGTGGCCTTAATGGGGCTGCTCCAAAGAGCTGGGACAGCAGCAGCCTGGTCCCTCCTGGCTCTCAGAGCCCGTTCCAGGCTGAGGCTGCCTGGGATCACACCAGGCCCACCTGAAGTCCCATCCAATGTCTCCCCAACGCTTCTTGTTCAGTCTTTGTGTGGTGTCTGCCTCTTCTCGACCCCAGACTGGCCATGAGGTTTTCTTGGCAAAGATACTGGAGTGGCTTGCCATTTCTTTCTCTGGTGGACAAAGGCAAACAGAGGTAACATGACTTGTCCAGGGTCACACAGCTAGGAAGTTTCTGAGGCTGGATTTCAACTCGGGTCCTTCTGCTCCAGGTCTATGCTTTATCTCCTGAGCTACCTAGCTGCCCCTAAGCTCCCCCTCACCTCTGCTTCCTGGCAAACACTGGCCTCTAGGGTTCAAAGGAGGGGAGGGATGGAGGGCAGAAGGAGCACTAAAGAGATCCCAAATATGTGTCCTTGTGCAGACTGGGAGAAAAGAAGTCTGAACTATCTCTAGGGGTTCCAGATGCTCCAGAAAAATGGTTCAAGGCTGGGAGAAAACAGTTTCACCTACTGAGAAAAGCCTGGATTCCTCTGGGGGGAGGATGGAGGCGTCTGAGCCAAGGGACTTGTGGCCTGCAGTGAGGAGGGGCCCAGGGATTCCTGTATGCTCAGCTAAGCCCTAGTCCCAGGCCTCTGCAGCACTAAGAGGCTCAGCCCCTCCTCGTTTGCAGCCAATGGTTCAAGCCAAACCAGGTCCCAGACTGAAGGACCAGCTCCCACCCAAAGCCACTTTCCCTATACTACTTTTACCCAAAAGGCAGAGCCAAGACTGCAACCCAGGGCAGCTGGGCATGAAGAGAAGGGGCCCATCCTGGCTTCATTTAGCCTTCAAAGGGAGATGCCTTGGGCAACACACTATGGGATTCCTTCAACTGCCAGCTGAATTCTTCTCATTTGAAAAATCAATCCATGCCAGAGGGGAAATCAGGGGTGGGGGAACAGGTGAGGGAAGAGGAACTGGCCTGTGGAGTCCTAACAGGAAGAAGGGGGATTTGGTCTCAGAAAATAAGAGTCAAGAGTGTGTGAATCTTGGTTTTGCTGATGTGTGCTTGACCTTGGGCAAGTTCCTTTTCTTCTCTGACATTTGGGGGGATTAGACCTTATTAGACCTCTCTGAGGTCCCTTCCTCTAAATCTGTGATTGTAGAATGGCTGTGGCCCAAAGGGGGAAAACAGGCCTGATGAAGCCCATTGAGACCTTGTAGAAAATAATTCTTTACCCCTGGTTCAGGCTAGAAGTCAAAGCCAGGTCCTCGAATGCCCTTCCTAGTCCGGCCCAAGCTCACAGAAAAGTGTGTCTGTTGAAGCAGGAGATCAAGTGTGCCAGGGGGCCCTGGAGGACTGGAGGCCTAGGACCTGGGGTTCAGTTGGGAGATTGCTGGAAGAACAGAGAACAAGGGAACAAAGGGAGGAAGGGAGGGAGAAAGGGAGAGAAGGAAGGAAGGAAGGAAGGAAAGAAGGGAGGGAGGGAGTGAGGAAATAAACATTTATTAAGTGCCTACTATGTGCCAGACACTGTGCTAAGTGCTTTACAAATATTATCTTACTGAATCTTCACAACCCTGATTTTACAGTTGAGGAAACTGAGGCAGACAGCAGTGAAGACTTGCCAAGGAAGTATCTGAGGCTGGATTGGAACCTCTGAGCTGCTTCTAAGGGGAGAGTTCTGAACCCTATATTGGCCCTTCTTGGGACCCTCTCCTGCTGTTCACAGTTGGGCCAATGGACTCCTAGGCTGAGCCTAAAATAGCCTCCTTTCTAGAGAAGGACAGTGCCATTGCTCCACAGTCAGCCTGGCCTGATACTCACACTGGCCATGAGTGGCCACCCTGGAAGACGCTAGAGGTCGGGGTGGATGGGGGGTAGGGGTTGGGTGGAACAGGAAGGAGAGTGACTATGGTTCCTCTTTCAAGAAATGTTTATAGAAATCTAGAAACCTGGCAGCTTCCTGTTCTTGGCCCTGGATGAATAGCCCAGGCAAGGTCTAGGGTTGGCCTCAATTTCCTCTTCTGTAAAATGAGGGAGCTGGATTAGGTGGTCTTTGAGAACCCTTTCAGGTCTGCCAGCCTGAGAGCCTTCTCATTCCTGTACAACCAGCAGCTGCTTTCTCTATCTGCTCTACTCTAAGTCCCAGCTGGTTCGTTTACTGTCATCTGTCGATGGATACTTTCTTATCTGAGGCCTTCACCACTGGATCAGAGATTTATCCCTAGACTGATGTGGGTTGGCACTCCCCCCCGTCTCTAGGCCAGGACAGTGGGAGCGTTGCTGTTCGGACAGAATGCCAAATGCTACGAGCTCTGGCAACTCACCCAAAGAGCCATTCAGTGACAGCAGCAGTAGGTCTAAAAACCTCATTGAAAAAGGAGAAGAACTGAGCTTTTCCAATGACCAGAGGGCAGGGAATCTGGGTTCAGATCTCTCCCTAGACACTTGCTAGCTGTGTGACCTTGACTAAGTCCCTTCCACTCCCTGGGCCTCAGCTTCCTTCTCTGTCAGATTAAGGAGCACTTCCCCATCTACAGTGCTGCTAATATTGAGTGAGTTGAGTAAGGCCCTGTAGGCCGGGGGAACACCTGCAGCCTGATGACAGCGCCTTTGGGGCTGGAAAAGCTGTGGGAGGTTGGCACGTAGGCACCGCTACCCCTCTTTGTACATGTAAAGAACATCTGCGTAGGATTGTTTGGGAGGCCTAGCGGGGTGATGCCACCAGGCAAGGAGGATCTAGAAGGCAGGGGGTTAAAAGAACAGAGCTGCAAGGAGACAGGAAGGAATCAGAGAGTGCAGCTCTGGTTGGGGGGGAGACAGAGACAGAGAGACAGACACAGACAGACAGACAGACAGACACAGGGAGACAGCGACAGACAGAGAGAGACAGAGACAGAGAGAGACAGAGACAGACAGACAGAGACAGAGAGACAGCGGCAGACAGAGAGACAGAGACAGAGAGAGACAGAGACAGACAGACAGACAGAGACGGAGAGACAGAGACAGACAGACAGAGACAGAGAGACAGAAAGAGAGACAGAGACACAGAGAAAGTTGTTAGCTACTCAGAAGGACTCCCAAGAAAGACCCCAAGAAGAAGGTCCAACCATTTCTAAAAGCTTATCTCTCACACTGAGTGTGCCTTTGCCAATAATGTTGGGAAGGACTTTCATGCCTTTGGAAGTATAGAGGATTTGCTCCCCTTTATTTTGTGTCTGGGTACAGAAAATGTTTTTCCTGTTTGATTCTTTTCCTTGTCATTTATATCATGTCTTAAATGCTTTTACTGCCCTTATGTATTTCTGAGATGTCTAGCAATGGAGAGACATATGGAGTTGGGGATGGAACCATAATTTGAATAGTCATGGACCCTAAGTAGCCATGAAGAACTTGGGTGCAGCTGGTGTGAGGCAGGGGAGGAGAGGGAGAAGAGCTACATGGAGAGGAGAAAGCTGAGACTCTCCTAGGAAGTAAGGTCATAAAATCCCTGAACCTTAGAGCCGGGAAACCTTAGGGAGCATCTGGGACAAATCTCTTATTTTCCAAAAGTGAGAAAGGAAGTGATTTGTCTAAGGTCACAGAGGGATCTGGGTCAGCTACAGAGCAGGACACTGGGCAGGAAAGGGAGGGCTAGGGAGCTGAGCTTAGGAAGTTCTGAGTTCAGATTCCCCTGACACTTGGCAGTTGTGTGACCATGGGAGAAATTTTTTTTAAAGCAATTGGGGTTAAGTAACTTGCGCAAGGTTACACAGCCAGTTATTTCTGGGTGTGGTGTTAAGTATCTGAGCCTGGATTTGATCCCAGGTCATCCCGACACTGGAGCCGGTGCTCTTACTCACTGAGCCACCTGGTTGCCCCTATGGGAGAAATTTTAACCCCTTGGAGCCTCAGTTTCCTCACCTATTAAAAGGAACAATAATCCCTTGCAGGGTTGATATGAGGCTCAAATAAATGTACAGAAAGTGACTCAAAAACTTTTAAGTGATGGCTAAATGCCAGTTGGTATTATTAAAGTAACGAAGGACTAGCTCTGGAGAGATATGTATCTATCTGTATGTATACACACGGATGTAACCTTCGTTTCTACTGTGTGTGTGTGTGTGTGTGTGGTAGAAAATGACGTGGAGATCATAATGGGTCACCAGCTGAACATGAGGCGGCAAGAAAAAGCTTCTGTTTAAAAAGCAAGCCAGGATATTGGGGTTCACAGGCAGAAATATACCAAACAGGAAGTGAGAAGTCCTCTGATTGTATCTAGGCTCTCTCCAGTTCTGGTTTAAAGAAAGCCACCAGCCTCAGCATGAGGGCACTTGGGGGTTATTTAGAACAACTGCAAGAAGGCTGGACTCAGGGCCCCACACAGGGAAGAAGCGTTCCCTCAAGCCTCCAAGGAGGCGAGGGTTAGGGGTCCCAAAGTGGAATAAAGGTAGCAGGTACAAGGGGAGGTTGGTCACCATGGACAGTGGCTGGAATGAGGAGAGATGGGAATCCTGTATATCCCAAACTGATGACTTTGGAGAAAAAGCAAGTGGTGCCTGTATGGTAGGGATAGTGACTCCAGGCATAGCCTTGGGGAGGAGAAAGTGTCCAAATTTGAACTTTCAGGATTTTTTTTTCCTTAGCTGAGGGTAGGAAACGCCTGTTTTGCCAGGTCCCATGACCTCATTTGAGTTAAAAACTTCTGTCTGGGGGGCAGCTAGGTGGATGGAGTGCTGGGCCTGGAGTCAGGAGGCTCAAGTTCAAATCTGACCTCAGAAACTTACTAGCTGTGTGACTCTGGGCAAGTGACAACCCCAAAAGCCCCCGAAAGAAAATCTATCTGATGAACATATCCCTTGTAAGCACAGGAGGTGTCAGAGCCGTTGGCCCCTCCCCTTTGCCAGTTGCCACACTTAGGGTTTGGTTACCTCATTTGGGCCTGAGGCTGCCCCAGAAGGAAGGTCAAAAGGTTCTTCCTCACTCCCCACCCACCCATGCTCTGTGTGGCAACTCCTTCTACCTACCTACCCAAGGGGATCCCGAGCCAGCCAAGACTGGAGGAGTGAGGAGCCGAAGGTGGGGATAGCATCTCCCAGTGCTCACAACACACTTTGAAATCTTGTCTGCACCAGTGACACTTTCTTAAGTCTAGACAAATGGAAGATTTCTGGGGTGTGAAGCTTCTTCGAGCCTGCTCCAGCACACCCCTGTCCGAGTCTCAGAAACTTTAAGTGACTTTGCCAGGGTCTCACAGTTAATGTCACAGGCCAGACTTCTGACTGGGTTCTAGGCATAGAATATGGGACAGCAGAGCTAGAAAGGCTCAAGAGCTGGAAGGGCACTGAGAACAGGAAACAGTGAATTTCAGAGCTGGAAGCAGCCTCCAAACAAAGAGTAAAGACTCTCAGTGAAGGAAGGGCCCTTAGAATACACAATGCAGAATGTCTCAAAGAAAGGCCCAGGGATGGCCACCCCACAGAAGGGTTCCCTCCGATCCCCCACACATGGAAAGGCCCAAGAACTCTGATCTGCTTCGGAGTCAAGGCTGGAGACTTCACTTCCTCAGCATCTCCAGCTGACTGGACTTCAGGGCTTCACAGAATGAAGGGCCCCCTGAGGCAAATACACACTTTCCTGGTGTCTCAAGCATTCCAGAGGGAAGCAGAGAAGGCCTACAAAGAGAGGGCTTCCACCAATAGTCTAGACACAGGAAGCTTGGAGTTTTCTGAGCCCAGCCTTCCTGGAAAGCCAAGAGAGAGGAAGCAACGGGCAGGCCTCCTGCTCAAACATCCAGACCATCTCACCACCGAGGCTGGCCAGCTCATTCACGGAGGGCCCTGCAGTCTTGCAAACATCACTCAGAGCCATGGAATGGCAGAGACAGAAGGTACCTGAAAACATGGACTGGCTAATGCCAAAGCTGCAACAGCAGGCCTGGGAGGGTCCAGCTGAAAGGGATCCCAGAAGGTGAGGAGGGCAGGGAACAAGCATTGCTATAGAAGCTACTGTACACTGGGCACTGGGCTGAGTGTTTTACAAATTCATCTTATTTTCTCCTCACAGCAACCCTGGGACATGGGTGCTATTATTATTCTCATTCTCCAGATAAGGAAACTGAGGCAGACAGAGGTTAAGTGACTTGACTAGGGTCACACAGCTGGGGGTAGTGGAGTCTGACCTCCTGTCTCCAGGCCTAGCACTTGGTGCGCGGTGCCCGGCCTAGCTGCCTCCAGAACATGAGGAGTGAAAGGCCCTAAGAATTGGAACTTCTGTGCTGTTCCAGCTCCTCAGAACACAAGGGCCATATACTCTTGAAGACAAGAGAGTAATTATTAGTTTTCTTTGTATCCCTTGGGCTGAGAGTTGATATTCGAGTAATCAACGTTTGCTTTTAGTCAGTCAGTGACCTTTATTGAGCATGTCAGGCACTGGGGACCAGAAAGAGGCCAAAGATGGCCCCTGCCCTCAAGGAGCATGCAATCCAACAGGATCCGGACAAACAGGTGCCAGCAGGCCACATACAGGACAAACAGGCGATAATGACCAGAGGGGAGACCCTGTAAGGAAGAGGGGTGGGGGCAGGCTTCCTGGGGAAGGCACGATTTGAGCTGAGACGTAAAGGTCAGTAGTCAGAGTGGAGGACGGGGTGTTCCAGGCCTGGGGGACAGCCAGGAAGCCGAGTCACTGGATGGAAGAGAAGAAGGTGAGTATGTATCAGGTGGGAAGGCAGGAGGGGCCAGGGTATGAAGACGACTGCACATTTGATCCTTGCAGGAAATGAGGAGCTACTGAAGATTACTGACTAGGAAGGGAAAAGCATTTATATATTACCTACTGTGTGCCAGGTACTGTGCTAAGTGCTGTGCAAATATTTCCCAGGTAGGTGCTGTTTTTAATCTACATTTTACAGTTGAGGAAAGAGAAGCAAATAGAGGTTAAGTGACTGGCCCTAGGTCACACAGCTAGGAAGTGCCTGAAGCTGGACAGCATAGTCTACCCAGTCTGCCAAAGGGCTCCCTGCTCTCCTGAAGCCGACAAGATGCTATCCAACCTCTGTGCTTGGAGACCCCACCCCAGACTGCTAGCCTTGTTAACATGTTGGTCTTGACATCCAGCCCAAACTGGCCATTTGCAACACCCATTCATTGCTCTGGTTTGAGCCCTCTCAGCTCCCCTGAGTTCCTTCTGCCACTCCTTCCTTGTATTCAGACTCAGGGCCCTTCCCTGTCTTGATTGTTGTCTCTGGACCCCTGTCTAGCTTATCAATGTCCTTCCACCACCATCCTTCTAGAAATGAAGCAACTGAGGCTGACATGCCAGGCCCAGACACCCAGCTGCATCCTACCATTGCAGGCTGCCCCTGCCACTAAGGGCAGCAAGGCTTGCTAATAGAAAGAGAAGGAACAAAAGCCAGCAGTGGCTACATTCGGTTCATGTTTACTTGGTTGCCATGGGATTCTTTGTGTTTGTTTTGGACAAAAGAGACAATAAATTTCCAGGAACCTGAAGAAAACCCCAGAGCACCAGGCAGCAATTCCCCAAACCATGCCCATGTGGACTTGGTGAGCATGGAAGAAGGAACGCCAAGAATGGCCTTCACACTTGCCGAGCTTTGTTCTTCCATCTCTGGCCCTCATGGAGCCCCCAGGTCCTGCTCGAGGTCCCAGGTCCTGGGTAGTCTCCTCTCAGCCTGTGGTGGCTGGGGTAGGGGGCAGTGAGGCAGAAGTTGGCCGGAGGGCCATCCCCAAAATGAGGGAGGACCCTGGAGGCCTCTGCCATCAGTGATGAGGGCACAGACCGCCCCTGGCTCCTCCTCCCCCCACTCTGGCTCCCCAGGGGCCTTGTACTTGCAGAAATGGGAGGGTGAGCTCAGCTTGTATTTCCGGACTTTCAAAGCCGGGGTCAACCTCAACACCCCCCATCCATCCCCAAGCAACCTTTTTACTTAAGTTACTTTCATAATTCCTGTTGCCATAACAACAAGACTTAATAGGGACTGGCTTTTTTTTTCTCAAAATAATTTGACTTGTTTCCATATCAACAGGGAATTATTTTGGTTTTGATTTAATACACTGAGGGGACTGAATATTGAACTGGGCAAGCAGCTGGCAGAGCACCTCCCTTGGCTCAGGGGTGGGGTGGCACTGGGGCCTGTGTCCTTGGTGACAGGGCCTACTGAGGCCACATCAGGGTAGCTCCAGGGCCAGGTGAGAAGTTAGTGCCAGTGTTTGTACATCCCTCATCGGGGTCCCTGCTTGGTCCCTTCCAGGGTATGTGACTTCACTCCCTTTTGGCCTCCTTCTTCAACTGTGGTAAATGGAGGCTGAATGAGAGACCGGCCACAGACCCTCTCACTGCACTCCACAAGGAGGTCTGCTCATTCTCATTTTCCACATAAGAAAATTGGAGCCCAGGGCCACACAGCTCCTGTGTAGCAGAGACAGGATTCTTAGGCCCAGCACACTTTCCATGATGCTGCTTTTCTCTAGGAAGGCAGGTCTTGGGAGGCAGTTATGCCACCACCTATGAAGTGTAGTCATCCTTAGAGACCCCCCTCCTCCCATGCTGGTAGGTAGGGATTGGAAGGGCAAGCCAGAGCCTGGTGGCACAGACTCTGTATCCTCCTGTGTTCTAAGGGGAAACCAGCTCCATGAGGTCGGGAGCTAGAGAGTTGGCTCTGCCCCTTCCCATCCCAGTGATCTGGAACAAGGGCCTCAGATTCCCCACGTGTCCAATGATGAAGTCTTTCCAGATCTGGTATCCTGGGTAGGCTGAAAGTCCATCACATCTGGGATGGAGATACTGCCTTGGGAACCTATACTTTGGGAGCCTGCATGGCTGGCCCCAGATGTCTCCTCAGAACTGCAGGCATCCCTTCAGCCATAACTAGCACAGCACCAATAAGTGCTTCTTTCCTAGGCCAGAAGGTTATCTTTCCTCCCTCTTGTGGCCACCATGCCCCCCACCTCATCTTCACCAGTCCAAAAACTGCCACTCCCTAGTGAGTGCCTAGTCACAATTAGACTGTCCTTTGCTTTGCCCTGCCCCTCTCCCTACCACCCACCTCCCACTAGGTTTTTACCCTGATGTGAACAGTTCTAACTCTGGCTGAAGCCTCAGAGCTAAATACCAATTAAGGTACTGGGTAGTTCAAACATGATGTGAGCACCAGCATGTTAAGGATAGGAACAGCAGATAGTAAGCATCCAGCCCAATCTGCCATTTTAGAACCCAGAGGAAAGGAAATGACTCAGCCAAGGTCACACAAAAAGGAAGTCCTCAGACTCCAGACCCAGGCTGGCATATAAGCCTAAGGGCCAGCCAGTTTGTAGAAGCCAAAACAGATTTGTTTGATTTCTTAGCTGATACATGTAGCATAAGGCTGGCCGGGGTCACCTTAGTCCCCCAGAATGTAGGCCAGCCTGGGCACCTCCCACCACGGAGGGAGCTTGGCACTGAAGTCTTCAACCTGTCAGCTTCCTGACAACCATCTTTTAAAAAATCCCCCAGCTAAGTGAAATTCCAGCCCTATGGCAACGTAGTGTTAGAATTCAAATCACAGAGTCAAAGGATGCCTGAAATGGAAGGGGCCTTCAAACTGAGACCCTTACTTAGGACATAGGGCACAGAACACAGAACATCGGAGCTGGGAAGGCCTTCGGAACATGGAAAGTCAGAGATTGGAAAGACCTTAGGATATAAGGGGGACCTTAGAACATAGAACATAGATGTGAGAGCCAAGAGGGACCTTAGAATATAGAAGATGAAATGTCAGGGATGGAAGGAACCTTACAACATACATAGATCATAAAATACCAGAATATTAGAATGTGAAAAAGACAGAACATAGAATTGTAGAACTGGGAGGGGCCTTAGAACATCAAATATTAGAAATGGAAGGAAGACTAGAACACAGACCATAGATTGATGGACTTGGAAAGGCCCTTACAAGCTAGAATCAAAATTGGGAGGTGGAAGTCATCCAGCCCAACACGTACACCAAAGAAATCCCCACAAGAATCTGCCTTCCAGGTAGCCCCGTCCCCCTCACCATTAGGAAGTTCGTCCTGACATCAAGCCTAAATTAGCCTGCCCTCCCCCACCTCTATTTGCTCTGGGAATTCTCAGTCTTCTGCTGCTAAACAGACCCATCTAGTCCTTCCACTACAGGCTACCCTTCAAACCTTCTTCAGGTTAAATATGCCCACTTCCTTCAACAGATCTTCCAGTGTCATGGAGTCTAAGCTTTTCTTCCTTCTTGGCCTCCCCTGATCGCCCAGAACTGACTGTAATCCTCCAGATGAGGTCGTAGGAGTGTAGAGTCCAGAGTAAGCTATAGCCTCAGTGCAGCCCATGAGCAAGACCAGGACACTAGCTATTGACCAATACTGAGCTTTCAACCCCCAGATCTTTTTCAGAACCATGCCCCTCCCCATCTTGCCCATTTAGCCCTCATTAGCTTCAGTCCTTTCAGATCCTTTATGTTTGTTAGCTGTCCCAGCTTGATGTCACTGGCACATTGGATGGCACTGGAGAGCACCAAGGCTGGCAGGGACTTAAGAACAGAGAACGTATGATGTTAGCGCTGGATGGGATCCTCTGACCCACCTCCTAATTTTACTGATGGGGAAACATGCTCACAGAGGGTTGGGTCACACAGAATTTAGGGGCAGGGTTCAGACTGGAGTGCAGATCCCCTGGCTGCCCTCTGACCCCTCCTCCTAGTCAAGACTCCAAGGTCTTCAGTGCATGTCCAGAATCTCAGTGATGCTAGAATGGATGCACATCATTGACTATGGGATTAAGGCAGGGCAGGAGATGTCTGGGTTTCCCATTACTCTGGCCACATAAGGAAGGAAGTGGACTCTCTCACTTCTGGGCATAAAATCTTTGTTGGTGGATCCTTTGGCTGAATTCCTAATGTCCCCATGTGTCCCCCTTCCCTCCTCAGCACACAGCCTCTTTTTTTCTTTCTTCAGTCCTGTCCAACTCTTTGGCTCCATTGGGGATTTTCTTGGCAAAGATACAGGAGTAGTTTGCCATTTTCTTTTTCAGTTTATTTTGCAAACGAGGAAACTGAGGCAAAGGAGGTTTAATTGAATTGCCCAGGGTCACACAGCTAGGAAGTGTCTGAAGCCAGATGAGTCTTCAGGCTCCAGTTCCAGCACACTAGCCACTGCACAACCTGCAGCCTCTGGTACCAAATAATGTGATTCCCCCCTCCCCCTCTTCCCCCTTGAACATTCAGGTCACCACAAGAAGGAAGGAGAGGAGGGTACATTTCCCCTCTCCTCTCACCCTGGTTTCAGTAGTTAAGTGTGGTGAGGGACTTTGCTTTGGTAACACATGCGAATCAACCGAGGTCCCCGGAGGCTGGCCTTGAGGCCATGGGAGGTGCCAGGGAGGCCAGAGCTGAGGAATGTTAAGGAGAAGGGCTAGATCTCCTCCAGGCTGGGACCTGACCAAGAAGAGAGCTGAGGGACCACAGGGGCAAAACTCTGTCAGATCAGGGCTCATTACATCATTTGCTTTTTCTAATTTTTTTTTTCCTGACAAGGGGGTATGTTGTGTGTATGCTTGATATATTCAGAAATAATTGTGATGTCAAAACAAAGGCAGCAATGCATATTATTTAAAAATAAAGAAAGAAAATGTTTGCTGGATGAGTACTGAGAAAGTCCCAGTATATGCCCAACCAGCCCCGGGAGAAGTCCTAAAAGGAAGCAAGCTCCTCCAAATGGTAACAGTGAGTGAGACAAGGGCCCGGAAGGGCAGAGAAGAAAGGTGACTGACTGAAGAAGGGTGAAGAGAGAGCACTTCTCTGCTTGACCCTCTCTACCCCAAGCCCTAGCAGCCTTGTAAAGTTCTCTTTGGGAAATAGGAGAATCCCCATGGATTCTTTCAAATGAAGCTTCCCTCTTGCTTACAAATTTTTCGGCATCATTACCCTCCTTCCTTCCAGTCTTCGAGAGAGGAAGGGGGGAAGGGAATAAGCATTTCTATTGCAATATCTCACTTGATCGTCACAACAGCCTTACGAGGCAGAGGCTATCCCCAGCTGGAGAAACTGAGGCAAACAGAAAGGTGACTTGGCCAGAGTAAACATTTGAGGCAGGATTTGAACTCAGGCCCAGTGTTCCTACCTTGCTCCATCCACGTCCCTTTCTTGTGCATCTTTCGATCTTCCCCCCTTGACTGGCTCCCTCTCCTTTGCCTAGCTGGATGATGTTTCTTTCCATCAGGGCAGGAGTCTCCAAGGGAGCATAGCTCTCCCATTTCCTCTCAAATCTACACAAGGAGCAATATGGCAAAAAACATTTCCCAAGCACCTACTCTGTGCTAGGCAGTGTGCAAAGTACAGTCTCTGCTCTCAAGAAGCACACAGTCCAACAGGGGAGACAACACGCAGATAATTAGGTACCCACAAGATCTACACAGGATAAGTTGGGGGAGATGAGGCAAAACTTCCTCTAGAAGCAGCACTGTAGCTGAGACTTGAAGGAAGGCAGGGGGGAGGAGAGAGCAAATTCCAGGCAAATGCCTGGAGTCTCTCCATGGTCTTGGCATCTCTTTCTGGAAGAAACCCTGGGTTCATTGAATACAGTTAGCCTTTCCACATTGCAGTTTCAAGGCTCAGCATAAGAAATTAAATGGGAATTTGAGGGAGTTTTGCAGAAGCCACAGACGACACTAGAAGGTCAGCAGATGGCATAGAGCCTATGACCAAATACTTAACCCAAATTTGACAATAAGGTGCTGTAAACACCCCATAAAAGAAAAAGAAAATTCAGATTTCTTCTCTTGGACGAAGGGAGGGCCAAAAAGTTTTACACAGATGTTCCAAATCTCAGAGGCGCCATGCCCCTGACCCCTGCGATGTGGAAGGGATAACTGTACATCGGTCTGTCTAGCTGCCCCGGACAGAGATGAGAGGCAGCAACACACATGGCAAGGAGCCCAGTATTCCATGGGAGGCACTTATGGGAGCAGGAGGAGCAGGGATGGCTCTTTAAGACTCAGCATTCCAGTCTTTAAAGTCATCTTTTTTGGATGCTAATTCTGTCACCTCATGTCTTAGCTGTCTGTTGCAGTTTCATGGTTTCATGCTATCTGCAAATCTGATCTGTATTCTCTCTGAGCCTTCATCTAAGCCACTGATAAAAATGATGCCTAAAACCTGGGCGAGACCAGAGCGTTTTCCAGGCTGACATGGAGCCGTTCATTACCACTCCTCAGCGAGTCCCTGATAAGTGGCTCTGTCTGCAGCCCTCCCCGTTTCTTGTGTGACAGGATGAGCATCTACCAGTATTTCTCCATAACACTGGCTTGATCTGCAGTTCTTTCCCGGGCTGCCTGGCCACCAGCCCTCTCCTTTTCTTCCATCACTGCCCATAGCACTAGCCTGGTTTTAAAACAGAATTCCAGAATCTCAGAGCTGCCAGGGACTTTAGGTACCTTCTGTACTTGAATAGGAATTCCTTCTCCAAGATCTCCCACAAGGGATACCTCTTGCCTGTTCTCACCTTCTCAGTCACATGAATCTCACCTGTCCCTCCTCCTCTTGTGCTACCCCTCCCTTCTGCTGCCACCCTAGTTACAACTCAGCCAGCTTGTCTGAGTTTCACTCATCGGGGCTGGTGCCCCAGAGGCTGGGATGGAAACCGAAGCCAATACCAAAACCAAGCCCAAAGGCAGGGCTGCTCAGCCCCCAGCCACCCAACTGCAGCAGGACTCACCCTGATCGAGAGCTTTGTGGTGACCAAGCCCCCTGCTTGCATCTCACTAGATCTTCCCAATAGACGCCCCCACAAGGATGATATCCCTACGTTACAGGTGAGGAGACAGAGGTCCAGAGAGGTGAAGGGGTTTACTAAAGGTCTCCTCACCTGTAAATAGGGACATCAGCCTTGTGGGGGGTCTAAGAGAGCTCAGGAGCTGTGCCATCTAAAGAGTACCGATCTATGCCTGCCTCTTCCCCAACACTGTCTAGTAGGGCACGGGACCCTGTGCGCCATCTCGTCCAACTCGAACCTACAGCATTCTTCACCTTCTGATGGGGAACTCACTACCCCCCAAGGCAGCCCAGTCCATCCTTTTCTCTGTGTCCTGTTGCTGCTGCTGCTGGACACTCTCCCTCTTTCTTCCCTGGAGCCTAGTCCCCTCATGCCCGCCTCCAGTGCTCACCATTGTGGTCTGTCTTCTGTGGCCACCATTGCAGCTTCTGGGCTAAGAAGAAGTGCTCTGTCCTCCTCTGCCTGGCTGGGAGAACCCACTGTGACCACAAGACAAGATCTCCCTGCTAAGGGAGGGCTGGGCTGGGTTGGGCTGCCAGTTCCTCCCACCACACCCTCCTGGAGGCCCCAGGGCTTTCCTCAGATCTCAGCAGTTGCCATATCACCCTATCTTTGAAAAGGGAAGTGGAGGCATGGGCCTTGAGCAGATGTGCTGAGGACAAAGGAAGATGCCCTCTGGTCAAGGGCATAAAGGGGTGTCCAGGGAACTTTGCCCTAACCTGGCACCTGATCCCTCCCCCTAAGGCTTTCTTCACCTACCTCCAAGAGGCTCCTGGACTCCTAGAGCTGGGAGGGACCTCATCTGAGTTTTCCTCATCCATAAAATCGAGTTTTGCATCATTGCTGGGAGGCTCAAACATAAACATGTTTATAAAACACCCCACAAAGCCTGACAGGGTTCTATCAGGAGGGTCTCAGTCCATCAAAACCACACCTAGGCCTCTCCGGAAACTGCCACAACCACCACCAACGAGGAGTTGCTGGCCAATAAAGGGAGCAGCTTCTATCCATCCGACTTGTTTGCCATGGGCTATATGGGAATATGGGGGAAGAAAGAAAGCCCAAGAGGTCTCATTCAGTCCTCAAACAGAGAATGGCTTCAGCTTGAGAAAGGGCAAGAATCCGATGCACTGAGAGTTGATGACCAAGTTGCATCATGACAGGGTGGGCCAGTAGGACAAGGAACTTATAGGGAAGATGAGGCCAAGTCCCTCATCCTCTTCATGCTGGAAAGGGCCTTGGAGATGACTATGTCCAACACCCTCATTTTGCAGATGAGGAAACTGTAACCCAGAGAGGAGAAGAAAGTCACACAGAATGTAAGTGGCAGAGAGCTATGATTCAAGCCCTCCAAGTGCCTCAGTTTCCCCACTGTGCTTATATTCTCATGGGGCTTCTGTGGGACTCAAATGAGAAAAGGGACTAGTTCTAGATATAAGCAGAAGCACAATCAAAAATAGGGGGTTGCTGTACTCAGTGAGGAAAACCTGGGTTCAAATCTTGCTTCTTGACACAGGCTAACTGTCAATTTCTCAGTGCCTCAGGCAAACTCTATGGGACTGATCACTAAATCAGAGATAACTCCATCTTTCCGAGGCAGGGAGTTGTCCTTCAAGGACTTTCTGCCACTGATGAAATGGTGCAGGTCCTTTTGGACGCTTGGAAAAGCTTTGGACTCAGTGTTGTTCAGAGCCTCTTGTCTTCTGGCTCCCTAGCTTTCCTCTCCTTCCTCTTAGTTATTAACACTTTGAAGGTGGAGGGATCTCCTCTTAAATACATTGGCATGTCAAATCAGTCTCTAGAAGAGCCAAAGTAACGAATTTCCAATCATGGATTCCCTGGCCTCTGAGGGAGCCATTTCCTGGGAGCCGGAGCCGTTCCCAGCCCCAGTGCTCCACTCCCCGTTCTCAGGGGAGTCTGAAGAATCGCCAGCTTGGAGACAAAGTCAATTCACGATTAAAAGAAAATTCTCCAGTCCTTAAGGACATGTTAGCAGCATTTTCTTCCAGCACTAACCAGCTAAAATGAAGTGTTTTTCAGAGTACTGCCTATTTAACCTTTTGAAAGGAAAGAGTGACCTTTTAATGAGAAATTTGCATATGTCACAAAGACTGAACAAAATGTCTTTGGCTCAGCCTTTCCACGCCAGGCAGCCTGTCTTTAGCAGCTGTAAAATGGGGGATTGGCCTGGATGAGCTCTGAGAGCCCTGTTGGATAGAAACGATCTATGTTCTGTTTAACAGTCTGTGTTCTAGGATGGAGCATTCCATGTTCTAAAGCTCTAGATCAGGAATTCTCAACCTGGGCTCCACAAGGATTTGTGCATAGATATCAAGGGGGCTGTGAACCGGGATGTAAAAAAAAAAACAAAACCCATATCATCTATTTCAATTGAATTGGTTTCATTTGAAATCCTATGTATTTTATTGTATGCATTCACTTCCCCTGATCTGAGAAGGGGTCCAGAAGCTTCTTCAGCAGACTGCTGCCCCCAGAGTCCACAACACAAAATAAGCAGAAAAAGCCCTACTTCATCCAGACCACCGATACCAAGGTCCTTTCCATGTTCTAAGAACTGTCCTGACTCCGATGTTCTATGCTCTATGTTCTAAGGTCCCTTGCAGTTCTTTCCCTCTCTATCCTAAGGTTCCTCGAAGCCCTGCAATTCTATGATCTGGTAAAACCTAATTAGCATGCTTCGTAAATGCACAGTCCAGAATGAATGCCTTGGTAAGGGCGACATCAATTCCCCGAGCTCATGGGAAATCAGAGCAGCAGCAGCGGGTGCATCATGTGAAATGCCAGACAGGCCATCTGCCGGTGGCTTTCCTTGCTTTCACGGCCACGTCTGAGTCATTGAGTTACAGCTCATATCTGCAAAAGGCCCAAGGTTTGACCCCGGAAGGCCTGTCTTTGGCTTCGCCAGTGCCCTCCGTGGCTCTCGGGTGAACATCCCGGAAGCTTGGACATGGAGGAGCGAATGCCCAAGCAGCCATCATTTGCCTCCTTGAGGTGTTCACATGCCAGCCAGTCAATGAGAGAGAGGGTGTGATCCCCAGTACAACATGGCCCCAGGCCCCTTCCTCCCATTCCAGAAGCCCAAGGATTCTTAGCCCCATTCTGCAGGTGAGCAGTTGGCTCTGACAGTTATCTGTGTGACTTTTTTTAAAAAAAAAAGGCATTTGACAAACAAGTACTTGTGGTTTATTTTAAAAAAATTACTGCCACCTTTTGGTCTTATATCACCTTTATTTCAGATTCCACTTCTCTGTCCTTCCCTGCCCTGAAAACCATCCCATGTAACAAAGAAAGAGCAAGGCAGTCTAAGAGTGAGTGCGATATTCCCCACCCTGGGCCCCTCTCGTGCAGAACCTTGTTACCCTCATCGAAAAAATGGGTACAATAATAATGTGTGCAGTGCTGATAGGCCTCAGAGGATTCTGAACCACACATTTAGTTGGAAGTGCCATGAGAGCATCAAGTCCAATTCACTGATTTTCCAGACAGAAAAACTGAGAGGCAAAAGGAGCTGAGCTCACATCCTCCTGAGCCTGAAGCTGGACCCATGCTCTGAGGAAAGTCTTCTGGAAGCCCCTGACTGCCATAGAAATGTGGACAATGGCCACGTTCATACCATCATAACATTATCGCCATAATAATATTCCGGACAGGAGATTCCCCTCCCAATGGACAGGACCTAGGGCCAGAGGATCCTCTCTGGGTGCTCCTCTATCCCCAGGACTTTCCTTGACCTCCATATTCTGAAAGCTCACCCCAGCCCTGGGCTATTTCTCTCTCTGATTGGAGGGCACCCAGGCCAAACATGTCTTTGTTCCTCCCCAAAGTGCACTCTCCATTCTGGACTTTCTTTCCCACACCCCCAGGCTGGGTATCAGCTTCCTTTTATGTGCTGTCTTCCCCCACTAGAACAGAAGCTTGTATTTGGCACAGTGCCTGGCACAAAGCACTTAATAAATGCTTCTTGACTTGATTTGACACCAAGGGTCCAGGTCTTTGCTGCTCAGATAAGGTGGTGCTGTCTTAATTGCAACACATCTGATGGTGACTAGAAGGGGAGGGAGAAAGCTGGTGAGAAGTAGCCTGGGCTTTATGTCGTCTGAGAGCCAAGCCTGGGGAGGCCTAGTCTCTGCCCATGATCCACTGGCTCAGCCTTCACCTGGGTGTGCCAGGATCGTGGATACTGCAGAACACATGTCCCAAAGCCTCATGCCTGCAAATGTGACAGAGGCCTATCAGCATGGTGTTCCCACCTCCCCAGTGCCAATGCCCCCCCATCTGTTCCCAACAAGGCTGCCCTGATAAGGTCCTGCTCTTCCCATCACGTCACCTAATCAAGGCATGGTAACTGGCAAGAGGCACTCGTGATAAGGACTGAGTTCCAAAAGCAACTTGGCATCACTCCTGCTTCAGTACAGCTCAGCCCAACAGCTCCAGGGAAAACCAGTGGCTAACTAGAATGGCTGCTAAAAGTCCGTCCGTCCCCCTGCCCCCCGCAGCTAGCGACACTCTTTAGCCATCCTAGGAAGAAGGGACATAGCAAAGAGAGAGGAGAGGAGATAGGCTTGGTGATGAGTCTAAGACATGAAGGGGGCATGTGGAGAGAGACTTGCGTATGTGGTAGCCCGGAACAAAAGCAGACATTCTGCTGCGGGAAGGCAGCTGCTTAGGGACCAGTCTAGGCCCAAAGCCTGGAGAAGCCAAGACAAAGTGTTTCTCTTCTTCAAGATCAGTTCAAGGGTAGGCCACCCATGGGCTACATTCTGGGGCTGAGAACAGGCCAGAGGATCACTGGGGTCCCTTCCAACTCTGGCCTTTTCTAATACCCAGGACAACTGGCCTAGCAGGCAGGTTCCAAGAGGGAAAGGGAGGGGGCAGGAGGGCAGCCCCACTGGCCTTAGTAGCAATAATCCAAATGTGAGATGATGAGGGCCTGTACCAAGGGGGTGGCAGGGTCAGAAGGGGGCATATTCAAGAGGTGAAATTGACAGGTCTTGGCATCATACTGGATATGGGCAGGTAAGGAGTCCAGGATGTGTGAGCCTGAGGGACTGGAGGAAGGTGCTGCTCTCCACAGCAGTAGGGAAGGGAGGGAGTAGGGAAGGCTTAGGGGGTATGATAATGAGTTCCATTTTGGATCGATTAAATTGAGGATGTCTACTAGATATCCAGTTTGAGGTGTCTGAAAGGTTAGCAGAGAGGTTAGGGCTCAGCATAGAGATCGATGCAAGCTGAGAAGGTCACCAAATGAGATAGTCTAGAGGGAGGAGAGAAGTGATTAGCATAGGTGAGATAGCCTGGGAGAGAACTGAGGGGTCAAGGGATCAGATGGCTAGGTGTGGAGGCAGAGTAGGGTTTGATAAGAGAAGGAAGAGGGAGAAATGGAAAGCCAGTAGGTGATGGACCAATAAGGGGATTTCAGAATTCTTGAACAGAGAGGTGACCCATTTGTGGGTGATGGCAAGATCGAGGGTATGCCCATCATTGTGTGTGGCTGAGGTAGGGTGGAGCAGTGGCTCATGGGAGGTGAGTAGACTGAGGAGCTCAGTGGTTAGGGTGTTTGAAGAAGAGTCACTAGGTATGTTGACAGCTCTTAGTATGAGGGCAGGAACTGGGGAGGAAAGAAAGATTGTAAGCCATGTACTGAGCTCATTGAGGAAGGAAGGGGGGTGACCTGGAGGTCTGCAGGATTCTGATTGGGTGGTAGAGATGTATAGCAGGGGACCCAAAGGAGGAGAGATTACTGAGTGATGGGGGAGAGGGAGAGCCTGGAAGGGACGATGGGGAGCAAGGTGCAGTCCAACTCTCCGCCCTGAGCAGTAAGCTCCCCCAATGTAGTCTACATTCCAAGCAAGGTGGACCTCTTGCTGTTCCCCAGCCTCCTGGGGAATTTCTAGGGGACTCTCTCCTCCTTGATGGTAGGGTCTTAGTCACTTTTATCTCAGTCTCCCTGGTACATGGCAGGGGCCTAATGTAGATCTGGTGAACAGAGATGGACTGAATTTGATGTTTCCATGTAGAGAGGGTGGAGGCAGCTCATTCTGCCAAACACGCTCATCTAAAATGCCTTTGGGTGACCTTGGATTTGGCCTGTAAACTGACACTTTTCCCCAAGGTCCCATAAGGCTGCAAAGGCACAGCTGGGTGGTGCTGTGAGCTTAGTTTCTGCATTCCCCAGCTGAGCAAAAAAGCAAGAAGAAATTCCCAATCAGAGGTTGGGAGGTGCTGACCTTTGCCCATGTCTAAAATGCACACCTCTGGGGGTACCCTTTGAACTATGACCTCCCTCTCAGAATTCCTCTCCACCTGTCAGGTTCCCTATTATGACTTCCCCTTCTCTGTGAGCAGCGCAGAGTTACCCAGATGCTTCTATTTGTCAATGACTTTGTGCTGAACCCAAACAAATGCTTGAAAGCAGGTGTTTGGAGAAGTCACTGTTCACTCAAAAAAATCTGGGGGTTTTAGTGGACTGAGAAATTCATTAGGCTCAATGTGAGTACCTTCAAAGGGGTGTTGAATGTCTGGAGAGGTGGGTTCTTCCTCACCATAACTCTTCAAGCACATCACCTGGTTGACCACTTGCCTGGGAATTCTTGTTCCTGCCTGGTACAGCACACGGCGTGTGGGATTTGTATCAAATCCTGGACTCAAATCCTGCCTCAGGTGCTTACTAGCTATGTGGCTCTGGACAAGTCCCTTAATTTCTCTGTGCTTCAGTTTCCTCATCTGTAAAATGAGAAGGTTGGACTCAAACACCTTTATAAAGTCCCTTCTCTCACCAAATCAATGACCCTATGATCCTAGATAAGCATTGGAGTAGCTGGCCTCTGAGGCCCTTTCCAGCTCTGAAATTCTACAAGAGTCTATGATGCTATCAGACTGCAGTACACTACAAATCCTTCTCAGTAAGACTCATTGCCCCTCAAAGTGGATGAACAATGAATATGGCCCACATTATGGCATGGTGGAAAGGAAAGCCACTGAGTTAATCCATCAGCAAACACATATCAGATGAACAGTGAGGATAGACAATGAATTGGGCTTGAAATCCAAGTGGAAAAGATTGGGCTGGCTTGCATTTGAGGAATTAGGCAGCACTTTAAAATAAAGAGGCACAGTTACTGGTATTTTTCTTACATCCTCTTCATTTCTGAATATATTCCTTCCCAATTCCCTGTCCAGCAAGTTGTGTCTTGTAACAAAGAATTAAAATGAAAGGAGGAAGGGAAAAAGCCAATTGGCAAAGTAACTCAGTGAGCACTGGCCAAGGCAATATGGGAAATCAAGAAGGGCCTGAGCTGATTCTGGAAGGAAATTAAGGATTCCAACAGGCAGAGGTGAGGAAGGAAGGAGAGCATTCCAGGCACAGAACTGGGAGGGAGTGTTCCATACAGGGACTGTCATGGGTAATCAGCTCAACGCCTCGAAGACCCAAGGACTTGGCCACCAGCATTCCTTCTCCCAGGGAGGGGGGATGGTTGCAGACTAGAGAAGACCAAGAGTTCAGAAGAGCCCAAACTCTAGGTGGTTCCAGGGGCAATGCTACCAATGAAGACTTGCATTTGAGAATTAGTAGAAAAGACACTGTGGTCAGAGTACTTGGGTTCAAATCTTGACTCTGCCACTTACCAGCTGTGTCGGCTGGGATAAGCCACTTCCCCTCTCTGGGTCTCAATCTGTTCACCTGTAAAATGAAGAGCTTGGACTAGATGACCAGTGAGGACCCTTCTGGCTCTAGAACTTAAAACATTAAGGATGGCCAGAAAAAGAAATGGACTGATCACGTGGCAAGGGCAAGGGATGACAGATGGATGGCCAGATGTACCACTGCCCACAGAATGTGTCAATTCAATTCCAGAAGCCTCCCCTGTGCCAGGCCCTGAACTAGGCCCTGGGGGCCTCTACCCACTAGAACAGGAAGCTCTCAAAGCTAGAACAAAGCCTATTGACACTATATGAGCCAATCAAATAATTGTTAGGCATCCAGACTGGGGGAAAGAAAAAGCTTAGGTCCAATCAGGTTCCTGCCCTCAAGGAGCTTATAGACTAATAGGGAGAAAGATAGTAACTGAGATAAGGACTAGGAACTAGATGACAAGATGATCTTTGGAGAATGGCTCAAGGATCCAAAAGCTGAAATCTGGAAGACAGTTCACACCCAGAGGGCTCAGGGACTGCTGAAGTGGTATGACCCTAGCTAGTGTGGCAAAGGAGGTCAGCGCCACTAAACTCCCAGTCGGCTTCAGTCCCAAACCTTTTTAAGCCTGTGGCTCCTCCTGCCACCCCTACCCCCACCCCACCCCAGCCAATGAAAGCTCAGCCTCGTCAGGAGGTTTTCATAAATATTTAACTGTTAGGCCAACTGACCACCATGTTGCTTCCTATGCCCAGGAATGTGAGGGAATAATGGCGTTGCCTGCAGGCCTCTCAAAGCCTCAACAGAAGACAGCCCAGCTGGGCCTGGCCATGAGGATAGGAGGAGGCCCAGCATGCCCCGCCCCTTGAGACCACACTCTTGGCCATCCTGCTTGGATGATTTCATTTCGAGCTCCCTGCCCACTTCCCTCCTCTCTTCTTAGCACCAGCCTCTGTTATGAGCCTAGGGCTCAAAGGTCCACTAACTGCCTTCTTCCTAACAGCCACGGGAGGGAGAGAGATTTGATGATAAGACCAAGAAGCTGGGATTCCAGGAGGCACCAAGACCCGACCTGAAGCTTGGCCTCTGTTGCTTACTCCCTCTGTGACCCTGGGCAATGGCCTCAGTTTCCCCTTCTGTATAATGACCTCCAAGGCCCCTTCCAGCTCTAAATCTATGGTCCCATCATTCAAACCCAGATCTCATGTTCTCTTTCCTGTGCCACACTCACCTCTCAGTTACAGCTATTTGTACTCACCCTAAATATTAACCAACCCTAGTCTATCTTTGTTATTGTTGTTCAGAGCGATGATTTCATGGGCATGGAGACCTCCCAGTGTAGAAACTACCTCTATGGATGCCAGACGGGGCAACTTATCTATACTTAAAAATTTAGGATCTTAGCTGCCTATGGGCACTGGAAGGTTAAGGGACTTGGCCGAGGTCACACAACAAATATGTTCTAGAGTCCAGACCCAAATTGGGCCTTCCTAAGTCTCTTTCACTCTCTCCTTCAACCTCTCAACTTCAGAGGAATTTTCCTAAAAACAAATCTATGACTCTGTCACTCTTCTGCTCCTGACCCTCAGAAACTCCTCCAGGATAAACTCCAGGATAAATTCTAAACTTCCGAGTATGGGGTCCAAGGTTCTCTGCAAGTTGCCCCAGCCTGCCTTTCCCATTTCCCTTCTACATCTCCCCCTGGGATCTCCTGCCTCTGGTCAGATTGCTCATAATACAAAACAGTCCTTGCCTTGAAATAACTTGCAAATAAAACCAGACCATGATCCTTTGTGCTTTTCAATTGTCCTGAAGACCATGCAGTGATAAATAAATTCAAGATCTGGGTTCTTTTCACAGGTTCGTAAAATTATTAAACCATCAGCAAAATCTAATTTTAAACAGAAGCAAGGAATCTTCAATCATTAAAATTAGAAATGAGCCAAAGAAATCCTACAGCCAATCCCAGATGAGCACGCACAACTCTTTGCTAAAAAATTTGAGATGCTAAAAGAAACAGGTGATTATCTCTACAAAAGGATAAAATACACAAACTGAGAAAACGGGAAGGAGACGAGCTATGAGACAACTCAGAAGGCAAAAGCAGACGGGTGGTTCAGGAGCTGTCCTGCAAAGGCAGTCTGTTGCCCAAGTGAATCCTACTGAGCTTTGAAAGTACCTGGGGCAGCTGGGTGATGCCCTGAAGAGAGCACCACAGGACTTGAGTTCAAATATGGCCTCAGCCACTTGACACTTACTAGCTGTGTGACCCTGGGCAAGTCCCTTAACCCCAATTGCCTCACCTCCGCCCCCTAAAAAAGCCTGCCCAGTTCCCAAAACCACGTAAATGACAAAAACCATGTAAGCCAAAGCTGAGGAAAAACAAACTCCCAAACTCCACACGTTTACTGTGGCACTGCCAATACAGTTAGCAAACATCAGATGCAATAATTTGCCAACAGAATCCAGCAATAAAGCCTCAAATCATCCTTCAAGACCAAGCAGGCATTGGAACCGAAATGCAAGGATGGTAGAATTCCAGGAAAATAATCAATATCATCAATCATGGCAATGACAGAAAAATGAGGCAGCATGATCGTATCTTTGGGTGCAGAGAAAGCCTTTGAAAAATAAGGCATTCATTTATGCTCAGAAACAGACATTAAACTATTAGAAGGGGCCTTCCCTGATATGATGAAAAAGAAAACCACGAGTTAATGTTAGAACAGAGAAACGTTGTGATTGAAAGCAGCTCAGAAAAACAGGCACATCCACTCTCACCGCTCAAGAGAGTTAACAGAAAAATAAACAAAGGTATCATGCTTTGGTAAAGGTCATAAGATGTGTCAATAATCCTTCTCATCTCAAGAATAAAAGGACACTAAGAAAAGAAGAAATTCCCCTTAGGAAAAGCAGGGCAGCACAGGGGAAAGAGTTCAGCATTGGGAGTCAGAGGAGCTGGGTTCAGATTCCTCTCTGATTGACTGTGGCCTCTGGAGTGTCAGTTTTTCATCTAAAACTTCCTGGAGGTGGACTAGATGACCTTTACGGAGTCTCCCCCTTCAAAATCGATTCTCTTACTCTAATGAAAAGAATCCAACAAATATTTGGGCACTAACCTCCTAAGGCCTCCTTCAAGATTACCTCAAAATAACGTTTACAGATAGCTGAGTTAAGTAAATATAATCAAAAGGTCAGTAATTCCCAAACTCATTTACTTAGAGGACAATTTTCATTTAATGATAATGATAGATTTAACGAGATGCCAATCCAAATTTGCATGGAAAAGTTGACCAGTAAAATATTAATCATTATAAAAAGAAAACCAGGAAACCAGGAAGAGATGACTAAGCACTGCTAGGTTTCCAAATGAATATTAAATCATCATTATAAACACAAGTACACTGTCCTGTACTTGAGAAGGAATAGTGACAGAGATCAATGGAACAGAATAGAAAACGTAGAAGGAGAAGCCCTTTTATGTAAAAAGTCAGTATCTGAGCAACAATGAAAATGAAATGATTATCTGACTTCATTAAAACACCCCAGGGAATATTGGATGGCTAGATGGCAAGAAATGGGTCGGGAGCCATAATTCATGTCATGTACCACAATAAGCTCTAATTGGATGGTTAATCTAAATAGCAACAAATTGTAAAATAATTGAGGGAAAAAAAAGAATCCCAGACTTGTCCCAGCTATGAAATGGACTGCCCTGTAGAGAAGATTAGAAAGGAGTAAGGCCCTAATTCCAAGTTCCCCAAATGAATGAACAAATGGATGAATAAATGAAGGGATGAAAGAATGCTGATCTGTTCAGGAAAATAAGAAGTCCTCTTCTGTTGTTACAGGCAACATGGGAACCAGCAAGGTCAATCAACCAAGCTGCCCAAAGCAGCTATTTATCGAGCATTCTGTGCTAAGTGTTCTGGAAGATGGGCAGTGCCCACCCCCAAAGAGTTGACAATTTAGTTCAGGATCTAAAACTTACATGAAATTGTGTCACACAGGCAGATTTTGGCTCAAAGCTATTCCAAAGTGAAATTGGTGAGTTCTTCCCCTCTAAAGGTCTTTGATAGGATGAACATTCCCAGGAGTTCTCTGGGGGAGGCTTCCTCTAAACCAGCATTTCCCAAACTGCTGCAAGGGACCCTGACACACGCCAAGTTTGGTTTTTTAAAAATTAACCTCATGTTTGTTAACAGGCATACAAATGAGAAGCAGGACCTCCCGCGGCTCCGGCTCCCACCCTCCCCAATCCATGAAAAAAGGAGCTGCAGAACCCACAAAATGACACAGAGAAGCTGACCTCCCGCTGACGACAGCCCGGCAGGCCGGCAGGAATCGGCCAGCGCAGCGCTCTGGGAGCCGAGCCCAGCCCCACGCCCAGGCTTTAGCCCCAGGGCCGGCCTGACCAGCCGCCAGCCAGAGGGACTCCAGATCAGCAGCAGCTGTGGCCGTTTCCAGATTTATCAATATATAGATGCGAAGGACAAGGTGAGAGGCCAGTGCAGTCTGGACTTTGGGACCCAGTAAGTGGGAGTGCGTGGCTTTTACCCCTGGGGCGAGAAACCGCTGAGACACTGGCACAGCCTGCCAGCGCCACCTGGCGGCTTCAGCTCCTGGCCTGCAGAGTGTAGGGGGACCAAGCACCAGTCTGAGGGGTCATCGCTCTTGCTTTAACCTGCTTGGATGTGGATTGCAGTCTAGGGTGGAGGTCCTGGGGTGTGCGTCCAGCTTGCCAGAGCGTGTGGAGACCTCAGAGAGGGCACCCATCTAATACCTCCGGCAGCTGAGAAAACCCCAGCGTTTGGGACGAAAACTCCCCTGTCTGGTGGCAGAGTCCTACTGTGGCAAAAAGCCCAAAAGTCAAATCATTGAGTGGCAAAATGAGCAGGCAAAGGAAACAAAGCAGACAGAAGATTCCAACATCACACTCCTATTTTGGGGATAAGAAGGAGCAAGGCATGGAACAGGAGGAAATCAGTGAAGTCAGAACTCCTGCACCAAAAGCTTCAAAGGAAAATACAAGCTGGTTACAGGCAATAGAGGACCTTAAGAAGCAGATAAGAGAAGTGGAGGAAAAACTGGGAAGAGAAATGAGAACAATGCAAGAAAATTATGAAATGAGAGTCAACAGCCTGACTGAAGAAAATAATACCTTAAAAAACAGACTGACTCAAATGGCAAAGGAGGCTCAGAAAGGCAATGAGGAGAAGAATGCCTTAAAAAGTCGAATTTGCCAGATGGAAAAAGAATCTCAAAAGCTCACTGAGGAGAATCATTGCTTCAGAATTAGATTGGAGCAAATGGAAGCTAATGACTTTATGAGAAATCAAGATGCTGTTAAACAGATCCAAACAAATGAAAGAATAGAAGGCAAGGTGAAATATCTCATGGGAAAAACCACTGACCTGGAAAATAGATCCAGGAGAGATAATTTAAAAATTATTGGACTGCCTGAGAGCCATGACCAAAGTAAGAGCCTGGAAAGCATCCTCCAGGAAGTTCTCGAAGAAAACTGCCCTGATGATTTAGAACGAGAGGGCAAAATAGAGGTTGAAAGAATCCACCGATCACCTCCTGAAAAAGATCCCAAAAAGAAAACTCCTAGGAATATTATAGCCAGGTTCCAGAATTCCCAGATTAAGGAGAGAATATTACAAGCAGCCAGGAAGAAACAATTTGAATATTGTGGAAACACAATCAGGATAACCCAGGATCTGGCAGCTTCTACGCTGAGGGATCGAAGGGCCTGGAATGTGATATTCCAGAGGTCAAGGGAGCTGGGATTAAAACCAAGAGTCACCTACCCAGCAAAACTGAGTATCATGTTTCAGGGGAAAATATGGTCATTCAGTGGAATACAGGACTTTCAAGCATTTTTGCTGAAAAAACCAGAGTTGAATAGAAAATTTGACATTCAGATACAAGAAGCAAGAGAAGCATGAGAAGGTAAACAGGGAAAAGAAATCATAAGGAACTTATCAAAGTTGAACTATTTTTTTTAAAGCAATCGGGGTTGAGTGGCTTGCTTGGGGTTACACGGCCAGTTGTTGTTTCTGGGTGTGGTGCTGAGTGTCTGGGCCTGGATTTGATCTGGGTCGTCCCGGCACTGGGGCCGGTGCTCTTGCTTGCTGAGCCACCTGGCCAAAGTTGAACTATTAACATTCCTACATGGAAAAACAATAATTGTAACTTATGAAACTTTTCTCAGTAGTTGAAGGGATTAGAAATATATATATGTCTTTATGTGAGGGTATGTGGGCATATGAATACATATGTGAATGTGTGTATATACGTTTACAGGTATACATAGATAGAGGGCACGGGACCAATTTAACAGGAAGGGATGATACTTAAAAGGTGAAATTAAAAGGTGAGAGAAATATAATGAGAGGAGATGGGGAGAGACAGAGTGGGGCAACTATCTCATACAGAAGAGGCAAGGGAAAATGGTTACAATGGAGGGGAAGAATAGGAAGGCAAAAGGGAATGGGTCAACCTTATTCCTATTGAATCTGGCTTGAGGAGGGAGGGAAATACACACTAAATAGGGGATCTCACCCTCCAGGAGAATAGGGGGGGAAGGGGATGTGAGGGGGGATGATGGAAGGGAGGGCAGGCTGGGGGGGGAGGGAAGTTGGAAGCACCCACTTTTGAAAAGGGACAGGATCAAAGTCAAGAATAGAACAAGTGGGAGGTGGGATAGGAGGCAGGGAAATATAGCCAGTCTTTTACAATACATCTACTATGTTATTGTTTTGCATTAGCTGCACATATACAACCTATACTGAACTGCTTGTCTCCCCAGTGGGGGTGGGTGGCAGGGGGGGAAGGGAATGAATCTGGAATTGAAAGTTTTAAAATCATGTATTCAAATATATGTATATATATATGTGTGTGTATATATACTATTATTAATACCATCTTACATGTTATTAAGAAAAAAAAAGATATACAGGCACTGAGGCATAGAGATCCACTGGAAAAGTTGAAACGGGTATGGGAGAAAATATGGGAGAGAGCAGATTGGAGGTGGGGATATCCTGTGGGACTGCTGTTTTGGGGGGATGAGTGGGGGAAAACGGGGAGAAAATTTGTAACTCAAAATCTGGCGGAAACGAATGATGTAAATCAGAAGTTAATAAAGCATTTAAAAAAACAGGCATACAAATTACTTTTGGGGATTTTGCAGCAAGGGTTAACAGCAAAGATTTGTTTAAACTGAAGGGTTCTACCACTGTGGAAAAGTTTGAGAACCACTGTTCTAGACCACTGACTATAGGAGGGATTACTAGGCTGGGGAAAATTAGAGAAGGCTTCATGGAAGAGATGGCACCTGAGCTGGAAAGGAAGAGCCATAGACTACAGTAGGTGTTTAATAAATGTTGTTGTTCAGCCATTTCAGTCATGTCTGACTCTCCATGGCCCCAGGTGGGGTTTTCTTGGAAAAAATCCTGGAATCGTTTGCCATTTCCTTCTCCAGCTCATTTTACAGATGAGGAAACTGAGGTAGACGGGGTGAAGTGACTTGCAGAGTCACACAGCTGGGAAGTGTTGGAGGTCAGATTTGAATTCAGGAAGATGAGTCTTCCTGTCTCCAGAACTGGTGCTCTATCCATTGGGCAACCCAGCTGCCCCTAATTTGATCATAATAACTAGCATTTATATAGTGCTTTGGGGTTTGCAAAGCTCTTTACAAATGATATTTTATTTGATCTTCACAAGAACCCTGGGAGTTAGGTACTATATAGAGACCACTATTTCACTAAAAATATAGACAGAAAACAGAAAAGAAGGAAGGAAGGAAAGGTCATAGGTGCACCAAATGGTAATGCTGGAAGGCACTCTGAAGAAAGGCCAGCTAGTTCAAGCCCTTCATTTGGCAGAAGAGGAAACTGAGGCATAGAGAGAATGAATTTAACTGAGGTCACACAGAGAGTTAATGTTTTTGGAAGAGCCGAGTTTCCTGAGTTTTCTCTATACTCTACCACATGGCTTCTGGTTTGAGGAAAATTAGCACAGAGAGCTCCATTAGCCCAATGTTGCCCATCTGGGGACCCAGAAGGAGACTCCATTTTGCAAAGAAATTCTTTGCTTTTACTGCCCCCCTCCCCACTGGTAGACAGCAACTGGGAGCATATTTGATCTCATCCTTCAGACTGTCAGAATTGCATCACTCTCAGAAACAAGGAATTCTCGACTACATAAAGAGTGGCTCACAATTATTACACCATTTGCCTCTAGCCGAGTCCTTTTGTCCTCTCTGTGCCTCAGTTTCCCCGTTCATAAGCTCAAAATCCCCTTCCAGACCCCTATGTGGGCAGTGCAGCTATGATTATCTTTCCCATTCCACAAACGAAGAGACTGAGGCTCACTGAGATAAAATGTTGCTTATTTCCAGTCACACAGCTGGTAAAGTGTCAGGGCCAAAACTCTGACTCCGAGTTCTGTCCACAAGAGGATATTATTCATCAGCTTTGCAAACTCACTGCACACAGGGAGGAACCCTGGTGCCTCAGTGGTTTGATTCTCCAACAAGTGAATGGGTTTTTTTTTTAAATGATTTTCCCCCTAGGTTGCTAAGTTCTGGACCATTCCAGATCAGCACAAAGAAAGAGGCAGAGGTGAGAATGCAGAGGAGGCGATGATGAGAGCAATCAAGAAACACTCCTCAACAAGTATTTATTAGGCACCTACTATATACTCAACCCTGTGCTGGCTGCTGGGGATATGAGGACAAAAGCCAAACAACCTCCGCCCTGGAGGGGGAGACAATGTGCAAAAACACACATGGAGACCAGCTGTGTGCAGAAGCTGGCATTTGAGGGGAAGGCAAGGAGGGAGCCTGTCTGGGCCAGGGGCACTGCCAGAGCAAGAAGAAAGTCACTCAACATGGCAATCAGAAGACTGGCTTGGCATGAAGGCTGCAAAGACAGGAGGGGGCCGGCGTGGAGAGGCCTTGAAATACCCAACAGAGAGAGGAGTGTGGCACAAGAGAAAGCTGTCAAGGGAGGCAGCTCCAGATGGAAAATCACACAAGGGAGTTCTTGCTTGATCCAGTCGGCAACAGGGAGTGCCAAGGCTGGGGCGTCATTTAGGAGTCAGAGGACCCAGCTTCAGTCTTGGCTCAGGTTACTAGCTACCTTCTCTGGGCCTTTCTCTCCTTTTCTTCTAGAAGAGGGGTTTGGATCTGATGACCTCTAAATCCATACAGCTCCAGAACTTACTGCTAGGGTATAAGGCATCTAGTAGATGTCATATACAGTCTATCACTAAGAAAACGCTGATGTCCTGGGGCATCATGATTTAAGGCCAATGTTAAGATTTTGCCACATAAAATGGTGTGGCCAAATGGACAGAACCCTAATTGGTTATCATGGCACCCAGAGTACTCCTCAAATCGATGTTTTAAGACAAATCTAGGTGTGGAAGGAGAGAGGGAGACAAGTAGGGAGCAGGGTGGGTCCTGGCTGGGGTGGAGCTTCCTTGGTATCTGGCTGGGGGGAGGGGGGAGGGAAGTACATAGTAAGCTAGCTCCCTCTTTTAAATAACCATCTTTACCAACCTGATGCTGAATTCAGTTATTTGTACTCACTGAAGGAATACAAATATTACCAGAAACTTCGAATTTTCAGCCTCCTGGGACAAAGCCCCATCTTCTTTGCCTAGTTCTTGTTTTGATCAAAGGTACTTCATATACTGACTTTCCCACATACCATCATGTCCACTTGAAGTGGTCTGGGGTGAGGCCTTTCCATTCTCACGTCCATGTAATCTTGGCTTGCTTGAGTCTCTACATAAAGAATCTAAGAGATTCATAGTTTTGGGAGTATTTGTTGCCAGACCAAAAGCAATAAGGATGAGCTTGCTAACTGCTGAGGCCAATGCCAGTTGTAGTGGAGACCCAGAGATGGAGAGAGACACAGAGAGATGGAGACAGAGACACAGATATAGAAGCCATTTTGGCCAAGGTCTTTTTTGTTTCAATACTGAATGCAAGAGCAGACAGGGTAGCTGCAGCTGGAAACAGCTGGATACTTCTTTCACAGCAGCCTGGTACAAAGGCTATCCAGCAGTCTGTTAGCCTATCAGTGCCAGACTCAGGGCTCCAGCTGGTCCAAAGGAAATGCTGGCGAGAAGCTGGATTTTAAGGGAACTTGAGGATGAGGCAGAAACTGACAGAGCCCGTAGGAGAGACTTTGAAAGGCCTTTGATTCTGCCCACAGATTTCTGGGGCACCTGGGGGAGGAAGTCCTCAGCCATGCGTTTGGGGCCATAATCCTGAGAAAGAAGGGGTATGGGAGATTGGAAAGAAGCCACAGCCTTCCCCTCCCCCTGCCTTCAATTTTAGCCTTTTGTGAGCTTGCTTCTCCCAAGGAATTTCTCTTCCATTGCAGGTCCAAATGCTCTCCCAAAGGCTGGACCACATGCTGAATGGGCCACAGCTTTGGTTCCACCCTTCTGACCTCGAACCTGGGAAATGGTGGAAGGTTTGTGTTTTGTTTTTAGCTAAGCTGAACTTTTTGGCTGTGTAATCCCCGGAAAGTCACCTGGCTGCTCTGAGGCATGGTTTCCTTCTCTACGATGGAGGTGGGAAGAATACTTGCTTCCCAGCATCAAATGAGCTAATGGAAGGAAAATAGCATGATTCAAAGGGCCACGGTGGGGCTCCGATGCTCTGCCAGGCCAGATGAGGCCCTGAACTGCTATCTAACTGACAGCCAGGGTTCTCGATGTTCCCACAATCCCCAGGGGAACTGGAGAGGGAGGCCCTGGAAGCAGGAAAGGTCCCTGCTGCTTCCCTCCTCCAGACTGTCTGTTAACAATGCCTCCAGATGGAGCTGCCCACCAGGGCATCAACACCGGTAGCAGCAGTGGGGGGAGGAGAGAGAAGGACTTGGATGCCAAGCCCCTGTCCAGAACATGGGAAACTCCAGCTCTTACCTTTTTAGAGGCCAGAATGGAGAAAAAGCACCAGGAGAAAGCAGGGAAGTGACTGAGTGAGCTTCTCCTCAGTGAAGATGAGGGGGGGGGGGCCTTCAAAGCACATGAGAAGGAGCAAAGCCTTTCCTGACCCCCAGGAGGGGTCAGAGACAGGTGCTGCCAAGTACAACAGCACAATAGGCCAGGCACCGAGCTCCCGGTCCTTGCCTTTGGATGTTTCTAAGGTCATGGCAAAGGAGGTCCTGTTCACTACTCAGAGAAGGGCACCCATACAAAGGCTGCCCGGCTTTTCTGCTCAGACCCCCAAGCTAAGCCACGCACACTTGTACATGGGAGTTGCAGGGCCCAGTTTCCCAGTCGGGGAAGGAATCCCTAGCCCACAGCATCTTCTGAACATTTCAGGGCTAGGGAGCTCACTCACACCGGGCCCATTGCTGGCTGTTCTGCAGGGACAGCTCTGATAGTTAGAAACTTCTTCCTTCTTTAAAGCTGGAATCTGCCTCCCTGAAAACCACCCCCATTTGTCCTAATTATGCCCTCTAGAGGCACAGTAACACCAGTCAGCCCCTGGAGCACAGGGCAGCCCAGCAGCGTCTGCAGACAGTATTTACACCACCCTACCCCCATAACACAGGCTTTTCTCCTGCAGGTTAACTAGCCCCAGTTTCCCAACTGATCCTCAGATGACATATGAGCCCTCTCCCACCTTCCATTGCCCCACAATCTTCTTCGGAAGCAGCTCTAAGTAGTTAGCCACCCCGCTCCCCCAGTAGCGGCTCCTCACAAATCTGAAAATATCTGAGTTTCTCTTCCCTGTCTCCATCAGCCAATTCTCCAGTGCCTGGGGCTCCTAAAGAGCCCCTCCACCTCATCCTTGCCAGGGAGCCCTGGGGATCTTGGGGGTCTTTGGACACACCAAAGTCCACTCCCTGCTTCTCTAATGAACTCACCTGTCCTGCTCCAGGAAGGGGTGAAAAACTCTGCTTTTTCCATCACAGAGGTGTTGGTGCCCAGAGATCCACATGAAAACAATATCCGGTCAGATGAACAGAGCCAGAGGTGGGGGGAGGGGAGGAAAACAGAGTCAGCAAGTGCCTCCACTGGCCTGGCCTCTCTCTCTGAGCTCCCCTCCTCAGCCCACCTGAAGCTGGATCAGTTTGGCAGGCCTTCTTCCACATGGGCAGCCCCAGAGGGCAGCCGAGGTTTCTGGGCCAATGATGGGTAGGTGGCTTTGGGGCAGGGGGTTGGTTGCTTAGTTTTCCTTCTGTTGACACTCCCTGTCCCACCAACAGGGCCTATGTCAGGAGCGAGCACACGGAGAAGCCAATGTCCACAGAGAGAGGAAATGAGCAGGAACTGGCTCTTTGAGTCAGCTCCCTGGCCTATTGTCACTGCCCAGGCCCCCTTCCTTCCCATGGTCCCCAGGGGGCAGGGAGGGAAAGGAGGAGGGTAAAGAGAGAGTCAGTTCCTCTAAGTCCCCCCCCCCTCCTCCTTCTCTTTTTCCTCCATCTCTGTCTCTCTGTCTGTGTCTCCCACCCCCTCCCACTCCCCATTCAACCTGGAACAAGCCTGCAAATTCTGACCCAGGCCACTTACTGCAGCCAAGAATGTGGCAGGGGAAGAGGCAGCTTAAGGTTGAGTGGGGACCCAGAGCCCAGGCCAAGTAGAGCAGACTGCTTGGAGGGGGTCAGGCCACTCCCAGAGGGAGGAACTGTCCTCAAGGACCAACATTGCTGACACTGATGCCCTTGGCTAGCACCCTGTTGCTGTCTGCCTTGGTTCTAATGTGTTTGCTTAATGTCAGGAAGGAGGAAGAAAGGGCTAAACTCCCTTTGAGAGCCCACCCGGACGTCCAAAGCAGGAGTCTGCTCCCTGCTAGCAAGCTGAAAGGCTCGTTTCCAGCCAGCTGATGTGAAACAATTTCATCCCCAAGATTAGCAGAAGGGAACAAGTTTGACAAGGGTGACCTGGAAGAAGAAAGTCAAAGGAAAAAGGGTTTCCTGTAGTTGCCTGCGGTTAGCTGCCACTCACCAGGCCTCTCCCTCAGCTTCTCCAATGAGCCCAGGGCAAGGGAGGGATTTAGTGCCCAATTTGCAAGCAAAGGAGGCCCTGGGTAGCCTGAGGGCCTGCCTGGAAGTGCTCTAAGTTAGAGAAAGTGAAGGCTTTCCTGAGAGAAGCAAGGAAAGCCCAAAGAAGGATCAACAATGATTGCTCAGAGTTCCCTTTAATAGAATGATGTCTAACTTGTAACAAGATACTTGTATTTCTTGATATTTTGCTATTTTATCTGGGGATTGAGGGTGGATGTGAGAGGCTGTGTGGAGTAGTGGTTAGAAGGCTGGCTTTGAAGCTAGGAACACCTCCTTCTCTGCTGCCTCCAAACATGCCCAGGTCTCCTTATCCCAAATAACCCTCCCTCGACCTGTCCATCCCCACTAGCTCTCATTCCACATCCTTCTTCTAGTTTGTAGTTAGAGTTCTTGAGGGCCGTCTACCTATAATCTGTGCTTCCCACCCCCAATCCCCCAACTCTCTTAATAACTCTTTTTTTTTTTTTTGCTTTTTGGAGAGCAATTAGGGTTAAGTGACTTGCCCAAGGTCACACAGCTAGTTATTGTGTTAAGTGCTTGAGGCCGTCTTTGAACTCAGGTCATCCCAACTCCAGGGCTGGTGCTCTATTCACTGCGCCACCTAGCCACCCCTACCGCTTGGCTTTTAATCTCATCATTCCACTGAAACTGTTCTCTCCAAAGTGACCCATGGTCTCTTAGTTGCCAAATCCAATGGCCTTTTCTCAATCCTCAGTCTTGTTAACCTCTCTGTGGCCTTGGACACTGTTGGTCACTCTCTCCTTATACTGTCTTGTCTCTATGTTTACGAGACACCCTCCTCCCTCTCTGACCACTCCTTCTCTGTCTCCTTTGCTGAACTTTCCTCCATGTCACCCTGTAAGTGCTCTCTGCTCTTTGCTTCACTGGAGGAGCTGCCCAGCTCCCATGGACCACCTGTAAGCTGATGATTCCCAGACCTACTCGCCAGCCCTCATCTCTCTCCCCACCTCTCGTCTCTCATCTCCAACCATCTTTTCAAACTCTATGCTCCACAGAAATTTTAACTCGACATTTCCAAAACGAAATTCATTATCTTTCCCCCAAGTCCTCCTTTCTTCCCAACGTCCCCAATACTGCCAAGAGTACTGCCATCCACTCCATCCTGCAGGCTCCCAACTTGGCTCCCATCCTGGACTCTTGGCTCTCTTTCACCCGCCAAGTCCTGTCATTGCCACCGTGGTAACATTTCTCATATATTGCTCACAGTGCAGGCCCTAAACCATAACAGCTGCTAACTCTGTCCCCCACTCCACACGGCATCCTCTGAAATGTTGAACTGATCTTTCTGAAGTGCAGGTCCAACCATGTCACCCTTTTTCCCCATTCATTAAATCACAGTGGCTTCCTATCACCTCCAGGATCCAACATAACCTCCTCCCTTTGGCTTCCTACACTTTCCCCTCTCCCAGGTACTCTGCAAACTCAGCTGGGGATTGTGGACTCCCCAAAGCATAAAACATTACATCCATCTCCTGCCTCCAGGCATTTGTCCTCCTCATCTCCATCTCCTGGCTTCCTTCAAGTCTCAGCTAAAGCCTCATCTTTGGCAAGAAGCCTTTCCCAGTCTTCCTTCCTTTAACATCTTCCCTCGAGATCATGTCTGATTTAGCCTGTCCAGAATTTGTTTGTACAGAGCTCCTTGAGAACAGGACCTGATTTGTATCCCCAGGGCCATACACACATGCAGCAGGGGCTTAATAAA
>NW_027187258.1:1146852-1150852 GCF_028583685.1 Petaurus breviceps papuanus | reverse complement strand
TATCCCCAGGGCCATACACACATGCAGCAGGGGCTTAATAAATGCTAATGGCTGACTGTGACCCAGGGGGAGTCCCTTAGCTTTTCTGTGTACTGGCAGCGCCTACTAGTAGTGACAAAAGCCCAGTGCCTATCCTTCCATCAGTCACAAGGGAGCGCCATCTTTAGAGAAAAGGCAAGATGGAACAGAGGATGCTGGCCCTGCTATAAATTTATGAGCAGCAACAAAGAAAGGCCACGATTGGCCTGCTGGCAGCTACTACAGGGCAGAGAGAGTGGCAGGAGGGCAAACCTGCCAAGCGATGCCAAGTTACGCACAAGACACACTCTGAGTTTGTATAGAGAATTCAAACCAAGATATTAGCAAAGGAGCAGAGAAGCCCAGGCGTGGGAACTGAGTGGGGGCAGCAGGAAGGCATAAAGAAAAAGAAACTTGGCATCAATTCAATAGCACCTACTATGTGCCAGGCACCTGTTCTGATGGCAGCATGAGTTCATTCATATTGGCTCTGGTCGGGCATGGGGGGGAGGGGGAGGGGCTGTAGCATGACTGCTGGCCAAGGTGCTGCTCCCTTTGGCTCTGCTCAGGCATTCCTTGGTGAACATCACTCTCCTCCCCCCAGTCTCAAAGATTCAGAGAAAGGCAACGAGGTCCTATGAAGGCACAAAGACCAAATGACACCTAAGGGACCTACTGTTGGGAAGGTCTGGCTGGGGTCAGCTCACATGCCTGATGCTTAGACAGCTGGTAGTCATCTCTTGGAGCCTCAGTTTCCTCATCTGTAAAATGGAGCTAATAGTACAAGAGGCAGCTACTCCCTAGGGTTCCTAGGATCCCACAGATGAAGGGTTTTGCTATAGACCTGTCAGCTGTTACTGTTATCACCTGGGGGTGTATGGGGAGGGTTTTGTGAGGGGAGTGTCTTCTGTCAGAGTTGCTCAGCCTGGGCTGTGAGAGCCCCCCTGCTTCCCCGTTTCTCTGGCCTTGTTTCTGTGTAAGCCCCATCTCTGTCCTCCCCACCTCGCCATCCCACCCTGGGGAGCCCCACTCCGGAGAGCCAGGGGCTCAGGGTGTTTGGTTTGGTCCCTGACTCCCCTGAGTCTTCCTTCCTTCCCTCCCTCCCTCCCTCTCTCCTTTTCCTGCTGCTGACTTCCCTGTAGTCGCTGGCTTCCCAGCAATCTCTGAGCCAGCCAGATGTTGCCTAAGAGATTGTTCCTCGACCAATGGGAACTCGACTCTGCTTCTGTGTCTGCTAAAGAAGCTCTAATGAGAAATTATGGCAGGCTTGGAGCCCCCCTCCGCGTCATCCGCCCACCTCATCTCCCAGCTGCCTAGCACAGGTTTTCCCCTTAGCACTCTGCTGTCCCTGACTACTGGACCAAAGGACCTCAGCCCCTTGCTGTGTTCACACCTTGGTCCCCAAGTCGTCTCCACTCCTTTCATCTTCAGGCTAGAGGTGAGTGGTGGGCCAGGAGTCAGGAAGACTGACTTCAAATCTGGTCTCAAATACTTTCTAGCTGTGTGACCCTGGGCAAGTCTGTTACCCTTATCTGCCTCAGTTCCCTCGTCTATAAAATGATCGGGAGAAGACCTTTGCCAGGAAAGCCCCATATAGGGGTCATGAACACAACCGAACAAGTCTAGTTTTAGCCTCCAAACTAAAAAGCCTCTCTTTTTGCTGGCCCTTCTAGTTGTACCTGCAAACTGTGGGGGTCTCCCAAACTCCTATCTGTCCACATCACTTAACTTGGTAATTTCAGCAGCTCCTGGGGACTTAATTGGACAGGTAGGTGGCATGGTGGATAGAGTGCCAGGCCTGGAGTCAGGAAGACTCCTCTTCTGGAGTCCAAATCTGGCCTCAGACACTAGCTGTGTGACCCTGGGCAAGTCACTTCACCACATTTGCCTCAGTTCCTCATCTATAAAATACAGGAAAAGGCAAACCGCTCTAGTATCTTTGCCAAGAAAACCCCAAAAGGGGTCACCAAGAGTTGGGCATGACAGAACAATGTACACAGTTCTCAAATCTACCCCAATCTCTTTGTTGATCCCCAGTCCTGTATTTCTAACTGCCTTTAAAAGAAACTGGATACCCAGTAGGCATCTGAAAAGCCACATGTCCAAAACAAAGGTCACTGGCTTCCCCCCAAACCCTGCCCTTTCTAACTTCCCTATTACTGTCAAGGATACTGCCATCTTTCTAGTTCCTGAGGTTCACAACCTAGGTGACATTGTCACCTCTTCACTCTCTCCCACCACCCCTCCCAAATCCTGTCGATTCTACCTCTGTAACATCTCTCACATATGCCCCCTTTTCTCCTCAGACATGGCAAGCACTATGAAGCATGCCCTCATCATCTGATGTCTGGACTATTATAATAGCCTGCTCATGGGTCAAAACCAGAGGTTCCCCACCAGCCAGCACCATACCAATCATCAGTTAAAGCAAATGGAGAAGATTTGAATGCTGTGAAGTTCCCTTAACTTGGCAGTATGCTTCCCAGGGATGTCTACATAGATAATGTGGCTAGCTCAGTGTTTGGGAGGCTCTGAAAGAGAGTGTGGGAGAGAAGATGAATTAGATGGATTGCCAAACTGAAGGTCTACAGAGCTGTGATGTTGACCTCATTGTTGTCTGCCTGTGGAACCTGGCCAGCCTACCAGCACTGCGCCAGGAAACAGAATCGCTCCCACTTGAATTATCTTAGGGAGATGCTGAAGCTCACCTGGCAGGATAAAGTACCAGACACTGAGGTCCTCTCTTGAGCTGAAGTACCAGCATTCAAACTCTACTGCAGAGAGAGTGATGGGCTGGCCATGGTGTTTGAATACCAAATGTATGTTTGCCTAAGAGACTATTTTACAGAGAACTCACACAAGGCAAGCGTTCACATGGAGGTCAGAAGAAGTGATACAAGGACACTCTCAAGGTCTGTCTGAAGAACTTTGGTAGCAATTGTGAGACATGGGAGACACTGGAACAGGACTGTCCAGCATGGCATGCCCACATCAAAGAAGGTGTGCTCTATGGGCAAAGCAGAATTGCAGTAGCTGAAGAGAAACCTGATGTGCTCAAATTTAGAGACATCTTCATACCAAACGTTCACATGGCTATTTGTGCCCAATCTGTGGGAGAGCCTTCCAAGCTTGTACTGGTCTGATCAGCCCAACATAGTGATGTCATTTGGGTTCTCTTCGAGTACAAAGGACAACAACCATGTCTTGGCCTGCCACAAGTCTCTCTCCACCCCAGTCCATCCTCCATTCAGCCACCAAAGTGATCTTCTTACAGACCAATCTGATCATATAAGCCCTTTATTTAGTAAACTTCATTGGCTCCCCTGTTCTCTCCAGGATCAAATATAAAATCCTCTCTGGATTGTAAAGCCCTTCGTAGCTTGGCCCCTTCCTGCCTTTCTAGTCTTCTTACACCTCACTCCCTCCCATCTACTCTGAGATCCAGCGACACTGGCTTCCTTGCTTTTTTTTTTTTAAACAAGATACATCATCTCCTAAGTCTGGGCATTCTCTCTGGCTATTCCTCATACCTGGAATCTGTCCCTCTTCATCTCTTTCTCCTGGCTTCCCTCAAGTCTCAGATAACCCCCCCTTCTGACAGGAGCATTCCTGCTTCTCCTGACTCTTGGGCCGAGTCTGTGTCCATCTCGCTGATTGCGTGTTGTCTTCCCCACTAGACTGGGAGCTCCCTGAGGGCAGACATCGCTTTACTTTTCTTTGTGTCCTCAGTACTTAGCACAGTGTCTGGAATGCAGCAGGTGCTTAATAAATGCTTAACTTGATTCTCTCTCTCTCTGTCTCTCCTCCCTCTTTTTTGTTCTCTCTCTGTGTCTCTGTCTCCCTCCACCCATCGCTCCCTCTTTTTCAATCTTTCCCTATCTGCTAGTTCTTGGGACAGCTAGGTGGCACAGTGAATAGAGCACCAGCCCTGAAGACAGGAGGACCTGAGTTCAAATTCGGCCTCAGACACTTGACACTTAAC
>NW_027187258.1:1137009-1146842 GCF_028583685.1 Petaurus breviceps papuanus | reverse complement strand
CAGGAGGACCTGAGTTCAAATTCGGCCTCAGACACTTGACACTTAACTAGCTGTGTGACCTTGGGCAAGTCACTTAACCCCAACTGCCCTACCTTCCTCCCTCCAAAAAAAAAAACAACAAAAATCCAAATACAAAATATATGTGCTAGTTCTTTCCCTGCTGTCTACAAACATATCCAAGTCTCCCCACCATCAAAAACCTGCACGTTGGCAGCAGAGTGGAGGATGGACTGGAATGAGGAAAGACTTGAGAGAGGGAGCCACCTCTGCCAGCTTTCTTTTCTCAGCCAAACTGTTTGAAAAAGCCATTTACATCCATTGCCTCTCCTTCCATTCCTCCAACTCCCTTCTTAACTCTTTGCAATCCGACTCCTGAACCTCATAGTTCCACCGACACTGCTCTCTCCAAAGTTGCCAATAATCTCATAATTGCCAAATCTCGCAGCCTTTTCTCATTCCTTTCTGACCCCTCTGCAGCCTCTGCCATTCCCGGATCATCTCTCCCCTCTAGGTCTCCATGATAGTGATATCTCTTGGTTCTCCTCCTACCTCTCTGACCACTCTTTCTCAGTCTCCTTTGCTCATTGTTAATGCAGAGCATGACCCCTAACCATGGGTGTGCCCTGAGACTCTATCCTAGGCCCTCTTCTCATTGTACTCCCAGCCTCCCATTCTCACCTCTCTATATACACAATCACCAGATCTCCCTCCAGCTCTCATCTCCCATCTGAGCTCCCATCCTACAATACAAGCCACTTATAGTACATTGGATCTATCTCAAATCCAATGCATGCAGATCTGAACTTATTCCCTTGCCCCTAAAATCTTCCCCATTTCTGTCAGAGGCACCACCATCCTTCTGCTCTCTCATGTTCTTAACCTCAGCATCATCCTCAATGCCCTGCTCTTCCTCACCCCACATCTCTAGTCAGTTGCCAAATCTTTCAATTTCTAACTTCACAACATCTATCCTATTTGACCCCCCCTCTCCACTCAGCTCCCACCCTTAGCACCTCTCTCCTAGATTACTGCAATAGCCTCCTAATTGGTCTCCCTCTCTCTAGTTCCCTCCCTCTCTCAAGTCTCTTCCCATTCTGGTGATCTTCCCAAAGCACAGGCCTAACAGATAGATCTGGTAAGTGTCACTGCCTCTGCTTAATAAACTACAGTGGTTCCCTATTGCCACTAGTATCCAATATAACATACCCTGTTTGGCTTTTAAAGCCCTTCTTGACTCCTCTTGCCTTTCCAGTTTTCTTACACCCTACTCCCATCCATATACTCTACAATCCAGTCAACCCTCCATCTGCCATCTTGGTGCTTTTGTATTGGCTGAACCCCATTTCGTTTCCAACTGTTAGAACTGCAGGTGCCATTTGAAGCACAGAGACACACACAGAATAAAGATAAAAGGAACGATATAGTATGCTTCAGCTGAAGTAAAAAAAAAAGTGGGGATAGCAATCCTGATTTCAGACAAAACAGAGAGAGAGAGAGAGAGAGAAAGAGAGAGAGAGAGAGAGAGAGAGAGAGAGAGAGAGAGAAGGAAACTACATCTTGCTAAAATGTACCATAGACAATGAAGTCATATCAATACTAAACATATATGCACCAAATGAAATAGCATCCACATTCCTAGAGGAGAAGTTAAGTGAGTTACAGGAAGAAATAGACAGAAAAACTATACTAGTGAGGGACTTCAGCCTCTTCCTTAAAGAACTAGATAAATCTACCCACAAAATAAACAAGAAAGAAGTTAAAGAGGAAAATAGAATTTTAGCAAAGGTAGATATGACAGACCTCTGGGGAAAACTGAATGGGGATGGAAAGGAATATACTTTTTTTCTCAGTGGTACATGGCACCTACACAAAAATTGATCATGTATTAGGATATAAAAACCTCATAATCCAATGCAGAAAGGCAGAAATATTAAATGCATCCTTTTCAGATCATGATGCAATAAAAATTACATTCAATAAAGGGCCATGGAAACATAAACTAAAAATTAATAGGAAACTAATCTAATCCTAAAGAATGCCTGGGTCAAACAACAAATCATAGAAACAATCAATAATTTCATCAGAGAATGACAATAATGAGACAACATATCAAAATTTATGAGATGCAGCCAAAGCAGTACTTAGAGGAAGTTTTATATCACTAACTGCTTACACAAATAAAACAGAGAAAAAGCATATCACTGAATTGGGCATGTAATTTAAAAAGCTAGAAAAAGAACAAATTAAATATCCTCAATTAAACACCAAATTAGAAATTTTGAAAATCTAAAGACAGATTAATAAAATTGAAAGCAAGATAACTTTTGAACTAATAATAAAACTAAGAACTGGTTTTATGAAAAAAAAACAATAAAATAGATAAACCTTTGATTATTTTGATTAAAAAAGAAGAAAGCCAAATTACCAGTATAAAAAATGAAAAGGGTGAATTCACCACCAATGAAGAGGAAATTAAAGCAATAATTAGGAACTATTTTGCCCAACTGTATGCCAATAAATCTGACAATCTAAGCAAAATGGATGCATATTTACAAAAATATAAATTGCTGAGATTAACAGAAGAAATAAAATATTTAAATAACCCCATTTTAGAAAAAGATTGTACAAGGCATCAATGAACTCCCTAAAAAAAGTCTCTAGGGCCAGATGGATTTACAAATGAATTCTGCAAACATTTAAAGAACAACTAATTTCAATATTATATATACTACTTGGAAAAAGGACAGAGTCCTACAAAATTCCTTTTATAACACAAATATGGTGCTGATACCTAAATCAGAAAAAGCCAAAACAGAGAAAGAAAATTATAGATCAATTTCCCTAATGAATATTGATGCAAAAATTTTAAACAAAATATCGGCGAAGAGATTACAGCAATTTATCACCAGGATAATACACTATGACCAGGTGGGATTTCTACCAGGAATGCAGGGCTGGTTCAATATTAGGAAAACTCTCAGGATAACTGACCATATCAAAAACAAAAGTGACAGAAAACATGATTATCTCAATAGATGCACAAAAAGCTTTTGACAAATACAGCACCCATTCCTATCAAAAACACTAGAGAGCACAGGAATAAATGGAGCTTTCCTTAATATGATAAGTAGTATCTCTCTAAAACCATCAGCAAGCATTATGTGTAATGGGGATAAGCTAGAAGTCTTCCCAGTAAGAACAGGGGTGAAATAAGGATGTCCATTATCACCACTATTATTCAATATTGTACTAGAAATGTTAGCTATAGCAATAAGAGAAGAAAAAAACTGAAGGAATTAGAATAGGCAGTAAAGAAATAAAACTATCACTCTGCAGATTACATGATGGTATACTTAGAGAATCAACTAAAAAGCACTTGAAATAATTAACAACTTTAGCAAAATCAAAGGATATAAAATAAATCCACATAAATCATCAATATTTCTATATATTACCAACAAAGCCCAGCAGAAAGAGATAGAAAGAGAAATTCCATTAAAAATAACTGTAGACAACATAAAATATGTGGCAGTCTAATTGCCAAGACAAACCCAGGACCTATATGAACACAATTACAAAACATTTTCCACACAAATAAAGTCAGATCTAAACAATTGGAAGAATGCCAAACTAATAGGATAAAATGACAATTCTACCTAAATTAACTTACTTGTTTGGCGCCATACCAATCAAACTATAGAAAACTATTTTATAGAGTTAGAAAAAATAATTAAAAATGCATCTGGAAGAACAAAAAGTCCAGAATATCAAGGGAATTAATGAAAAAAAAAAAGGCAAAGGAAGGTAGCCTGGCCGTACCAGATCTAAAACTCTATTATAAAGCAGCAATCATCAAAACTATTTGGGACTGATTAAGAAATAGAGTGGGGTGTCAGTGGAATAGATTGGGCACATAAAACACAGTAGTCAATGACTATAGTAATCTACTGTTCACTAAACCCAAAGACTCTAGCTTCTGTGATTAGAACTCACTATTTGACAAAAACTGATGAGGAAACTGGAAAATAGCTTGGCAGAAACTAGGCATAGACCAACATCTCACATCATATACCAAGATAAGGTTGAAATGGGTACATGATTTAGGCATAAAGGGTGATACCATAAGCAAATCAGGAGAGCAAAGAATATTGTTGACAGATATATGGAGAAGGGAAGAATTTATGACCAAACAAGAGATAGAGAACATAATGAAATGTAAAATGGATAATTTTGATTACATCAAATTAAAAAGTTTTTGCATGAATAAAACCAACACAAACAAGATTAGAAGGAAAGAAGAAAGATGGGAAACAATTTTTACAGCCAGAGTTTCTGATAAAGGCCTCATTTCTTAAATATATAGAGAATGGAATCAAATTGATAAGAATACAAGTCATTCTCCAATTGATAAATGGTCAAAGAATATAAACAGGCAGTTTTCAGATGAAGAAATTAAAGCTATCTCTAGTCATATGAAAAAATGTTCTAAATCACTATTGATGAGAGAAATGCAAATCAAAACAACTCTAAGGTAACACCTCACATTTATCAGATTAACATGACAAAAAAGAAAATGATAAATGTTGGAAAAGATCTAGGAAAATTGGGGCACTAATGCATTATTTGTGGAGTGGTGAACTGATCCAACCATTCTGGAGAGCAATTTGTAACTATGCCCAAAGGGCAATCAAACTGTGCACACCCTTTGATCCAGCAATACCACTACAGGTCTGTATTCCAAAGAGATCATAAAAAAGGGAAAATGACCTGCATGTCCAAAAATATTGATATCATCTCTTCATGTGGTGGCAAAGAATTGAAGATTGAGGGGGATGCCCATCAACTGAGGAATGGCTGAGGAATCAACTGAGGTTGTGGTGTATGAATGTAATGGAATACTATTGTGCTATAAGAAATGATGAACAGGCAGACTTCAGAAAAACCTGGAAAGACTTACATGAACTGATGCTGAGTGAAGTGAGCAGAACCAGGAGAACATTGTACATGGTAATAGCTATAGTGTATGATGATCAACTATGACAGACTCAGTTCTTTTTAGCAATACAGCGATTCAAGACAATCCCAAAGTACTTATGATGGAAAATGCCGTTCACATGCAGAGAAAGAACCATGGAGTCTGAATGCAGATTGAAGCAGACTATTTTCACTTTTTTTGGTGGCTTTTCCCTTTTGTTCTGTTTCTTCTTTCACAACATGACTAATGTGGAAATATGTTTCTATGATTGCACATGCATAACCAATATCAGACTGCTTGCTGTCTTGGGGAAGGGAGAAGGGAGGGAGGGAGAGAAGGAGAAAAAATTCAGAACTCAAAACTGTATAAAAACGAATGTTGAAAACTATCTTTACGTGTAATTGGAAAAAATAAAATACTATTTAAAAAAGGAATTGCAGGTATCCTTCATGACTCAGTTCAAGGACCCCCTTTTAGCCAAATCCTTTGGTGCTGCCCTCCTGCTTTGAGTGGCTAATCTTCCTCCCTCCCTCCAGCCCAATCGCTTATAGATTCTCTTTCTACTTGGTGTGCATGATGTTGTCCTTGTTGGGAGGTAAAAACTTATTGATGTCAGGACCTAGGTCATTTTTGTCTCTGGGGCACACCGGGCAGTGCTGGGGTAAAAGGTTAAGAATAGCTGTTGATTGATTAATCAATCCTACCTTTCCCATTCCCCAAGGTGGCCAATTTGCACCTCATGGAAGAACTGGGCTTAGAGTTAATTCAATGGCAGGACAAACATGTGACCAATAGTAATTGTGAGCCTCCGGGCTGCACACCTGACACACTCAGCTGAGTGACCCTGGACAGCTCACGTGAGCTCCTTCCTTCTTCTGCGCTGCCAGTCTCTGCTCCCCCTGCAGCCAGTGTTTTCCTCTTCTGACTCCTCACTTTCTGTAGTCAGCCAGACTCAAAATCTCTGCCATTATTGGCTCCCCACCCCATCTAATTGGTGTCTAAGTCTTTTGTTCCTGTGTATCCCTTCTATTACCACTGGCACCATCTGAGTTCCTTCTAGGTCAAATGTCATTCATTCGCCATCTTCTATGGCTACGTGGGCCATTTAGACACCCTAGTGCAACTTGGTGGGAAGGGTGGTAGATTTGGGGTCAGATCCTACCTGTGACATTTACTAAATATGTGACCAGGGGAAGATTCCTGAACTCTTTCTCTACCTCAGTTTCTTCCTGTGTCAAATGAGAATAATAACTGCACTTACCTTTCAGGGCTGTTGGGAGGATCAGAGGAATTAACAGAGTCAAGGCTTTTTGCAAACCCTAAGCTATGGAAGTGGGGGAAGTTGGTGAGCTCCTTGTTTCCGGCAAGATTTGTAGGGTTTTTCCTGTCTGCTTCATGGCGCTATAGATGGAGCTAAGAACAGGTGCTGGGGTTAATCTGAGGGTCTGCTTCCATTTCAGAGAATCTTAGAGCTCCTGGTGCCTACAGCTTCCCTGGGGAGAGCCTTGTATTTAGTGTGTGTGTGTGTGTGTGTGTGTGTGTGTGTGTGTGTGTGTGTGTGTGTGAGTGAGTGTGTTCCTTGATAGAATGCAATCTCCTTGAGAGCAGGCCTATCCCTTTGCTAGCTACTCTGAGGCTGTTCATATATTCCTTACCCTTCTAGTACTGTAACTCTTATTAAGTCAATACCTCCATAGCTCCTGGAAAGGGTGTGTCAGCCTACTGCCTGTGCTGCCCCCACCCCTATGGCTCCCTTCAACATCCCATGACTTTCCAAACCAACCTGTATTTCTATCTCCAGCACTCGGCACATAGGATGCATTTAATTTATGCTTTCCATTCGTTCATTCATGATAAGATATGGTCCCTGCTCTCAGAGAGCTTACAATCAAGTCAAGGGATCTGCCGTCCATCTCCAAAGCCCCCACACCTGGTATCGCCAAGCAGAGCACAGCAAGTGCCTACGAGATGTCCAACTCAAGGTCTGGGAAGATACGGTAAAGAGGATTTGCAACTTGCTGGGTGAAGTCTTGCAGGAGAGGATTTCACCCGGTCATGTGATGAGGGGTTAGGGCATGAAGGCATCACCTACAAAGGGCAGAAAGTCTCTTAGAAAGCACATGAACCTCTGCTCAGATCTCCCAAAGCTTCCCGACTCAATGTCACAGTGGCCCCAGTGCTGTGTGTCCTGGGACAAAGGAATTGGAGGATAAGGGACTCGTCTTTCAGCTTGGCTAATTGCATTTATTCAGCACTTACTAGGTGCCTAGCACTGTGCTATACACACTCAGAATGGACCAAGAGTTTCCAAAGAACATAGTAGGCAATGGTTGACCAGGAGGCTGCCATTTCTGACCATACCGTTCCCTCATCCTTCTCTATAGGCACTAGAGACCAAGGGACCTAAGAGCCCCTGGGAGCCCAAAACCCAGCACAAGTGAGTCTCAGAGAGATCCTCTTGAAGCCAGGGCAGCCCAGAAAACTTTCTTTGCATCACTAACAAGGGCCTTCATGGAATTCAAGAGACCATCCCTGGGGTCATGTATTCTGGACTGCAATCATTGACTACAGACTTTAGAGAAAATTCACCATTTCAAGTTAATTTGAATAACCTTTTTCCCTCTTTCCCAGTGGACTCAGCAAAACCTTGGAAATTTTATTCAGCAGACATTTTTTTTAAAGCAATTAGGGCTAAGTAACTTGCTCAAGGTTATATGGCCAGTTATTTCTGGGTGGGTGCTGAGTGTCTGAGCCCGGGATTCGACCTCCAGGTCATCCTGATACTGGAGCTGGTACTCTTACTTGCTGTGCTACCTGGCCGCCCCTCAGCAGACATTTATTAAAAGTGCCTATTAGGCATAAGGCACTGGCATATACAGTCGTGGGGATGGGAGGATGACATAAGGTCATAAGACTTATGGTCTTATGGGTGGGGCCTTCAAGGGGGGGAGTGGGAGGATGGGGCATGAGATAGGGCTGCTGCATAGACATGGATGGAAACATTGTGACTGGGGACAAAGGAAAGAACAAGACAAAGTCCTTGGGGAAAATTCTAAAAGGTAGAGAAGATCTTGAATTTGAGATTGGGGCAAGGCTGCTTGGCAGAGGTGACCCTTGAGCTGAATCCTGAAAGAAGTGAATGTGGAAATGAGGAGGTCGCCCTGGCCAGTACTGAGAAAAGCAAGGGCCATATGATGATGGCCAAGTCAAGAGAAGGTGTGGCCTTGGTGGGGGTGTTAAGTATATCTTTGACCAACAGAAGAACCCTCAGATCCTCATTCTGAGACTGGAGCAACAGAAACCACTATTTGAAGATGCCACGAGGTTTTGGGGTCTACAGGAGGTGAGATGAGAGCCTCAGCTCTCTTGATCAAGTAGGTGAGGTCACTGCCGAGAAGGAGTGGTGTGGAGGGGCCTCTGCTGGAGCAGAGCAAAAGGGACTGACAAAAGCATGAGCACACATCAGGGAGGGTCCAGCTCATTTACGGTGAGCCTGGCGGTAGCTCTTGGGGGATGGTGGGGGTGAGCAGACCAGGGGCCCTCAGTGGGTTCGAGGATGGATCTGCTTAACTGCGTGATTCAGGATGAGCGGCTTCCCCTCGTCGGGTCTCATTTGCTCATCTGCACAAGGCTGGAGTGGGACCAAGTGACCTCAGAGATCCCGCTCCGGGGCCTTACATTGTGTGCTCCCTCTGATATTTCCATGAATGGTGGAGTTCCAGGATCTCGGAGTCAGGAGGGAGCTCAGAGGCAGACGTCTCACCTGGCCTTGACAGGCAGCCACCAAGTCACTGCGGATGGGAAGGCAGCGCACTCCCCAGCAGCGCAGCCCCTTCCACTGGGGGTGGCTCTCAGTGCCTTTGGGTGAGTTGAAACGTGCCTTCCTGCTACTTCCGCCCATTACTCCTGGGAAGACAGAGCGCGAGGAGCCTGCCTGGGGGTACTCTCGGGTGACATGCCAGAGCTCTCTGTGTCTTGGGAGGAGACGATGGATGAAAACGCTAGACTGGAATGTGGGGGCTGGGGAGGCGGCGCGGAGCGCGCCACAGGCTGGAGAGTGAGTGCCCACACAGCCGCTCCTGCTCGTGCAGCTGAAGAAGAGCTCCCTCCATGGCGTGGGCGTGGGCGTGGGCGTGCGGGGGGGGGGCATTACACAGCAAGAAACAGATTCCTCTGTACAATTATCTGCATGGGAGCTGGGGGGGCATGACAGCTTAGATAACAAAGAGCGGTTTCTGCAAAGCCTCCATCCTTGTACATGAGAATAAGACGGGACTGGACACAGAAATAAAACCCAATCCTAGCAAACAAGAAACTTCAGGCAATGGCAGGGCCCAACATCTCCAGTCTCAGGAGCCATGAGAAGCCCCCCCACTCCCGCCTTCAGCCCAGCCTCACTTTGGCCCACCCGTCCCCTCCCCAGAGTCCCACAGACGCCGGAGCACGCGTGGAAAGAAGATGGAGAGGAGAGAGCCCCCGAAAAAGGGAGGGAGGGAAGAAGGGGCACAGAGGAGTACCTGTTGCTGGGTGCATCCTGCTCTGCCTCCTAGTCCTCAGTTGCTTCTGGTGAGAGTTGCCCATCATTCTGTCCTGGACTGGCACCCTCCTCCTCCTCTGCCACAGCCTCCCCTCAGCCTGCGCCCCTCCCCAGGTGCTTACATCACCTCAGCTCCTCTGCCTCTGCTGGCGGCGCCCATCCTGCCTCAGGAGCCCTCTTCTGTCCCTGGTGTGCACCATTGCCCAGCCCCGGCCTTTCCCGATGGATGGACTGCAGCCCGCCAGGAGCGCTCCTCCCCAGCTCGCTCGCGCGCTCTCCTTCCCCCTCCTAACCCTGCTCTCCTCTCTCTCTCCCTCCTCC